>NC_081556.1:10753039-11102950 GCF_963082655.1 Stomoxys calcitrans | reverse complement strand
TATTGTAGAAGTTCAAGAAGTCTAAAGGGGAGATCAGTTTATATGGCAGCTATATCAGATTATGAACCGATTTGAACCATACTTAGCACAGTTATTGGAAGTGCAAAATTTTAAACAAATCGGATAAGATTTACAATCCCAATCGCCCCAATTTTAAAGCGCCTAGCTTTACTCCTTTGAAAGTACGCATGCTTTCGACATGACTTAAAATGTTATGACGATCAAGAATATATATACCTTGTGAGGTCTAGACGCATATTTCGAGGTGTTATCATTGAGCTTAAACTTGAATCGGACTGCACTCATTGATATGTGAGAAGTTTGCCCCTGTTACTTACAAACGGAATGACGAAATTAGTTTATCCCCATCCTATGGTGGAGGGTATAAAAATTTATCCGTTGGCTATACTCGCACTAACGCTGGCGAAATCTCTGCCGTGTAAAAATGTACATAAAATGTACAAAAACACGACATTGGCTTCAACAATATTTGCATATTTTATTGCTTCTCAAAGGAAATTTTTCATTCTTTATGAAATTTTCATTAGCAAATTTGCAATTTTTACCTCACCTGCCTTTTGAGAATACTGTTGCATATAAGAGTTTTTAGTTTTGTTTAGAGTGATTTTTATCTGTGAAGAGCCTGCTCATAAACTTTTTAGGTAAGATTGAAAAGAGGGTGCGGATATTAATGCGACCCATGCCACTATGGAAATACACCTAAGCCAGTTTCGAATTGTTGTGCGCTCTAAATACTAAAAATTAACTTCGATTTCTTTCTTAATCCAAAGAAGCTTCTATTCACAAATATTATTCGTTTTTTTTATTGTTGTTTATGGGAAACCGAGGTTATTAAAATCTTTGGCTATTTCAAAGTTATAGTTATCAACTTTGGTTTTATTTCTTTACACCTCTTAGGGCCTTGGGCGAAACAATTTAAACAAAATAATCATATTCTTAAAACAGTAAAATCTTATTTATCCTTTTCTATTCTTCTACTTGTTCTCTTATATTTTCAGCAGTAGTAATAAAAACAACAACAAACAATTTGAAGCATTTTTCGTAAATAGTTTGTTTTTTATAAAACAACAAAACAAAAAACAAAAACAAAGAAACAATTAAATGTGACGTATTATTATCTCACAACCTTTTATAAGTAAGAACTGTCCTCACTTAAACACCCTCACATAAACCACACAAAAACAACAAAAATTCATTCTGAAATGAATTTCTATTTTAAAAGTTCTCTCAATCTTATTATCATCATCTCAATATGCTGCATTATATCATTACAATACTTATACACTTATATCTTTATATTTAATAATACGTATATACTGTTTTATACTTAATTACTTAAGTCACAAAAAAAGTTATTCCTAAATTTTTATTTTAAACAAAACCAAAAAACAAATAATCAAATTTATTTTTATGACATAAGCATAACCACTAGCTAAAACAACATACCTATGTCCGAGTATGTATATCAAAATCACCAGCTTACAAATTGTGAAATTATTTAAACCGCGAAAACTTCATATTTCATTTAATATTAAATTCATACAAGGATTATTAAAGATGCTATCAGACGACATGTTTTTACATTCTTGTATATCTGTGCCGTCACTTTCTGTATCCTTATGTTCTCATGCATATCTGCCAAATCGGCACAGAATGAGCTCTATTCAACACACCTTTTACATATGTATGTATTGTTTTTTGTTTTATCCATATATTGCCGCATGTATGTATGTGCGGTGAATTACAGCCCACTCTCGAATCGAAATTACGAGGTTGGTAAAAAAACGTTATTCAATAGTTTTTATTTACATTTATTTATTCTTTAATAACTATCTTGTCCCCTTCAAAGCAATACTTACATCGTCCTTCCGTTTGTAACTCAGTAATGATCTGAGACGCAACAAGCTATACGAGGTCTGATCAAAAAATAACCGTTATTTTAAATTTGTTCAAAAAGTATTTATTTATTGATCAATAACTATCTTGTCCCTTTCCAAGTTATCCCCCTCAGATATTTTTTCCCGTCCTTGAAACACTTTTGAAACGCGCTTTTTGGTTATACAAAACTTAATACAATTCCTTTGATCCATTTTTTCGAATAGTAAAAAAATCGAAGAGCACACCGAAACAATCCAAAATGGCTGATATTACCAACATATAACAGACATGTGTACCAACATGAAAGAGTTAAAAGGTGTAACCAAGGCGGATTTAAATAGGTGATCTCACGCGAAAAGCTGTTAACAGCCAGCCAGCTTTAACGGTATTAAGATGACATATTTTTGTTTGCATTCTCTTTGTTGTATCTTCTTTCTCTCATATTCTCCGCTCATGTAAGCACGCATATACGCACACGCCCACATTTTTTTTGTGTGTGTTGGGAAAACGTCGATCAGCTTGATGACAAGATGGCGGATTGCACTATATGATTTGTGGTTGTTGGACAACTGCCGCTACCTGAAAATGAATATATCTTGGGGCGTCCCCATTGAACGTTTTTCTTTTGACCGTCCAGCTGTTGATTTGATTAACCCATCAGATCGTCGAGAATCAAATACTGGGTTGACCCTCAGAAAACACGTTCAGTTGAAATTTTCCCCTCGTAAATGTTGACGACATTGCTCATGTATTCAGCCATTTAAAACTTTTTCTCTAAAGATGTCTCGTTAAGTTCCGCTTTGCTCGTACTCGGCAAAAATTGGTGGCTGATCATTAGGCTAAAACTTTAATCAAACTGCACTCATTGATATGAAACAAATACATGTCAACTATTCCTTACTTAATGGAATGTTTGTGGGAAAATTTACGTAAAATGAACAATGCTAGTATAAAGCTACCGTGACATAAAACGAGAAGACAAAAAATTCAAACTTACAAAAAGGCTAAAAAGCACTAACATGAAATGCAAAAAGCGTTCACTTAGTGCCTTTTTTCGTTTTGCACTAGGTGGTAATTTTTCGAGTTTTTGGTGACCTAAAATGCACCAAATCTAGTGCGAAAAAGCACTAAGTTGGCATCCCTGATTTTTTGATTAGACCCCGTATATAGGTACATCAACATATTTAATACAACATACTTTTTACACATTCGATATTTCATACATACTATACGATGTGTTAATCTATGTATGTATATGTAAAATAAATGATAGTTTAAGAGCCAATGTGTTGCATTCAGCTGTTAGTCAAAGCTACAGTTAAAAATACTTGGCGCCAAATTTTTTCTATAATGTTAGTCGCAAAAAATATGGACGATTTATAATGAATTTTCTTTGGGAATTTATGGAATTCAACTTAATTATAATTGCGCATCGTGTAGACGCATGTGGTAGCTCTCAGCAGAGATTTTCATGCTAACGGTAAACAACACAAAAGTTCCAACATGTGTGGTGCTCATGGTTATCCCGTGATGAGAGCTGCACAAGTAATGTCGGCCAAATGATTTAACGTGTGTGGCTTTGTGAGTGCAATCCATGTTGTGATGGACGCAAAATTTGGATTATTACAGTGGTATGGCAAACATCCTCACAGCTAACCTCTGTCTAATTCTCTTTTTGTATGGAAATCCATTTCTACAATTTCATTTTTAATTTCCATTTACAATTTTCATATCACTACAATTATTAATCTTTAAAGTAAGAAGCCATTTAACATGCCGATTTTGTTCCTTTTCGTTTTTTTTTTTTTTAAATCCTAGTATGTAATAGTATTTTTCTAATGTTATATAGCCTTAAAACAATTCTACATAAAACAACTTCATAGAAAACTTGCATTATCTTAAAAAATTCAAAGCCTTCATTTATATGATTTTGAAGTTAATTTAGAAATTTTCTTTATTTGTGCAGTACAGTAAAAATATCAATGAAAGTGTAACAAGAAAGTATGGGCCAGAGATTTCAAACAGTAAAATTAGACCGCCAATAAAGAGAACTCGAGTGGAGAGTTTCAGTGAGAGCTCGGGCGGCCCGGATTTTGCTTAAATATTGAGTGCTTATGAAGCTCGATATGACGATGCGAGTTATTGGTGCCCTTAAATAACCAATGGTCACCATTCCCATGGCGATCAATCCTTTAGACCCGAATGAGCTTGCACGCCTAGAGGAGCTTAAGGTTCGCCACCTTACATATAAATTTGACTACAACAACAAAAACTACACCAGTCAGACAAATAAACACTTCTGTATAGAGCTGCCAGATTAATTTGGAGGAAAATCAGCAGTTTTGCCGGAAAAGTATGGCACTTCAATTTAAAAAATCTGAAAAACAATAGAACGCATAGTTTGAAGAGGAAAAAGTAGAAGCGCCTAATTACAGTCGAATCACCATGGGTAAAAAAATACGCGAGATCGTCCTTATGGCAACTATGCTTAAATATGTTCCGATTTGGACCCTATTTGGAGTGGAGTCTACACTAAACCGGGTAGCTTTATCAAGACATAATCTTACGTAAGCTACCTATTGTAAAAACATCCAGTCGAGAGCGAAAATCGACAGCAGTGGTAGTCGACGGCGAATATCACATTTCATGGTATTCTGTAACTTATTCGCCTTCGACATTTTAATAATAGAACAATAATAAAGTTTAAGTTAGGTTGAAAAGAGGGTGCAGATATTTATCCGCCCCATGCTACTATGGAAATACACCTAAGTCAGTAATTGGCTTGGTGTGCTCTTTAAATACAAACAAATCTAAGTTGGGAATTTCGTGCTACTTAAAAAATTCTTAATTGTTTTCCATGCCACTCCCCGAAGTTAGTTTATGTCTGGTTTAGTGTTCCCACCTAAGTACCGGTATCTTTCGAGTCTAACAGATACCGGCACTTAAAACAATAATATAAAAGTAGGTTCCATACTCTGGTGCAATCCGCCACTAGTCATCAAGCATTTCAAAAATGACATATTGTTCTCAACACAACCAAAGAAACTTGCGCTCCTGTGTGTATGTGTACAGGTAAAATGAGAGAAAGAGAAACACGAACAAAAAGAGAGAGAAAACGTGGAAGTGACGTCGGCAATTATGGCGCCCTGCTTGTGTGACTCAAACGATCGTTTTCTTTTTCCTTCAATACTATACACCATATTTGGGATCTCTCTCTCTTTCTCTATCTCTCTTACTTTATCCCTATTACATCCTCAATAAATTATTTTTTATGTGCCATTTGGACATTATTTGCAATAATGAAGGCCTTTACCAAATCCCTACATATTTGTCAATTTTTAACAGATGTGATACAAAGAACAAAATTATTATAAGTTCTAAAACTAGACTTAAAACAGCACCAATTTTCAAAGCTTTAGAAAGTAATAGCCTATTTGTGGACGTCGAACAATGGTACAGACGAACAAACGACGATCGCTGGAAATCGAAATTGTATACCCTACACCACCACTGTGGTACAGGGTATTATAACTTTGTACATTTGTTTGCAACGCTAAGAAGGAGAAGAGCTAGACCCATTGATAAGTACACCGATCGGATTAGAAACACTTCCTGATTTGACTTAGCTATGTCCGTCTGTCTGAAATCGGACTATATATTTAGATAGCTCCCATATAGATCTATCTTCTAATTTTACCTCCTGAGGACACAAAGATTTTTTAGCATTAGATGGCCTTTAAATTAGGAATAATGAGTTGCATTACCACCTCCTATATCTCGTTCATAGATCCATATTCCGACGTAGCCCCAAATAAACCGAATACCAGATATTACTCTTGGGGAGGCGTATTTTTCATACGATTTTGTTATAGTAATGAGTTATATGAGCTCCTCCTAAACATGTTTCAAATATTTTGTATAAAGGCTCACATTTCGATAAAGTGGCCGATAGCCCTCACCCCCCTGGTAACGCCTCTAGCATCAGTATAAGGTTCGCCGAAAATCTATAGACATGGGTATACAAAAGTTTGTTGTTGTTATTGTTGTAGCAATGTGTTGTACACTGAGGCAGCAGCCCTTGCCGATGGAGGACTCCATCGGGTCAATCCTGTACGTACCGGCTGCCATGGGATTGACAAAAGTTTGTAAGTGTCCGATACTGCAAGTAAAATCACCATCTCTGGAATTGAATCATCTAACCCTTGAAGGAATTTCAAGATTTATATCAAAAATAATATTTGGGAAATACTTGAAGAATGAGAAATTAACGTAGATAGCTAATGCTGCAGCTACCGTAGCTTAGATGTAACCATGTACGCCTTTGAGGCTGAACGCCTTAGTTGAACGCCCGACGAGAACATCAGAAAAAATTTTCACCCGTGGTTGTCTCCTCCTAGTGCTGCCTATACTTGTGAGGTAGTTACCATAGGTAATCAGCCGAGTAAACTTCTGTACTAATGTGGTATCGCTCTAAAAGGAGGTCGCTTATTATTGAGCTTTAAATTGAATGAGAAGAGAGAAGTATGCCCGTTGTTCCTTAATGGAATTTTTTTTTTTGGGCAAATTTGTAATTTTGCGATAGGTAATGCCAATGCCAATTATAGAATTTAAACTCCCCTTTGTTGAGTTTCGAATACATATATCGCGGGGATACCGTGGTATTTTCCATGTTTAAAAAGTATCAAAAAAAAGTACCAAATTATCAGAACTAGCATCCCATCCACTGCAATGGCCATTAAGTTCACTTATATTTAAGTTCATGTTTGCCTAGACTACTGACTAAAATCAAGTAGCCTCTACGACGAAAAATCGTGTTAACCTTACCTGTAACCTGGTTACAGTTTCGAGAGGATCGCTGAACGACTGCGTTCGAATACTGGACGTGCAATCGGGTTGCTGCCACTGGCACAAAATCCTCTTCAATCTGCAATATAAAGAAAATATCCTTCTGAAAAACTCCGTAGCTGACACACAGCTACTTTGTCAGATGCTTCGGGCGGCAAATGGTCTCTAAAAATGGAATTCATTAGGTAGCTGTTGACAGCTTTTAGTGCCCTATCCTTATAAATGTTGTTGACTTTCCTGCTACACGACTTGATTTCAATACTCTCTTTTATAGAGTTGAACGTCTCTGGTTGTCCATCCAATTTATCGTTTTCGATGGTTGTTATGCAGGGGGAGGATCTTAAAATATAGGTGGTGCACGTTTTCGATGGCTGTTATGCAGGGGGAGGATCTCAAGATATAGGTGGTGCAAACTGAGAACTTAGGTGCCAATCTGTAGAAAATTGTAGAGTAGCATTTTGTCAGATCTGGTTTTTATTGCACTGCTTCGGAATAGCCACAGTAGCGACACACCAAGGCTTCTGGTGGGAATCAAACCCACGACCCCTGCACTGGTAATCCAAGCACGTTACCAACTCGGCTACCGGGCGTGTTATGTACTGGGGACAAATGAAAATCATTCTTTCACTATCTTATAGAAAATATAACTACTTTTCAAACCGTTACTCACCGCCTTTCACAGACCTTATTTTGTAAAAGTTTATTTAAATAATCGTTTTTTAATTAATTCAAACTGTTTTTTAAACATTTTGTAAATGTTTCAAAAGGTTAATTAAATTCGTTTTTTGCTTATTATTGTAAAACACTTATTATGTAATAATTAAACCTTTTTTATTTGTTTTTTTTAATATTTTACATTAAAATTTTAAGATATCAGCAAATTTTAAAGCTAAATTGTAAAAAAAAAATATTTTTGGTTGTATTTTTTTATAAAAGATGATGTCAGCTAACTAACATATTAATTTAAGTTTTTCGTAACAACTTTGAAGTTTTTAGAATTCAAAAAAATGATTTTACTGCCTTATAATCCTACCATTTTTTCCGTCACAAATACATATAAAATGGGCATCTTTTGCAAACCATACAATTATATTATTATTCCCATATAAGTAATGTCAAATATCATTGTGTAGTTAAATGTTTATTTGCTGTTTATCATATAAGTTGATCAAAACTAAAAATCATTCATGTACTAACATAAACAAACAACATATAATCAAAGAAATACCTTAGAAAACAATCGTCGCCCTCCCCCCTCCATCATTATTATTGTTATAATTGTGCTGCTATGTATAGGTGTATTTATGTAATGTATGGGTACTTACAACCTACATACATATAAACGAAATGACATTTTCATTAAACTGTTAAAGAGAATTAAATTTATA
The DNA here is from genome assembly GCF_963082655.1 of Stomoxys calcitrans. Taxonomy (NCBI): domain Eukaryota; kingdom Metazoa; phylum Arthropoda; class Insecta; order Diptera; family Muscidae; genus Stomoxys; species Stomoxys calcitrans. The sequence goes on along the minus strand of NC_081556.1, from coordinate 11,094,818 downwards.
AGAGGAATGTATATTCTCTCGAGATGAGAGAAAGTCATATGTCAAAATTTTAGATGAATAACAGTAGCTGCTGAGAACAAAGTTAACGGCATTATGCCGACTCTTAACAATAGCTTGAACAACAACAACAAACTAAACCTCTTATGCCTTCATTCTCTTGCCACTATTTCTGTTTTTTTTTTTTAAGTACATTTCGATGCCAGTTTTGTATTTTCCTATAATACTTCTTGAGTTGTTTCAAACTGAAAACTGTGATTTAAATTTTTTTACTATGTAACAACAACATTTCTTATATATATATATATACACATACATATATTGCAATGCAATTCTCCCAAGAAGCCCAAGCCGAAGATAAAGAGAAGTGTATTTTTGTTTCAAATGAAAATGCCAACAAAATCCTAAATACGAATACTACGCTGCCATATTAACTTATTTATGAAAACAACATACATACATACATAATATACACACCTACTTATTTAATATAACGGCAAATCATTATTATTGTAACTATTACTATTATGATGATTATTACTATTAGAAATTATTTTGTTTTTATTTTATATATTTTGTTTTTTATTGTCTTAGTTCTATTCTAGCTTAATTATGAAAGTAACACAAAAAAAAAACAATTATTTAATCAAAGAAATATCAAATGTTTTAAATGTTTAGAAATAAACCAATCAACCAACCAATAACACGAAAGAAGTAAAATGCTTGTATGAAACCAATGAAAAAAAATGAAAAACACATATATGTTTTCACAAAAAAGAATAAGAAATAAAAATTTAAATAAAAAAGGTGTGTGTGTTGAAGTTACTAAGAAGTGTTGGGAGTCTATACACGCAAAAATATAACAATAATCAATGAAATATTTAACAGGAAAGCGCCACCCTTAAGATAAAGCAAGCTGTGGCCTACTGTTAAGTCACTCTCGAACCCCGGTGGACGGGATGGCAGGATCTTAGTCGCTTTTGGCGAAGCAACCGTGACTGATGCGAAGAGATGCGCCAGGTTGTTCAACCGTCAATTTATTATGCATCCCAAGAGTGACAGGGCAAGGAGTAGAGCCATTCGCCGTATTCGTGGTCTCCGCGTCGATGGAGAGTCATCACAATTTATCGTGGGCGAAGTGACGAAATCATCCGTGGCTCGAAATCATCCAAGTTTTGGGCCCCCGAATGAATCTCTACATTGATGTTGAAGAATCTGTATTTACCTGGAGTTGAGTACCTTACTACTGTCCTCAACCTGTCTTTGAACACTCTTGTAGTTCCCGATGTCTGGAAAATGGGCAGAGTGATCCCGCTAATGAAGACTGGAAAGGACCCGAGTTTGGGGAAGTCGTACAGATCGATCTCCCTACTCTTACCAGTAGCAAAGACGCTTGAGGCATTACTCCTCCCGAGCCTCGTAGGAGAATTTCCATTCGCCTATCATCAACATGGATTTCAAAGACTGCATAGCACAACAACAGCTTTGCATGCCATCACCGCTCACATTTGCCGTGACTTCAATCAGCCTAGGCCATGTGGTAGGACGGTCTTCGTGGCATTCGACACGGTCACCCATGCCAAATTATTTGAGGACATCATACAACACGTTCCTCCAGCCAGGATTGAAACGCTGGGTCGCGAATTATCTGTGTGGTCGCCAGTCATTTGTGGAATTTAGGGATAAGAAGTCGAAGCACCGTTGAGTGAAACAGGGAGTTCCCCATAGTGAGGTGATATCTCCGGCACTGTTCAAACTTACTATAGGGTTGTATAGTTGATGTCGTTGTTGTTGTAGCAGTGCGTTGTATACTGAAGCGGCAGCCCTTGACAATGAAGGACTCCATCGGCCCAATCCGCTACGACAACCCAAGATATATTCATTTACAGGTAGGAGCAGCTGCACAACAAAAATATTTTGGGTGCGTTATCTCATGATCGGTGATAAGTTTATAACTAGTTCGCGCCATTTTTCGTTGTTTGTGTGTGTATGGTTCTTAACTATAATACACACACACATTCATAACTCGTTGACAGATGGTGCACTTCGCGAGAGAAAATTGTACTCAGCTGTTTGCTATACGCTACTTGGTCATTATGTCATGGTACAACCGGCTGCATAGAATTCCGTTGGGCTAGTGACTTTACCTTGTGTTTAATTTGCCTAGCACTGCACGTTGTACGATAAAACTTGAAAGGCATCCATCTATCCAGCGTCGGTTATCGTCATCGTTTTGCCGTTTACCCTATCATCTGTTTGATTACAATTCTATAGTCGGGGACATCGTTGCCAGATAGGTGGATTTAAAAAGGTAAAGTCATAAGCCCAACAACAACGATAGAAATTCCCACTCCTTTGTCAAACTGACATTTTAGTTTTTATTTGCATTTCCACTTGCAGCAGGCAAAAAATTAAAAGACTTGTGATTAAAACGTATAAATAATAAAAGAAATAACTTTAAATCCAAATAAACCATTTGACATAAGAGTGTATTTGGATACAACTCTGAAATTGGAACAATTTATCAGCTGGGCTTATGCCATACCTTTTTAAATCTACTTAGGTTGCCAGTATTGTTCCGCCCCTTTTCCCAAATTTCGAATCCTTTGTCCCTAAAACTCCCGAATTACATGTGAATATCCCCACACGCACACAAAGAAATTTGTGTGCGTGTGTGTATATGTGTGCGTACATGAGCAGAGAATATGCGAGAGGGAAGATAACAACAAAGAGAATGCAAACAAAAATCTTACATCTTAATACCGTCAAACTTGGCCGGCTGTTAACAGCTGTTTGCGTGAGACCACCTTTTTAAATACGCCTTGGCAAGTCAATTGTTCTGAATAATACACATTTATGTTATCTTAATGTCTATAAAAAATTATTATAAAAAATATTAAAGAAACAACAGAAAATTCCTCCACAAAAAATCATCAAGCCAAAAATGTAGTCCCCATTATCGAAAATAATAATCTCGGGTATTGGCAACACTGGTCGGGGAAAATGCAAATTTTATTTACGCAATCTAGAGCAGAATCAGAATCAAATGCACCCAACAAACACAACACAACATAACATCAACAACAAATTAATTAAACACATTACCAGAGCGCGAAAAAATTAACAAATTAAGCGGTCAAAAATTGTTTTTTTTATCGATTTGGCTACAGCAAAAAATGGCACAGTATGGAAACTTTGGGCCTTTGATTGGTGTTATATATATTAGCAATACTCATTGTACATTTTTGGTAAGTTGTGTAAAAAAAATGACCTTTCTTTGCCAGCCTAAAGAGGTCATATGTCATTGTGTCATTGGGCTCAAGTGATATCCTTCGATTTTGCTTTGTTATCCATAGATTTATTCAACGAGAAATGCTGAAGTATTAACCTCACATGAATTAAAACTCAAACATATTGTTCACCATGCCGGCTGGTCGGAGTATGATCCCAATGAGATTTGGAAATACACGCAGGAGTGTATGGAGGTTTGTAAAATACTTTATGTCTTCTATTAATCACTGGCCAATATATACAATATTTTCTTTTTGTTTCGAAGGTGGCCTACAAGAATCTGGTTATATTAGAGATTAGTCCCCATGACATCATCGCAGTGGGTATATGCAATATGAGAGGGACCATCGTTGCGTGGGACAAAGCGGGTACAATTTTGCATAATGCCATAGGTATTTTATTAAAATTTACTCATGTTTTTACAATATGTATATATTTTGTTGTTATCACCTAGTAATGAACATAAATTGTTAATATTTTTGCTTGTTGTTGGCAAATTTTAGGCTGGACCGATTGTCGGTGTACATCAATGCTAAAGACGTTACTTAACAATGTAAAACAAAATGTTGATTACTTGCGGCCCTTGTGTGGTCTGCCATTAAGTACATGTTTCAGTGCTCTTAAAATAAAATGGTTAATAGAGAATGTGCCAGCAGTAACAGAAGCTTTGGAAAATGATAGTTTATTGGTTGGTACCATTGACACATGGATAATGTGGGTAAGTTGGAAAATTTCTAAACAAAGCCGAATATATTTTCTATTTGTTATCCTTATGTTCTAATATTTTTTAGAATCTTACGGGCTCTGAGACTTGTGGTGTTCATTCTACCGATGTCACAAATGCCCAGTACACCGGTCTTATGAATATTCACACACTGCAATGGGACAAAAAACTATGCGATTTTTATCGTATTCCCATTAATATACTGCCAAGAATACGTTCCAATTCAGAGATTTATGGATATGTTATAGAGGGTTCTTTAAACAATCTACCCATAGCCAGTGTAAGTATTTTTGGCTGAAAGCTTACATAAATCAGTAAGCCATAAGTTTAATTTTTATTGTTTTTCTTTTAATTCCCAGTGCATTGGTGATCAAACTGCCGCTTTATTGGGTCAGCTATCTCTAGAGGCTGGCCAAAATATATGTTCCATAGATGACAGTTGTTTTGTGCTGCTAAATACCGGCGAAGAATATGTGGATTCTGAAAATGGCCTACTCTCATTGGTATCACATAAACTGGGACCTAAGGCCAATACATGTTATGCTTTAGAGGGTGCTATTAGCAATGCAGGCTCAACAGTGCAATGGCTTAAAGATGGCCTGCGTATAAATACCGAAATTAATTCCAATGATAATGTAGTCGAGGTGTTGAATACATTTTTGGGTGAAACCTCTATGATCTCATCGTCGTGTTCCTCAAGCATATTGAATGCTGAGTGTGGTTTGGCAGCACGTAGATCAGAGATAACATTTGTACCTGCATTTCATGGTTTATATTCGCCATATTGGCGATATGATGCTAGAGGGTAAGTTCTTGATGACCTAAAACTTAAAATCATACCACCTGTGAACATTAGCGAAGGGAAGATAGAAGAAAACATCAGTTAACTTGTGCATGGCTAAAGGCAGATGATAAAGTGAAAGAACCATCAAAGTATACAAGATGTATTAAACATGGTGAATCGAATTTATTTACAAAACTATTTAAAGTAATTGGAATGGGAAGGACATTTATTTCTCCGTTACTAGCACGTACTGTCTTATCTCCAATTTTTGACGGAAAATAGTAAGCTGAGGTTCCAATCATCGAATTGTGCTGACAAAATGTCAGTTTGTCGCTTCCGTCCTTAAATAGTTCTGCTGGTAATCCATCGGTTCAAGCTGTCTTTGTATTCTCGTTGCCGCCACTTTAGGATACCAACAGCTGGGAATATGTTATTTCCATATCCTAAGCACACTATCTGTTGTTGGAACCACCTTATCATAACGATCCTCGTCAAGCTCCTGTAGGTGAGCAAGCTCGTTACGGTCCAAGGCCCGATCGCCGAGGGAACAATGTGGAAATTGGTTATTTAAAAGGCGCCAACAACTCGCCTTGTCATATCGAGCATCATAGTATTTGTGCAAAAGCCGGTGTCGCCCGGTCTCTCACTGAGACTCTCCGCTCGAAAGTGCTGATTGTCCGCGACTGCCGTTACAGCTACTCCGTATGGAGCATCCACTATTTGCAAACTATGGATGCGCCCTGTAGCTCGCAGCAATGACGGCATTGAACACCATACAGATCGGACTTCAATGTTTCAGTCTGTGTGGTGCTCACAGCTATCCACGCCGGAATGAATCTGTATCTGTTAATACTATTTTCAATTTTTATTTTTTCTCTTTACAGCATACTTCTTGGTTTAACAAGTCAGACGACAGCCGAAAATGTTACACAAGCCGCTTATGAGGCAACAGGTTTTCAAATACACGAAGTTCTTGAAGCATTTAAGCGTGACACATACACTTGGGATTGGAAAAATATAAAGGATCGTCTAGTCTTTGGTGGTGAATATGCTGAAAATAGCCAGTTTGTACAGTTCATAGCCGATATTGTGGGATTTGTTATGGAAAGGCCACAAACAACATCACCAAATGCTTTGGGAGCCATGATTGCTGCAGGGATAACTATGAAGGTAGTAGATAAGAAATATGCTCGTATTGCCTATATGCCACCCGCAGATGCGGTCAGTCCAACAACAACATCAAATCGTAAGTATAAACATTTGCTTGTATAGAAAACTTTATTTCTATAAATTTTGCATAACGTGTTTCGTAATGACTTCAAACAACTGTGTCAAATAAGGTTCAAATCGTTGAATAACCTGATATAGCTGCCATATAAATCGATCTTGGATCTTGACTTCTTGATCCTCTAGGGGGCGCAATTACTGTCCGATTTGGTTGAAATGTTGTACAACGGCTTCTGATGCAGCCCCGATATAAACCAATGCAAATTTGCCCATGAACATTCCTTTAACGAACAGGGGCAAACATCTCACCTATCAATGAGTGCAGTCCGATTCAAGTTTAAAGGTGCGGCACCCTCTTTTGAGGAGAAGTTGGCATAGTACCTCACAAATGTCCCCAGCATTAGAAGGGCATAACCACCGCGGAAAATTTTAGGATGGTCTCGCCAGGATTTGAACCCAGGCGTTCAGCGTCATAGGCGGACATGTTAACCTTTGTGCGACGGTGGCCTCCGATATCCAATATTACGTCAAAATAAATGCTCTAAATAATGAAAATACAAAATTTCATCCAAATCGGACAAGGGAATCGAGGGTCTGGCGTTAGTCACTTAATGTTGTTATTGCTGTTGTAGCAGTGTGTTGTACACCGAGGCGGCAGCTCTTGCCGATGAAGGATTCCATCGAGACTATCCGGTACGTACAACCGACTGTCATGTATTTCCTTAGAGTCCGCTTATATTGAGACCACTTGGTAGAGAAGTTTTAATATGGCAGGATACCTCACAAATCTAGCCAGCTTTCGTAAGGGGATAACCACAGCTGAATTTTTTGTTTATGTTAACGCCGGGGTTTGACGGACATACTAACCTCTGTTCTGCGGACATGCTAACCCTTGAGCTACGGTGGCCTCCAGAAAATTTAGTAAAAGGTTTATTCTATGGAAAATATTGTCAAAATTTTGTTTCTGAAGAATATTTTGACAACAATTTTGTCTATAATTTTTTCTGTTCAAAATTTTCTAAAAGATTTCATTTCAATGGAAATCGGAGAAGAATTTTTCAAAAATTTTTTTCCACAGATTATTTTTTTTTAAATTTAGTTTTTAACATTTTTATACCCTACACCACTACTGTGGTACAGGGTATTATAACTTTGTGCATTTGTTTTGCATCGTTAAGAAGGAGAAGAGCTAGACCCATCGATAAGTATACCGATCGGCTTAGAGTCACTTCCTGATTCGATTTAGATATGTCCGTCTGTCCATGTATTCTTGTAATCTAGGTACAGTCCGCATTTGTTGTCCAATTTTCACAAAATTTTGCATAAGTCTCTTTTTTGGTCCAAGCACGAACGCTATTGATGTTGAAAAAAATCGTTCCATATTTAGATATAGCTCCCACATATATATTTTTCATCCAATGAGCCCTTTAAAGCTGTAGAAGCCACAATTTTGGTCTGATCCCTACAAAATTTGGCACAAAATATTTTCTTTTGACGTCTCAATATGTATGCAAAATTTCATTGCAATTGCATAAGATTTAGATATAGCTCCCATATATATATTTCTTCCGATTTGATCTATTAAGACTATAGAAGCCCCAATTATGGTCTGATCTTCACCAAATTCGACAAGAAGTGCTTTTTTTGACGTTCCAATATATGTGCAAAATTTCATCGAAATCGGATCTGATTTAGATATAGCTGCCATATATATCTTTCATCCGATTTGATCTATTAAGGCTGTAGAAGCCACAATTATGGTCTGATCTTCACCAAATTCGATAAGAAGTGCTTTTTTTGACGTTCCAATATATGTGCAAAATTTCATCGAAATCGGGTCAGATTTAAATATGGCTCTCATATATATCTTTCATCCGATTTGATCTATTAAGGCTGTAGAAGCCACAATTTTGGTCTGATCTTTACCAAATTTGCCATGAAGTGGTTTTTGTTACGTTCCAACATAAGTGCAAAATTTCATCAAAATCGGATCTGATTTAGATATAACTGCCATATATATCTTTCATCCGATTGGACCTATTAAGGCTGCAGAAGCCATAATTTTGTTCTGATCTTCACCAAATTCGACACGAAGTTATTTGTTTTAGTCCCAATATATTTGCAATATTTCATCCAATTCGAATCAGATTTAGATATAGCTTCTATATATATCTTTCAGCTGATATGGCTTTTAAGGTTGTAAAACTCAAAATTTTGGTCCGATCTTTATAAAATTTTGCAAGAGATGTTTTATTTAACGCTTCAATACGATTGCAAAATTTCATTAAAATCGGGTCAGATTTAGATATATTGGGTTGCCCAAAAAGTAATTGCGGATTTTTTAAAAGAAAGTAAATGCATTTTTAATAAAACTTAGAATAAACTTTAATCAAATATACTTTTTTTACACTTTTTTCTAAAGCAAGCTAAAAGTAACAGCTGATAACTGACAGAAGAAAGAATGCAATTACAGAGTCACAAGCTGTGAAAAAATTTGTCAACGCCGACTATATGAAAAATCCGTAATTACCTTTTGGGCAACCCAATAGCTCCCGTATATATCTTTCAGCCAATATGGCATTTTGAGACTGTAAAAGCCACAGTTTTGGTCCGATCTTTAGACATTTTTGCATGATGTGTTTTGTTTATGTTTTTATGAAAATTGGTTCAAACTGAGATATGGGTTCCATACATACAGGGTGGCTGATGAATATTGCTACAATGATGAATATTGCTACATTTTTTTTTCGGTGTATGGAATACATTTTTCTTTTATTCATGTTAAATTAAATTATTAAATTAATTATTAAATTATTATTAATTAAATTAATTAATTAATTAATTAAATTAATTATTAAATTATTATTATTAAATAGAAAAAAAGTTATTACATTTTTTTTTGGTAGCGGCTTTCATCAGCCACCCTGTATCTTTCATCCCGTATGGCCTTTTAAGGCTGTAGTCGCCACAATTTGGGTTCGAGTTTTAGTGTGAGTTTTTCAATAGGTTTCATATATTGAAAGTAGTATGTATGTTGACACGGTGGTGTAGGGCATTATATAGTCGGCTCTGCCCGACTTTTGTCTTTCCTTACTTGTTTAATTTTAATTTAATAAACAATTCTGGCAACATATTTTATCAAAATTTTGTTTTATCCAAAAACTCTGTCAAAATTTTATTTCTAAAACTAAAGTTTAAATCTACTTTAATTTTGTCAAACTATTTTGTATACCCATTATATATTTTCTTTTAATATTTATTTCTTAAATATTCATATTTTTCTTTTCTTGTTTATTTTTTAAGGTCGCGCCCTGCTATATAAACGCTGGGAGTATGCTGTGAAGAAATGTTTAAATTGGAACAACTATGAAACTTTTGAGGCAGACATTGCCCTTTTTGCTCAACGTGAACGTGATACAAATCTTCCAATACGTCGTTCCCTGCCGGGCAGTATATTTTTGACCAGTGCATTTGTATTCCTAATAGTAGCCAAATTTCTAAGCCAGCATAATATATCTTAAGAGTTATGTATTCATATTAAGTTATCATATAAAAATAGTTGTTTTCTCTCCTAGCTGTTTAAGTTTTAAAACGCGTACAAAAAATGTTGAATAATTTTATATATATTTTATTATAAATGATTTTATTTGAAATTAGTTAGGTTTTTTTTTTCATTATTTGCAGTTCATTTGTTATCTAGTCATCATATGTTAGAAATTAATAAAATTTGGTAATACAATTTAATTTTTTGAACAAAATGAAAATGAAGAAGATGTGATGATTTATCATACATCTAGGGTACCTTTTATTTTTTTAATGTCTTATTAATTTAGCTTAAAAAACTAAATATGTTTTCCTTAATGACTATTTTTTTTTATCGAATATGCTGCATAAATTGAAAACAATGATCTAGACAATATGTATTGAATTTTTATTTTTTGATTTTCAAAAAGAAGAAAAACACAAATGTATTCGAATTACTCTCATAGATGTTTGATAATAATCGTTAAAGATTTGCAAAGGAAAGGAAACTAAATTATTTATTTAAAATTATTCCAATTTATATCAAATTGTACTAAAGTTATAAAATATGCTAAGCCTGCTGAGGCAGTTAGAAAAGTTAAATGACGATCCAAATAAAACAAGCCACAAATACGAAAACGACCATCGTACGTTAATAGAGAAAAGGACATGTTCTCAATCTGTAAAGAAATTGAAAAAACAAAACAAAATGTTTTTATTGAACATTCAAGGGATAGATATACAGTAGTTTGTAATTGTTATATGCTTAAGTGGCAGTAAATCGAAAAAATTTAGAATGTTTCAATAAACAATGGGACTGCTAACATGATCAATGTTTTGATGCTAAACACAAATAAAAACGATTCCAATTACAAACTTACGTGAAACAGCCAATTAATTGTTATAATTAAAATTGCTTCAATCAAATGATGGTAATCATCATATTTTGTTGAGCAAAGAAATAATAAAATTTGCTTTTAGTAATTATGGAATAAATGGATTTTTTATTCAAACTGCTCCAATCCCAAATAATAGTCATCTTCTTTTTTTTTACAGGCTTAAAAAACGAAATATTTCAAAAAAGTTGTGAGGAGTTAATCCTTTGAACAGAAAACTGGCAATTTGCAACAGTGACGAAAGCCGAAAGAGTCACACATGATTTGCAATAGAGCTGGCAAAATATCGATGGTACTTTCGATACTATGGAGATTTAAGGTTTTTAATGAATTTCGATTGATATTTTTCCGATGGATACTATTGCAAAAGTTATGATACCAATAGCCATACTGACCTCCTTCTTGCTTCCTTTCAGTAATAGCCTCGTCTTCTCACGATCTGGATTCCCCCATAGAATTTTCGCCGTCCTACCGACCGTTTCGCTGTTCCACAATGTTGCATGCGCATTCGTCGCCAACTCCCTTAAAACGGACTGCGTCGACCCGAAAGGCTTCGGGTTAACCAAGTTTATTGACGGCAGTCCTCTGGCTCTGGCCTTCACCGCCAAATCGTCTGCCCTTTCATTTCCCCTTACTCCTCTAGGTGAGATCGACAATATCGCTATTTATTATTAAAACTATCGAAAATATCGATTGTTGCGATTATCGATAGTTTGCAACCAAGATAAATCGGTACAGGTAAGTGTAGTTGTCCAACAACAACAAATCGAGTGCATTATCTGTAAAAATCAGCTACCCTGCAAACATTTTCTATCCCAGGAGTCACGTGACGTGTAGGCGTTAAGTTTCAACGTCGGGATAACTGTTTTTTCGTCGGAAAATTTACTTCAATCGGGAGAAATTGTTCCCCGCCTGAGACAGTTTTTTGGCGTTACTTAAGAGACACTTCATATAGTATCTTTGTAGTGGCTCAAGGAAGGAATCACAAACGATCCTACTAAGAGTGCCGCAAAAAAATTTGTATTCAGACTTGTACAATTTCTGTTTGTGATTGTAAATGGACCATATCGGTCCTTGTTTTCATATAGCTGCCATATAAACCGATCTGGGATCTTGACTTTTTGAGCCACTACAAGGCGCAATTTTTGCTCTGATTTGATTTGGCTGAATTTTTGCATGAGGTGTTTTGTTATGACTTCCAACAACTGTGCCAAGTATGGTTTGAATGAGTTCATATCCTGATATAGCTGCCATATTAACTAATCTTGAATCTTGACTTCTTGAGCCACTAGAGGACGCAATTCTTATCCTATTTGGCTGAAATTTTGCATGAGGTCTTTTGTTATGATTTCGGGTGAAATCGTTAAATAACCTGATATAGCTGTCGTATAAACCTATCTGGGGTCTTGACTTCTTGAGCCTTTAGACTGCGCAAATCTTATCCGATTTTCCTAAAATTTTGCACGCCGTGTTTCGTTATGTCTTTCAACAACTGTGCAAAGTACGGTTAAAATCGATGCATAACCTGATATGGCTGTCATATAAACCGATCTGGGGTCTTGATTTCTTGAGCCTATAGATGGCGCAAATCCTATTCAATTTGGTTGAAATGTTGCATGAGGTGTTTTGTTATGACTTTCAAAAACTGTGCAAAGTATGGTTCAATATAAATCGATCTGGGAATTTGACTTCTTAAGCCTCTTGGTTGAAATTTTGTACATCGCTTCAACATACGTGTCAAATATGGTCTGAATCGGTCCATAACCTTATACAGCTCCCCTTTAAAACGAACTCCCTATTTTACTTTTTGAACCCCCAAATGTTGAAATCCTTATTCGATTTGGCTGAAATTTTACACAATGACTTCTACTGTGGTCTCCAACATGCATTCCATTATGGCCCGAATCGGACCATCACTTGATATAGCTCCAATAGCATAGCAATTCTTTTCTTTTATCCTTTTCTTTCCTTTGTTTTTTCGGAAAAAGAACTCGACAAATGCGATCCATGGTCAAGGGTATATAAAATTCGGTCCGGCCGAACTTAGCACGCTTTTACTTGTTTTCTTCTATCTTCTTCTCAAGCGAATACAAAGATCTCCGAGTAAAGCGGCCAGCAAGCGAGATTGCTACTCGGCTGCCCTCCAACCTAACCAATGCTCTTTTTCTTTCAGATTTTGTCCAGAGAATCTGACAATCGCAATGGAAACTTGTATAACAGGCGCTCTGGTCGAACATATTTGAACATGTTTTGCTACATTTTCATTTGGAATTACTAATGGAACATTATAAATTATTTACCGTTTCTTCCAATCTCCAATCCAAACGAGGCAGCTCACTAAATTTCTGCACCATTAGACGTATGGCATCCATTTCCATGTATATGCGATCGCTTATCAATGTCACAATATACGTATCGATATAGAAAACTGTAGCAAAAATACAATTGAGCGCAATGTCAGTGAAACGATAGCTTTTATGCTTCGACAGCAGGCTGAATAAGGTAAAAAAATTGGTTAGATTGCTTATCAGAGTGGTTAGAATTAAGCCAAGTATTTGAAATTGGTGCATTAGCACACTGTCCTTGTAGAGTTTACAAATTTGTCCATAACGCTGATTGAGTGAATCCAAATGATCACTTAATACACAACACAAATGACCCACTAGGCCGGTGCGTCTATAATGCCGACGATAGCGAACATAACGCCTGTTCTTCTCGTAGGACTTTTGTATTCGCTGTTTTAATTGGTGTAAAAATTTCAAGGCCGAACAGTTGATGAAGTAAAAGTAATCAGCCATATTCTCGGTATAGTTCCACAGGAAAAAGGTATAGAGCTGAAAGTATACCCTCACCGCATTGGAGCCCATAAAATATTGATATGAAATTTGGGCAATTTGCACCATCATCATGGCATTGATCAAGCCGAACTTAAACAAGAGCATAAATTCGAATTTTGTGCGTGGCTCCTCGCTTAGGCCTTGGCATATACGATTGAATTCCTCTTCCAGAGACTGTCGCCGTTTGGTGACATAACGTATATCCTTGTAGTGCACAAAATTGGCTATGTATGTGACCACCACCATGCAATATTTGATGAAGGTATTGGAAAAATTCACCAGCAACTGTATTTTCCAGCGACGATCTTTGGTCTCGACCAAATACTGTAGGTTCCAAAAGAAATACAATGGCAATAGAATGATTATGGCAAAGCTGAGCACATGGCAATAGATGGTGGCCAAATAATATCTCAGAGATTTGGTTGAAGTAGTGGGTATATAGTTGATAACCATCAGGCCATTGATTGTGGCATAGATATTGCCAAAAATGTAGATATTGACCTTGTGTTTTTCCCAAAAGCTTAGTTTAATGGACATATTCGCGGACCGTTTGTATTGAAGCAAGAAATCAAACTAGAGCGGATATGAAGTCTGCGTTTAAACACCACAGCCACATGCGTGTTGTTGGTATGCATGAAGATAATCTTAGATCTCACATGCTTAGTAGTTGTACATGATGATATATACATGTCGCTGCCATAAGCTGTTTGTATTAGCACGCACCTCATATTGGTTAGTGATTTTGGAAATAATGGAATGCAAGAAGAACCAAGGAATTTTGTGTATTGAATTGAGTTTTGAAACTAACAGAAAACAGGACAGTATTGACCTTGAATTGAATGTTGTTGTTGTAACATTATGTTGTGCCTTCATACATAATCGTTAGATAAGGTTATGTCTTATTTCGATATCTTGGACACTCAATCCTTTGGTCAAAAGCAAGTTGGTTTCTATCCCAAACATCTGCAGAATCTTATATGATCCAAGACTATTGGCATTTATAATGAGAGATTAACTTCCTCCTTTTGCCTTTTCGTTTCGCGCATATGTTTGTGCAGTATGATAAGGTCACATTAATCAAATGTTAAGATATTTTTCCAAACTGTAGTCTCAACACAGCTACGTGTTTGAAAAATATATTTTTTACATTGGTTTCAAAAATTTAATTTTAATATTTTTTTTAACTTTAAATGGTCACATTGGTTACGCATCTATTTGAAAAACATTGTGGAATTTGAAAATTCCAAGATGTGAATCAGTTGTTATAAATAGCACAAAACAACAAATAAACAAACAATTTTAGCTATACATACTAACATAATTCATAATTTATTTGATTTCGTTGATAAGTTTGTTTGCTATTATTAAGGATATAATAGATTGCTGAAAATATATGTATGCACTTTTAAGACATAATAGTAATGATAATTAGTTATAAAGCAGAGCATGTAATAAGGGATTTTAAATCTGAAGAGAGTATAGGAAGATGTAGAGAAAAGGAGAAATTGCTGATGAGCCACAGTGAAAAACAAACAGGTCGTTGCCCATCTTCAAGGTAATTATGGATGATGTTTTGTGCAAAATGTTGTTGTTTTGCCAACATATAGTTTTGGTATAGCCGTTGATGATGCGTTTTCTTTTTCTTCCATCTGTGTGATGTGTGTTAACTTTATTCTGCTTCCTTATGAGATAACTATAACAATTATATATGACTAGTGTTGTGCTTCGATAAAAATTGTGCTGCTGCTGCTGCTATTGTCTTGGGGATGGTGACCAATTCAATTTCAACAATACATATTCCAATATACTTTTATGGGCAAAATGTTTTAATCTTCATCATCATCATCGTCCTCTGGCACAAACAAATCGTTTTCTTCCAGAAAGTTTGCAACACTTTTGCTGATGGCCGCCCCTATAAAGAGACCCGGTAGCACAGAACATAGTACACCAACCATGCCAAATGGTGTTTCTTCTGGTTTAGGTTTTAAAGCACCACTGCGAAAATGTGTCGCCTGACGTCTTTGTACTTCAGAAATAGTTCTTCCCAGCAATTGTCTGATTGTGGGTGAGGATGAAATGCTGGTTGCAACAGCTTTGATTTGTGCGATGCGTGTAATTAACATTTTATGAGATTTTCGCAGAGTTTTTCCTTAATTATAGTATGCTTATGAATATAGTGTAGTTCCAATTATATATATTTCGATTTTTCGTTTTTTCCTCGAGCCTCCAAATATACCAAAAGACAGGTGTAAATATAGATGACAGATGATGATCTTCTTCTTCTTAATTTCAATTCGTAATGGTGCTATCACACTATACATGTGTTCATGTAATCAAAAATATGTGCAATAAGACTATGTGAGAGCAAACTAAGTTTTGAGAGGTTTGTTTTCATAAACAAAAAAACCCGTTTTTTTTTAAATCCAGCGGTTAGAGGGCGGCTCCTTACCATTCTCAGCACCCATCTTTCCTTTTGTGATGGCTATGGCCTTATTATTTATATTTAAAAAGTATTTTCTTATATATGCATCCACAAACACTTTATTTTTTCACCCAAGTAAATACATGTGAGCAACATCACTAACTCTAGCACACACTCAGTAACAATTAGAAGTTTTTTTTTTATATGAAGTTTCAACCCGAAACCCGAATATAGTACCGACCCTAAAAAAAGTTGACGTCTTAAGACAAACACATATAGTGTGATAGCATCATTAGGATATTTCTTATAGAATTGAAAGTTTTTTCAGAGCTGCATACTGGCCTTAATTCCGTTGACATGTCTCCCACATCAAGGTTGCCACATCTATGCGTTTACATAAATTCCTATGCTCCCCCAAAAAAGTTGTTTTTAATTGTTTTAATTGTAAATTACTGTTACTTTATTTATAATTATTCTTTCTTACATCTAATTTCTCTAGAATTTGTATCTCAAGTAATTATTGCATATATGCAAACATGTATATATTGTACATAAAGCTTAAAAGTCAAAGGCGATTTAACTTTTGCCCACTTTACTAATCACGAATCTGGCATTTCGATGTCATAACAAAACAATTTACCTTATCAATCAGGCAGTGATTTAGATATTTGCGAGTTTTTTAATAACAATAGCTTAAGAAAATTCCTTCGTTGGTGTTGTTTATTTGCCCCAAAATTTGGCCAATAATTATTATTTGTTTTATTTGTGGAGTCAGCCAATCAGCAGCTGAATAATGTTATCACGTTTAGAAGATGATTTCACCAAGACAATAAGAAATAAAAAACATTGGGAGTAGCAAAATATATAGATTGCATCAATTCCAGATTGTTTATTAGCGCATAGCTTGCCGGGAGATAAGCTTTCGTTGAAAAAAGTAAAAACAATCATCAGACAAAGAATTGGGAGCATATACAAGAAAAGAGGTAATATTGTGGACCAAGAGATGGTGCCTAAAGTCACTAGGTTTCCTATATATATATGTGTGTATATGTTCTTTTAACAGGGATTAAAAAGAAAAAAAAAAATAAAAGATAATAGTGTTTTTATATACAATTTGTATACAAGATACATATGAATATGAAACAGGTCTTAAACCTCCTTTGAAAGTTGGCAATGATTTCATTTTTTGTTGATAAGATAAGACAAGCCATAGCTTCTACGTGTAACGGCTAGTTCTTACGGTACAAAATTTAGCCGCAGAGTTAAAGAGAAGAGAAAAAAGAAGAAGAATACAGAAAGAGGTATCCATCGATCCATCATAGTACGGTGCAAGGCAATATAACGACATAGGAAATGGGCAGAGTGATGTTGCTACTGAAGCCTGGAAGTGATTAGAGTAAGATATAATCACAGGAATAGATGTGCCATCGCCTCTTTTAAGTACCATCACAAAGATTACACATAAACGAAGAAAATTAAGAGAAGAGAGAATTTCAACATACAATGAGTTTTCAATGGATTGTGGACATTTTCGTTTTCAAACTTTAAATTATTTTTACAAAACACTTTTTAACTTTTTTTTTGTTAGTAAACACGGTATAACTATCAGCACCACACAGGCTGGAACTTTGAGCTCCGACTTGTGTTGTGTCCATTGTTATCACGGGAAGCTTAGCGAAAGCTACCAGGCACGTCCACAGGTTGCGGATGGCGGAAAGCTCCGTTTTTATGCGGAGTAGCTGCAAATGCGACCGCGGGCAGTCAGCGATTTTCGAGAGGAGAGGCTCAGTGAGGAGTCAGGTGGCCACTGGCTCTTAAATAAATACTGAGTGCAAATGATACTCGAGATGACAATAACCAATGACCAACATCAGCTTCCCAGGTTGGGGGCGGCTGGAGGCGAGCGTCGGATCTTGGATCAAGCGGCTCGCCACTACGAGGGATACATGTGCAATCCCACAAAACCCATGCGGTTGGGGTGCTGGGCCAGTAACCCGCTCCCGGAAAACTGTGAGAACTACTACGAGAAACAAAGGAATAGGAAAAAGGGACCTCCCCCAACGTTGACGACCCACGCAAACGATAAAAGGACCATGATTTGCGCCACCACAACACCAAACGGTGACGAACTACACTATAGTTGCCATAACATGGGGCATGAATTTGGCTGTGGATTTGTGGTTAGTCGGAGACTGAAACACCTTGTCTCCAGCTTTACTACGGTGATTGAGAGGCTAGCCACAATCCGCATAAAAGCCAAATTCTACAACATCAGCCTTATTTGTGCCCTTGCCCCGACGGAAGACAAAGACGAGCAGACCAAGGATATTTTCTACGAGCGCCTAGAGAGAGAATATGACCGCTGCTCCGCCCATGATATTAATATCGTTCTGGGAGATTTTAATGCGAAGATAGGCAAGGAAGACATTTTTGGTCCAATAGTCGTAAAGTTTAGCCTCCACGAGATAACGTCCAGTAATGGGTTGAGGCTGATTAACCATGGTAGTTAATAGCACCAGATTTCAACATAAAAATATTCACAAAGCCACATGGCTGTCACCCGATCAAAACACGAGGAATCATATTGATCACGTTGTGATAGATGGAAGGCATTCATCCAGCGCGTAAGATGTACGATCGATCCGTGGAGCGATTATAGATTTGAACCATAACCTTGTTGCAGCAAATGTTCGCACTCGTTTGAACATGGTAAGGAAAGTACGATCTGACACCGAATGGAAGCTGAGCATTGAAAAGCTGCAAACACAACAGATGGCAGCGGCATACTCCACTCGACTGACCCAACTGCTTGATGAAAGCACTCCTTGTTCCGATGATATAATGGCGCAGTGGCAAACCATTGCCCACTACATGGAAATTGCCGCGAAATCCGTACTTGGGTACCGGAAGCCTCCTCCAAGAAACCCATGGTACGACCAAGCGTGTCGAGACGCTACTGAAGCCAAGAATGCGGCATATAGAGCAACCCTGCAATCAGTAGCAAGGGAGAAAAAGAGAGAGGAGAAAGGTCTGTTCCGCAGAAAGAAAAGGAAAATGGAAAGACGTGAGTGTGAGCGAACTGAGTTGTACAGGAGTCAGAATGAAGTCCGGAAATTCAACCAAAGAATATAACATCAAACCGATGGCTTTGGTGCAGGCACATCCTCCTGCAGAGATAAAGAAGGAAATCTGGTAATTGACACAGATAACAAGCGGAGGAAATGGAAAGAACATTTTAGTGGAGTACTTGATCGGGGTCCACAACCTGCCTTTGAAACTTCATCGTAGCCGCTGACTGGAAAATTAACAGTTTAATCTCGCTATTGAAATAATATTGGGATTAGAATAGAATCGTTCCAAGCAGCGTTACTAGCCACTAGCCTTTTTAGGAGAATTTCCATTTGCTGATCATCGGCATGCATTTCACAAAAGTTTGATGAAACATTTTTTAAAAAAATGACATTTAATTCAAACTTTTTTTTCTAAACCTTTTCTCTTATTTTTTACAGTTTGAATTGAGAAGCATGATCAACTCCAAACGATATGAAAACAAAAGCAATAACATCGGTCACCTGTTACACGATCGAATGTTGTACACCGATTTTGGTTCACAAGTACGCCGCCGCTTGCAAGCCTCACCGCCATTCTTGCAACGTCTTGAACTGGACTCTGTGTTGAAGGGGCACGAGGGATGTGTCAATTGCTTGGAATGGTCCAGCTGTGGTCGTATACTGGCCTCAGGTTCAGATGATTTCCATTTGATACTATGGAATCCATTTGCTCAAAAGATTGTGCGTAAAATTCTTACCAAGCACACTGGGAATATGTTTTCGGTGAAATTTATGCCGAAATTTAATAACTTAATAGCCACTGCAGCAGCTGATAAGAAGATACTGATATTTGATATAAATGCATCAGAGTCCTTGTACACCTGTGAGTGTCATAGTTCAAGGGTTAAGCGATTGGCTACGGCTCCAGATTCACCATATATTTTTTGGTAAGTTGAATGAGTTGAGTTGAGCTATTTGGTTATAAGGATTTTTTGTTTTGCTACCACAGGTCAGCTGGTGAAGATGGCATTGTACTGCAATTGGATCATCGTGAGAAGCACATTTGCAATTCTGCCAACAATCGCCTTATAAACTTAACCTCTTTTATCGATGCCAATGCTGAAGCCAAATGTATTGCAGTCAATCCCATAAGAACGGAATACATAGCGGTGGGTGCCAATGACCCCTATGCTAGAATCTATGATAGACGCATGTTAAAGACTTTCTCAACAGCTGCAAATGGTATAGATATTTACCTTGGAGGGAGATTTAAAATCAACCACTGTTTTTGTTTCCTTTGCAGATTCACCCGAAGCCGATGGTAGACCCAAGGAAAGTGTTACCTACTACTGCCCCGGTCACATTAGTCAAAACAATGCCAAACGCATGGAGCATGAGTCGCGGGCCATAACATATCTGACTTTTAATGCCACCGGCACTGAACTACTGGTGAATATGGGCGCGGAGCATATCTACATTTATGACCTCATTAACGCCGAGCAACCTGTATTTTTGAATTTGCCCGAATACAAAACGACAATCAATAACACCGATAACAATGCGGATGGCGCTGGTGCAACTGCAACGCCACAGAACCAAACTCATAGTCGCCGCAAGTTGCCAGAACAAATTGAGGAATACAAGAAATGGGGTAATGAGTTTTTGGAAAACGAAAAGTATTATCTGGCCATTCGCACATACTCGGATGCCATACGTTTGGCTTCGTTCGGTTCACCAGTTTTGTATTTGAATCGTGCCACTGCCTACATGAGAAGGCAGTGGTATGGTGACATTTATGCCGCCCTAAGGGATTGCCATACGGCTTTGCGCCTGGATCCGGCCTATGTAAAGGCTCATTTTCGTTTGGCTCGCTCCCTGTTGGAATTGGGCCGTCCCCAGGATGCCGATGAGTGTTTGAAGGAATTGATAAGGCGCTTTCCCAGCTATGCCAATAATCATGGGGTGCTAATGCTGAACAAGGACATTAGGGAGAATTGTCAAACGAACAGCTCCTCCTCACAGCAGCATGAACAATTTGCCGTGGCCGATTTCTTGGCCAGAGGTGAAATGACCGACGAAGAGTTTAATTGGCGCTGCAAGGCCAAAGACTATAAGGAACGTTTACTGGGACACTGCAATACCACCACCGATATTAAGGAGGCCAATTATTTTGGCAACGAAGGTCAATTCATAGTGGCGGGTTCGGATGATGGCAACTTTTTTATATGGGAACGTAAATCGGGCAATATTCATAGTATCTATAAGGCGGATAGTGCAATTGTCAACTGTGTCCTTCCTCATGCGGAGCTGTGTTTAATGGCCACTTCGGGCATTGACCATGACATAAAAATTTGGTCACCCATGAAGGAGAACGAGAGGCCGAATTTTATTGACCCCCTTGGCCGTTGTGTGGAGGAGAATCAAATGAAAATGCGAACCGATCCATTTGCCATTAGCAATCGCAATGCCTTTTGCTGGAATGGATAATGTTAAGAAAACAAAACAAAAACAAAAACTTTTATAATAGAACTTAGACATAGGCATAAGTAAAACACAATACTTGTGTACAAGTGGATGTGAGAGGGGGGAAGTTATGGGTATTTTCATATAAACCAAAACCAATAAGACCTTCCCTTCTCATCCACAAAATACTATTGTAAAGGAATTATTAAGTTTACCTAGCTTAAAAATTTTACATATTTTTTTTTTGGTTTTATGTTTTTTTTTTACATTTCTTTTTATGTTTAAATTGAAATGCGTTTATCCTAACACAAACCTGCATAAACCTACGAGTACATAGATTATCTGAAAGATTTGCAAAGTCTTCACTCATCTTCCTCTCCACATAGCAATGCCCTAATCCTAATTCACCAACTCTTCCTAGAGACCAACTCAAAGTTTAGCATATTACATATTGGAGCACTAAAGCATGCATGGCAAACAGTTAAGAAAGAAGACAATGTTGATGAGATATAGATATTCGAATATTTTTGTGGAATTATAATTAGAATTATTTTTTGAAATAAATGTTATATTATGTTTGTAAAACATTCAAAATGCCCAGTGGAAAAATCAGGCCTATCCTGCAGTGAGTAGCCGAACGTATTGAGAGAGGAAATCAAAGAGGAAAAAGAGAGAATACTAAAAATTCTAATGATAGTGATAGTGCGAGCTAATTAAGGTAGACAGTTGTCAATATGAAGACTTAGAGGTCGATAATGGATTGCAAGCCAACGGGCCAATTTGTTATAAAAATTTATTTTAGTGAATTTCTTACTTTTTATACCCACCACCATAGGATAGGGGTATACTAATCTAGTCATTCCGTTTGTAACACCTCGAAATATTGATGTATCTTCTGGATCCTCTCGACATTCTGATTCGATCTAGCCATGGCTGTCCGTCCGTCTGTCGAAATCACGATAGAGGTGGAACGTGTAAAGCTAGCCGCTTGAAATTTCACACAGATACTTATTATCGATGTAGGTCGTTGGGGATTGCAAATGGGCCATATCGGTTCAGATTTAGGTATAGCTCCCATATAAACCGATCTCCCGATTTGATTTCTTGAGCCCCTGAAAGCCGCAATTTTCACCCAATTTGGCTGAAATTTTGCACATGGTGTTCTCTAATGACCTCCAACCTCTGTGTCAAGTACGGTTAAAATCGGTCGATAACCTGATATAGCTCCCATATAAATCGATCTCCCGATTTGATTTCTTGAGCCCCTGGAAGCGGCAATTTTTGTCCGATTTGTCTAAAAATTTGCAGGTGTTGTTCTTTTACGACTTCCAACAATTGTGTCAAGTACTGTTCAAATCGGTCTATAACCTGATATAGCTGCCATATACATCGATCTTCCGATTTGACTTCTTGAGTCTTTACAAGCCGCATTTTTGTCCGATTTGTCTGAAAATTTTTGCGATGTTTTGTTACGACTTTAAACATCTGTGTCAAGTACGGTCCAAATCGGTCTATAATCTGATATAGCTGCCATATAAACCGATTTTCCGATTTGACTTCCTGAGCCCCTGGAAGTCGTAATTTTTGTGCGATTTGGCTGCAATTTTGCACATAGTGTTCTTTTATGACTTCCAACAACTGTGCCAAGTACGACTCAAATCGGTCTATAACCTGATATAGCTCCATAAAAACCAATCTCCCGATTTGACTTCTTGAGTCTTTACAAGCCTGCATTTTTGTCCGATTTGGCTGAAATTTTCTTTGAGGTGTTTTGTTACGACTTTCAACATCTGTGTCAAGTACGGTCCAAATCGGTCTATAATCTGATATAGCTGCCATATACACCGATCTTCCGATTTGACTCTTGAGTCTTTACAAGCCGCATTTTATGTTCAATTTGACTGAAATTTTTTTTGTTGGAAATGTTGTTGGAAATGAAATCGGACTAGAATTGCGCCCTCTAGAGGCTCAAGAAATCAAGACCCACGATCGGTTTATATAGTAGATATACCAGGTTATGAACCGTTTTGAACCATACTTAGCACAGTTGTTGAAAGTGATACCAAAACACCACGTGCAAAATCACAGCCAAATCGGAGAAGAATTGCGCCCTCTAGTGGCTCAAGAAGTCAAGACCCAAGATCGGTTTATATGGCGGCTATATCAGGTTATGTCGATCTAGCCATGTCCGTTCGTCTGTCTGTCCGTTCGCGGTCCGTCCGTCTGTCTGTCCGTCCGTCTGTTCGTCCGTCTGTCCGTCCGTCTGTCTGTCCGTCTGTCTGTCCATCCGTCTGTCTGTCCGTCTGTCTGTCCGTCTGTCTGTCCGTCTGTCTGTCCGTCTGTCTGTCGGTCTGTCTGTCCGTCTGTCTGTCCGTCGCTCCGTCCGTCCGTCTGTCCGTCCGTCTGTTCGTCCGCCTATCCGTTCGTCTGTCCGTCCGTTTGTCCGTCCGTCTGTCTGTCCGTCCGTCCGTCTGTGCGCCCGTCCGTCCGTCCGTCTGTCCGTCCGTCTGTCCGTCCGTCTGTCCGTCCGTCTGTCCGTCCGTCTGTCCGTCCGTCTGTCCGTCCGTCTGTCCGTCCGTCTGTCCGTCCGTCTGTCCGTCCGTCTGTCCGTCCGTCTGTCCGTCCGTCTGTCCGTCCGTCTGTCCGTCCGTCTGTCCGTCCGTCTGTCCGTCCGTCTGTCCGTCCGTCTGTCTGTCGAAAGCACGTTAACTTTCGAAGGCTAGGCGCTTGAAATTTTGCACAAATACTTTTTATACTGCAACCAACTCATTTGCCTTCCTTTTGGGCCGCCACCCATCAAGATTTCGTTTCCTTGCATAAATAATTCAAAATTAATTAATTTTACTTTTTAACAGCAAATGAGATACATATCATAGCAGCTACCAAAAAACGTGCCTTAGAGAACAAAATATAGGCAGGTCTATGTGTTTATTAGTTGTTCAACCTTTGACTCATTCACTACAACACTACATGCATGGAAATGGTATACCCTACAACAGCCAAGCAAAGTTTAAGCAACTTCAGCAAACAAATTCTCACTTACTATCACATTTTAATGGGCCTATCATCCTATTGGTATTGCAAGGAGAAGAATAACTATCAACGCAACATGGGTTCACGCCTAATTCTGGTGGTCGTCAATGTTCTGGGTATGGCGGTGTTGTTCTATAAGCTTTACAATTTTTTAGAGGCATTCCGAAAGGCTAATGCCCTAACTCCGCTAATGTCACTTGTATTCGAAATGAATAATGGGCTTAGGATTTTTCTAGTGGCCCATACTGTGCTGCATGTAATCCGTTATGACCGGTTAATAACCAGCATGAAAATGCAGCTTCAGAGGTTAAAAATACAATGCCTGACAAGGATCACTTTGCGGCCAGATATTGAAACAAGATTTAAACATTTATTTTGGGCCAAATTAATATTGCTCTACTACATCTACATCGTATCCTTAGTGACGAACTTTACGGAAGCCACCAACGTTTTGAGTATATGGCAAATAATGATGACCATTGCCATTGTGAATATTAGTGAACTGTGGTATTTTGTATTATTTCAATATTTTGAAATTATTTGGCAAATCTGCTGTCTTTTTTACTACATAGAACAGCATATATGCTATATAGCCAAAGAAGCAGATGCAACAGCAGCGTCACTAGGAAGTTCTTACGAAAATATGGAGAATTTTGCAGGCACCCAACTTTACTGGTCATTGAGAATGCATTCCAAATTGTGTCTGTATTGGCTGCAACTTGAAAATGTTTTTAAATGACAAATACTTTTAAGTCGCCTGGTCAATGTGATCAGCAATAGTACCATTATCTACTATGCCTTTGTCTTTTCCGACTCCATTTACCAGTCTTTGGTTATGTTGGGCATTGGTTTCCTTACCTATTTACTAAAAACCTTGGACTTGTACATCAACGATTATATGTGCGATATGACTGTTAACAGTTTTGAGGGTCTGGCGTTGGCTTTGAAGGAATTTAATGGTGTGCAACAAGTTTGGACAGAACTTCATCAACAGGTAAGCATTTCGTTAATAGTTTAATACATACACTAGGGAGGGCGGTATAAAAATTTCATTTTCAATTTTATTTCTAAAATATATTTAATTTTATTTTTTTTCAGTGCGAAGAATTCTCTTTGTATGTATGCAATCGTAAGGTTAATTTGAAACTTGCCGGCGCCTTAAATATGGATCGCAAAGCATGGTTATCGCTGATGTCTACCTTGGCCACATATTCCATAGTTTTAATACAAGCTCATATGAAATCCCCATAGAGAGAGAGAGAGAGAGAGAGAGAGAGAGAGAGAGAGAGAAAACAAGCGCGGAGAGAGAGAAAGAAAGGGATAGAGAGATACCCTAAAATATTAAATTATGTAAGAAAAAAATAATAAACTTCCTCAAAATTATTTCTGTATAGAAAAAACTTTTAACAAAATTTCCTTAACTAAAATTTTTACCAAATTTTCCTATTCATTCATTAATTTTTACTTTACATTGATAGATTTAAAAAATTTCAAGTGATTATTTTTAAAGGTCAGACCTTTAAAAGTTAACCTTTTTATATTTAGGACAATTTTTAGAGAGAGTGAGAGCGGGAGAGAGAGCGAGATAGAGAGAGAGAGAGAGAGAGAGAGAGCGATATAGAGAGAGAGAGCGCGAGATAGAGCGAGAGCGACATAGAGCGAGAGAGAGTGAGTGAGAGAGAGAAAGAGAGAGTGAGTGAGAAGAGAGAATGAGAGAGTGAGTGAGAGAGAGAAAGAGAGAGTGAGTGAGAAGAGAGAAAGAGAGAGTGAGTGAGAGAGAGAAAGAAAGAGTGAGCGAGAAGAGAGAAAGAGAGAGTGAGTGATAAGAGAGAGAGTGAGTGAGAAGAGAGAGAGTGAGTGAGAAGAGAGAGAGTGAGTGAGAAGAGAGCGAGTGAGTGAGAAGAGAGAGAGGTAGTGAGTGAGTGAGAGAGAGAGAGAGGGCGAGAAAGGAATAGAGAGATATCCCAAAATATTAAATTATGCGAGAAAAAAATAATGAATTGCCTTAAAAAAATGTCTGTATAGGGAAAAATATTTTGAAAAATTTCCTTAACTTTAATTTAAAAAAAAAATTTTCCTTTGAACAAAAATTTCAACAGATTTTTTTTTTATCTGACCTTCAAAAGTTAACCTTTTTATATGTAGGACAATATTTTAGGAATTAAATTGAATATTGAATTTGCTATAGAAAAAAAGCGGACAAAAAATTTGGACCAATAAAATTTGGAAAATTTGTTTAAAAATAAAATTCACATGTTTGCGCTACATCTATTCGGTTTGAAATAATTCATACAATCGGATATTGTCCGGATTGTCGATTTTTTATACCCACCACCATAAGATGGGGATATACTAATCTAGTCATTCTGTTTGTAAGACCTCGAAATATTGATCTAGGACCCCATAAGGTATATATATACTATTTGTCTGATTCTGATTCGAACTAACCATGTCCGTCCGTACGTCCGTCTGTCGAAATCACGATAGCGGTCGAACGCGTAAAGCTAGCCGCTTGAAATTTTTCACAGATACTTAACATTGATGTAGGTCGTTGGGAATTGAAAATATGCCATATCGGTTCAGATTTGGATATAGCTTCCATATAAACCGATCTCCCGATTTGACATCTTGAGCCTTTGGCAGCCTTGATTTTCATGCGATTTAGCTGAAAAATGCATATAGTGTTCTGTTATGACTTCTAACAACTGTGTCAAGTATGGTTCAAATCGGTCAAGAACCTGATATAGCTCCCATATAAACCGATCTCCCGATTTAACTTCATGAGCCCCTGGAAGCCGCAATTTTTGTAAAATTATGCTGAATTTTTTTTTTTTAATTTTTTTATTTTTTAAATTTTAAATGTTTTTTATAGAAAATTTTTTAAGAAAATTTGTTTATGTTTTTCTCTCACACACTGATAAGATTATGTTTTTAATTGTCGCTCTCTCTTTTTAGGTTCCCAATTGGGCTTGTATTAAAACTATGGAATATGTGGCCAAGGTAGACATCAGAGATAACCATGCCCTGCGATCCATATTTAAGGCGCCGGCTAGTTTCAGATTAACCCTACGATTGCACAAATATAAAGAGAACTCTTCGCACTACAAAAAGAAATACAAGGTAAATATTAAAGAAATAAATCGGAGTAGAAGGACAAAATCTTGTTATTTTCTATGCTTGCCAGTTGATGAAGTGTGGTCCATGTTTGCTGCACACCATTAAAATCCTTCAAAGCCAACTGCAGACCCTCAAAACTATTAACCGTCATATCACACATATAATCATTGATATACAAGTCCAATGTCAGCAATAAATAAGTAAGGGAGCCCATTACCGACAAGACCAAAGACTGATGTATAGAGTCGGTAAAGACAAAGGTATAGCAAATGCTGGTACTACTGCTGGTCACATTGGCCAGGCGACTTAGTAGTATTTGCCATTTAAAAACATTTTGAAGTGTCAGCCAATACATGCACAATTTTGTATGCATTCTCAGTGACCAGTATAGCTGCGATCCAGCAAAATTGTCCATATTTTTATGTGAACCTCTAAATGATGCTGCTGTTGCATTTGCCTCTTTGGCTATATAGCATATGTGCTGTTCTATAT
Organism: Stomoxys calcitrans; assembly: GCF_963082655.1. Taxonomy (NCBI): domain Eukaryota; kingdom Metazoa; phylum Arthropoda; class Insecta; order Diptera; family Muscidae; genus Stomoxys; species Stomoxys calcitrans. The sequence goes on along the minus strand of NC_081556.1, from coordinate 11,066,963 downwards.
AATAAAATAGCGAGCAGATTTGCCAAATAATTTCAAAATATTGAAACAATACAAAATACCACAAAACATTGATGTTTACAAAGCTTATGTTCATCACTATTTGCCAGATACTGAAAACGTTGGGGGCTTCTCTAAAGGTCATCACTAACGTTACAATATGAATGTAATAGAGCAAAAAATATTTCAAACAAAATAAATATCTAAATCTTGTTTCAATGTCTCGCCGCAAGGTGAACCTTGTCAGGCAATGAATTTTTAACTCCTGAAGCTCCATTTTCATGTTAGTTATTAGGTGGTCATAACGTATTACCTGCAGAACAGTATGGGCTACAAGAAAAATCCTTAGTTTGATATTCACTTTGAATGCAAAGGACATTAGGGTATTTAGGACATGAACATTTCGAAGTTCCTCTAAATAGTTTGGAAGATTCAAGCACAACATCACTGTACCCAAAACATTGACCACTATAAGAATTAGGCGTGAAAACATGTTGCGTTGATAGTTGTTCTTCTCCTTGCAAAACCAATAGGATGAAAGACCCATAAATATATGGTAGTAAGAGATTATTTGTTGGCCGAATTTTCCTAGACTATCCTTGGTTGTTGTAGAAAATAACATTTCTATAGTTTTGTAATGGGTGCCATGGAAGTTAAAATACTACTGAGCACATAATGTCAGTCTATGGTGTTTTCCAAAGCCATAGGTTTTTTGTTTGTTTGTTTATTTGTATGATACTTAGATATGTATCTTATGCATTGTCAAATTGTTTAATTAATTACATTTAGTTCTATGCTATATACCTCATAGTATGGTGCAAAGCAGTAAAACGTAAAGTAAAGTGGAGAGCTTAATATTGAATCGGACAGCACTCACTGATTTGTGAGAAGTTTGCCCCAGCTTCTTAATGGAATATTTATGGGCAAATTTGCATTTGCAAATGGAGAGAGAAAATCAACGCACTAGAAAATGACAAAAGAAGGCAGTCGGACCGTAGAAAAGTTCTCATCGGTGAGAGTTTGTTTCTGTCAGTCTCTTGAGGCCTCTATTGCTTCTTTATCGAAAAAAAATGTCTACAAAAAATTTTATAAAATTTATTTCTACAGAAATATTTTATCGATTTTTTGTATCGATGTGCCCAATATTAATCTAATCATCCACTTTCCTTCATTTATGACCAAACTGAAAAATATCAATTTACTTTTAGTAGTTATTTGTGATCGATTTGTGTTATACCGTTTTGCCCATGAGCAGAAAATTCCTTATCACATTTGCTTAAGCCACATAGGCGTATGAGTGCCACCATTCACTCTCTGTGTTGTTCATACGCACCAAGGTACTCAAGGCATAACAAGAAAATATGTTAATGCTTATTTCAGCTAGCATATCTCTTATGGCCAAAAATTTGTTTACTCATAAAAGATTTATTGAAATTTTACTTCTAAAAGAATAGTTTTTTTTGTTTTTTTATTTGTAATAGAAACAGAGAACCGTATGGTATGTATGTATGGCCATTTTTTGTGAAAATTTTATTTATTTGAATTTTTTTTTTGTGATTTGTGACTTATGCCATAATTTTCAAGATAAGAAAAATGTTTGATACTTTTATTATCTTAACAAAAAAATTTTGTATAATTAAATTTTTAGTCTTTTTCTGTTAGAAAATATGGTACCATAGGTATAAAAAAATTCTTACTGACAGCTTTCTTTGAAGTTTTCTAGTGTTTTCTAATTGCCTTTTGTTTGTCAAAATAAAATCACCCACGGTGGTCAACCAATAAATAAATTGGACAACCATTGATTTGGTAGTTACCCCTGTGATGAACGCAAATGCAAATTTGCCCATGAACATTCCATTAAGGAACTGGGGCAAACTTCTCACGATCCAATTTTAAACGCTCCACTTTACTTTTCATTTTACTGCCGATTCAATGTTAAGCTCAATGATAAGGGACCTCCTATTTATAGCCAAATCCGAACGGCGTGCCGCAGAGCGACACCTCTTTGGGGAGAAGTTTTAACATGGCAAAGTATCTTACAAATGTCGCCAGCATAAGGAGGGGATAACCACCGCTGAACATTTTTTTGATGGTCCTGCCAGGATTTGAACCCAGGCGATCAGCATCATAGGCGGACATGCTAGCCTTTGCAACTGATTTTAAACGCATAGAAAACAAAAAGAAATATAACAAGTTAAAGCGTGCTATGTTCGGCCGGGCCGAATCTTGGGAAACCCCCACGGCTTATATGGCAGCTATATCAGGTTATAGCCCGATTTGGACCGTACTTGCCACAGTTTTTGGAAGTCACAACAGAACATTATGTGCAAAATTTCAGCCAAACCGCATAAAAATTGCGGTTTCCAGGGGCTCAAGAATTCAAATCGGGAGATCGGTTTATATGGAAGCTATATCCAAATCTGAACCGATATGGCACATTTTCAATCCCCAACGAACTACATCAGTATTAAGTATCTGTGCAAAATTTCAAGCGGCTAGCTTTACGCGTTCGAGCGCTATCGTGATTTCGGCAGACGGACGGATGGACAGACATGATTAGATCGACTCAGAATGTCGAAGTGATTAAGAATATATATATTTTATGGGGTCCTAGATCAAAATTTTGAAGTGTTACAAACGGAATGACTAGATTAGTATATCCCCCTCCAATGGTGGTGGGTATAAAAAGGTCGAATTTTTTTCTAAAAAAAAGCAAAATTTGAGAAATATTCTATTGACATTTTTTTTTCTAGAAATTAAATTTCAATAAATCGTTTAAGAGAAAAAAAAAACCTAATGAAAGTTTTTTTTAATAACATTTTTGTGATTTTTTTTTATTAATTTTATGGTGCTAACATACCCAGATATGCTTGCAGAAATAAATATTTATAAACATTTTTTCTTGTTATGCTTTGAGAACATTGGTGCGTATGAACAACGCAGAGAGTGAATGGTGACACTCATACGCCCATGTGGCTTGAGTCAATTACCTAAATGCAAAAAAGGGACTAACACACATTGATTGCGAACGATTACTAAAAGTGAGTTGAAATTTTTCAGTTTGGTCATAAGCGAAAGAGAGTGGAGGTTTCAATTAATATTGGGCTTATATTTTTATAAGTTCCAACATAACTTGGGCGGTGTTTTAAGTTCATTAATCAGTTGGTAATGTCTCAAAATATTAGTTAACGTCTTGTCAAGGAATAGGGATCTCAGGATGGAGTTATGTAGTAGGGAGTTATGTGCAGCAAATAAGAGAGTCTCCGGTGGAGGTCTGATATGGCATCTGGCTCTGGGCAAATGTGTCCTATACAGGATGATTATCGGGAGTATTCTTGATAGCGCTATGCGTGGGCAGTCAGGCAGCGCTATAGTCGCTAGCTTAGTATCCGGTGGGGTCGACATTGTTGATGAGATGCTAGGAGAGTTTTCGCACTTTGGGGAAGGAAACTGTAGAGGCCTATAGTGGCTGACTGAAGCAAGTTCTCATTGAAGAGAACTTTTCTTCTGTCCTTCTAGCTACTTTTGTCTTTGCCGTTGGCGTTGGCTTCCCCTTCTCTTTTTGCTTTTGGTTTAAGATTATCTTTGCTTTTGGGCCACCAAACTTCATAGCTTTTGCTGCTTTCAATAAAAATTTAATTAATTAAACAATTGTGTTGTCAAATTGTTGTCAAATAAGATACATATCTTGGTATCTAGCAAACAAAAAAAAAACCTAAGGTCTTGGAGAACCACATTGGCTGGCGCACGTGCCTAGTAGTTTTTCAACCTCTAAGGCATCTATTACAAAATTATATAGAAATGGTATTTTCTATAAGGTTCAGCATATACCGCCAACAAATTATCTCCTACTATCACATATTTATGGGCCTAACATCCTATTGGTATTGCAAGGAGCAGGATAAATATGAGCGCAACATGGGCTCACGACTCTTCCACATTATGCTCAATGTTGTGAGTTTGTTGGTGATGTGTTTTAAACTTCAGAATTTTATAGAAGAATTTCGAAAGGCTCAAGCCTTGCATCCGTTAATAACGCTCCTATTCGAAATGAATAATAGGCTAAGGAGTTTGCTAGTAGCGCATACTGTGCTGCATGTAATACGTTATGATCGGCTAATAACCTGCATGAGAATGGAGCTGCAGGAATTAAAAAGTCATTGTCTGAGGGAGATAACTTTACGCCCCGATATCGAAGCAAGATTTAAATATTTATTTTGGGCAAAATTATTGTTCCTCTATTACATTTATATCATATCCTTAGTGATGACACTCACAACAGCCAACAACGTTTCAAGTATATGGCAAATAATGATGAACATTGCCTTTGTGAACATCAATGGACTGTGGTATTTTGTGTTGTTTCAATATTTTGAAATCATTTGGAAAATCTGCTGTCTCTTTTACTACATAGAACAGCATGTATGTCATATAGCCCAAGAAGCAGTTGCAACAGCAGTGCCATTGGAAGGTTTAGCTAGAAAGCTTTACTGGTCATTGAGAATGCATTCGAAATTATGTGTATGTTGGCTGCAACTTCAAAATGGTTTTAAATGGCAAATATTTCTAAGTCGCCTGGTCAATGTGACCAGCAATAGTACAAACATCTTCTATGCCTTTGTCTCTTCTGCCTCTATTTATCAGTCTTTGCTCATGTTGACCATGGGTTCTCTTAGCTATTTGGTGATAACATTGGACTTGTATATCAACGATTATATGTGCGATATGACTGTAAACAGTTTTGAGGGTCTGCACTTGGCTTTGAAGGAGTTTAATGGGGTGCAGCATACTTGGACAGCACTTCATCTACAGGTAAGCATTTTGCCATGGATTTTATATATTAGAAGGGTTCCTTTAATGTGTAGCAAATAAAAACGTAAGCTTTTGCCCTTTCACACAAACTAATTTCTTTTAAAAATTTTTTTTTGTACATTTTTCAGTGCGAAGAGTTCTCCTTATATTTGTGCAATCGCAAGGTTAATCTGAAACTAGCCGGCGCCTTAAACATGGATCGCAAGGCATGGTTATCTCTGATATCCACTTTGGCCACATATTCTATAGTTTTAATACAAGTCCATTTGGCAAATTTATAAAGACAGAAGCTGATAAAAAATACAAATTTAAAGGTAAAAAAAAAAATCTAAAAATTAATTTCAGAAAAAAATTTTTTTAAATAAAATTTTGGAACAATTTTCTGCTGGTAATACTAAAATTTTTAGAAATAACGTATTGCCAAAATTTTTAATTCCACCATGAATCGCATTTGTGAAGTTCTTTGAATGACTTTTTTAAGTAAAAAAACACCATTCACCATCTCCAAAATTCCAGGCAAATCGAGTAATAATTGCATCCTCCATTTAGACCATACTTGTAACAATTGTTGGAAGTTGTACCAAAACGACATATGCGAAATTTCCACTAAATTGGATAAAAATTGGCCTTTTTAGAAGCCCAGGAAGTCTAATCGGGAGATTGGTTTATATGGGAGCTATATAACGTTATGGACTGATTTTGGCCATACCTTGTACAGTTGTTGGATGGCACACCAAAAAGATATGGGCCAAATTTCATCCAAATCAAATATTGAAAATTTAGCCCTCTAGAAGCTCAAGTCAAGACCCAAGATCGGTTTATATGGCAGCAATATTAGGTTATGAACCGATTTGGACCATACTTAGCACAATTGTTGGAAATGACAACAAAACGTAAACTTTCGAAGTTGTAAATCTATATGCTTGAGATTTTTCACATATACTTCCTATTAGTGTTGGTTGGTTGAGATATTAAATGGGCCATATCGGTCCATATTTTGATATAAACCGGATCTTGACTTCATGAGCCTTATTTTTAAATAATTTTAAATAATAACTTCTCCTATAATCTCCAATATACGGGTCAATTATGTTCTGCATCGGTCTTTAACATGATATATTGGGTTGCCCCAAAAGTAATTGCGGATTTTTTAAAAGAAAGTAAATGCATTTTTAATAATACTTAGAATGAAATTTAATCAAATATACTTTTTTTACACTTTTTTTTAAAGCAAGCTAAAAGTAACAGCTGATAACTGACAGAAGAAAGAATGCAATTACAGAGTCACAAGCTGTGAAAAAATTTGTCAACGCCGACTATATGAAAAATCCGCAATTACTTTTTGGGCAAACCAATAGATCCCATGTAAGCGGATATCCCGATTTTACTGCTTGAGCATCTAAAGGAAACAATTCTTAACCGATTAGGCTGACATTTTGCACAATGTCTTTCGTATGACATAAAAAATGCGTGTCAAATATGGTCAGAATCGGTATAAACCCCATACACACCGATCTCCCGATTTCCCTTTTTTGAGACTTCTGAAGGCGCAATTCTTATCCGATTTGGCTCAAAATTTTGCACAACGACTTCTTCTAAGACCTTAAACATACGTGCTAAATATGATCTGAGTAGGTCTATAACCTAATATAGCTCCCATATAAGCCAATACCCCGATTTTACTCCTTGAGCTGCTAGAGGGCGCAGTTCTTATCCGATTTGGCTGAAATTTTGCACAAGGTTGTTTGCTACGACCTGCAACATATGTGATAAGTATGGTCTGAATAGACCTTAAACCTGATATAGCTCCCACACAAACAAATCTCCCGATTTTACTTCTTGAGCCCTTAAAGGGCGCAATTCATAGTCCATTTGACTGAAATTTTGCACAATGACTTAACCGATATGGTTGAAATTTTGGTCTATGACTTCTGCTATGACCTCCAATATATGTGCCAAGCATTATCTGAATCAGTCTATAATCTGATATAGCTCCTATATAAACCGATTTTACCTTTTGAGCCCCTAGAGGGTGCAATTTTTATCCGAAATGGCTGAAACTTTGCACAAGGACTTCTGCTATGACCTCCAATATATGTGCCAAGTATGGTCTGAATCGGTCTTAAACCTTATATAGCTCACACACAAACCGATCTCCCCGTTTTTACCTCATGAGTCCATAAAGGGCTGAAGTTTCCCACAATGTCTGACCTTTAACATACGTGTTAAGTATGGTCTGACTCAGTCTATAACATGATATGGCTCTATGGCAATTCATATCCATTATCGGCTCGGCAGAATTTAGCACGCTTTTACTTGGTTTTTGCAAAATTGATTTTTTTAATAATTTTACGGCTGCAACATACAAAGATGCTAGCTGAAATAAGCATACAAGTTTTTGCATGTCATGCCTTCAGGACCATGGTGCGTATGAACAACAAAGAGGCTAAGTGTTGGCACTCATACGCCTATACGGCTAAAGCAAATGCGATAAGAAATATTCTAAAAATGTGCAAACCAGTGTAACACACATTGATTGCGAGGGCTTGCTAAAAGTACATTGACATTTTTAAGTTTGGCCATTAACGAAAAAGAGTGGAGATTTAAATAAATATTGAGCACACAATTTTATATCCTCCACCATAGCTTGAGCAGTATTATAAGATCATCAATCAGTTGGTGAAATCTATTAAAAAAACTAGTAAGGAAAGGCAAAAGTGTACCACAGTGGTTGTGTAGGGTATAAAAATATGGAATAGGAATCAGATGATGGGATAGTTGTAGTGAGTTATATGGAGCAACGAGGAGAGTTTTTGATGGATGTCTAGGTTTTGGGCAACTGTGCCCTCCACAGGATGATCAGGGAAAGTACAGAGTGCAGGAGCGGCTGCCTTTTCGCACTATCATGATATACGTGGGCAGTCAGGCAGCGCTGAAATCGCAGCACTGCGTCTTGCGTGCATAACAATCCACTCCGTTCATTCGACCTCACTGAAAAATTGCCAGCCAGTCATGGTGGTGTGTATCATCCATTATAAGCCACATGTACACAATCTCTCGCAGACTCGTCCTATGGTCGATTGAATATGAATGACAAAGATTGTTGTCATCCCCAAATGAATAGATTCGATTCGAAGTGTGATTTAATAGATCGTCAATGAAAATAAGAAACAAGTAAGAGTGTGCTAAGTTCGGCCGGGCCGAATCTTATATACCCTCCACCATGGCTCGCATTTGTCGAGTTCTATGCGCGGTATCTCTTTTTAGGCAAACAAAGAATATTGAATAAGAACTGTTATACTATTGGAGCTACATCAAGTTATAGTTCGATTCGGACCATAAATGAATGCTAAACATTGTAGAAGTCATTGTGTAATATTTCAGTTAATTCGGATAAGAATTGTGCCTCATAGGGTCTTAAGAAGCAAAACCGGTATATAGGATTATATGGGAGCAGTATCAAGCTATTGATCGATTCAGACAATATTAGTCACGTATGTTGAATGTCATGAGAGAAGCCGTTGTACAAAATGTCTGACAAATTGGATGAGAATTGCGCCCTCTAGAGGCTCAAGATCCCAGATCGGTTTATATGGCAGCTATATTAGTTTATTTACCGATTTGCGCCATTCTCAGCACAGTTATTGAAAGTCATAACAGAACACTTCATGCAAAATTTCAGCCAAATCGGATGAGAATTGCGCGCTCTAGAGGCTCAAGAAGTCAAGATCGAAGATCGGTTCATATGACAGCTATACCAGATTATAAACCGATTTAAGTCATACTTAACACAGTTATTGGAAGTGATACCAGAACACTATGTGCAAAATTTCGATCAAATCGGACGAGAATTGCGCCCTCTAGAGGTTCAAGAAGTCAAGACCCAAGATCGGTTTATATGACAGCTATATCAAAACATGGACCGATTTGAACCATATTAAGGACAGTTGTTGGAAGTAATACCAAAATACCACGTGCAAAATTTCAGTCAAATCGGACGAGAATTGCACTCTCTAGAGGCTCAAGAAGTCAAAACCCCAAGATCGGTTTATATGGCAGCTATATCAAAACATGGACCGATTTGGCCCATTTACAATACCAACCGACCTACACTAATAAAAAGTATTTGGGCAAAATTTCAAGCGGATAGCTTTACTCCTTCGAAAGTTAACGTGCTTTCGACAGACAGACAGACGGACGGACGGCCAGACGGACGGACGTGGCTAGATCGACTTAGAATGACATGACGATCAAGAATATTTTATACTTTATGGGGTCTCAGACGTATATTTCGAGGTGTTACAAAAAGAATGACGCAATAAGTATACCCCCCTCCTATGGTGGAGGGTATAAAAAGGAAGGAGAACGGTAGGCCTTGTGGTACATCTGCCACCTACAACATCTCGTATAGTGCGATCCTCGAGAAAATCGCTTGGATATATCCAGTGCCACGAGTTTACTCTCACCAAACTGGTATATAGAGCGACTCCACAGTGCCGACAGAAATGCTATCAGATCGCCTTTGGAGTGATTTCTGCAGAAACCATTCTGTCGTTCACTGAGAAAGCTATTGGACTCTAGATACATCCCAAGATAGTGGTTTTCCATGCTCTCCATAACCTTGAAAAGCGCGGAGCTTATCGCAATGAGCCGGTAATACGCAAGGTTGTTCGCCTAACCCTTTTTGGGTTGAAAGTTCTCAACATTCCAACACGCTGGGAAGTCTGCCGCACGATAAGCAACGTTGAAAAGGTTGCATAATGGTCGAGCAAGCCTCGAAGAACACTCGCACAGAACAGACACTTGTTCCCCCTCCTGTGAGGGGGACAATGTTAATGTCGCTTTAGCCAAATTTTCGTACCTTGGGGAAGGTAACTCTAGATGCCTGAGGTAAAAATTGCAAATTTGCCCATGAACCTTCCGTTATACCCTCCACCATAGGATGGGGTATACTTATTTCGTCATTCTGTTTGTAACTACTCGAAATATTCGTCTGAGACCCCATAAAGTATATATATTCTTGATCGTCGCGACATTTCTGTCGATCTAGCCATGTCCGTCCGTCTGTCTGTCGAAAGCACGCTAACTTACGAAGGAGTAAAGCTAGCCGCTTGAAATTTTGAACAAATACTTCTTATTAGTGTAGGTCGGTTGGTATTGTAAATGGGCCATATCGGTCCATGTTTTGATATAGCTGCCATATAAACCGATCTTGGGTCTTGATTTCTTGATCCTCCAGAGTGTGCAATTCTTGTCCGATTAGAATGAAATTTTGCACGACGTGTTTTGTTATGATATCCAAAAATTGTGCCAAGTATGGTTTGAATCGGTCCATAACCTGATATAGCTGCCATATAAACCGATCTTGGGTCTTGACTTCTTGATCCTCCAGAGTGTGCAATTCTTGTCCGATTAGAATGAAATTTTGCACGACGTGTTTTGTTATGATATCCAATAATTGTGCCAAGTATGGTTCAAATCGGTCTATAACCTGATATAGCTGCCATATAAACCGATCTTGGGTCTTGACTTCTTGAGCCTCTAGAGTACCCAATTCTTATCCGATTGCAATAAAATTTTGCACGACGTGTTTTGTTATGATATCTAACAACTGTGCCAAGTATGGTTCAAATCGGTCCATAACCTGATATAACTATCATATAAACCGATCTTGGGTCTTGACTTCTTGAGCCTCTAGAGGGCGCAATTCTTATCCGATTTGAATGAATTTTTGCACGAAGTATTTTGTTATGATATCCAACAACTGTGCTAAGTATAACTCAAATCGGTTCATAACCTGATATAGCTGTTATATAAACAGATCTAGGGACTTGACTTCTTGATCTTCTAGAGGGCGCAATTCCTATCCGATTTGACTGAAATTTTGCATGACGTATTTTATTCTTACTTTCAATAACTGTGTCAAATAAGGTTCAAATCGGTTCATAACCCGATATAGCTGCCATATAAACCGATCTGGGATCTTCACTTCTTGAGCCTCTAGAGGTCGCAATTATTATCCGATTTGCCTGAAATTTTGTTCGACGGATCCTCTCATGACCATAAGCATACTTGTTTATTATGGTCTGAATCGGTCTATAGCCCGATACTGCTCCCATATAAATTGATCTCTCTATTTTACTTCTTGAGCAATTCTTATTCGAATTGGCTGACATTTTACACAGGCCTCCAACATATAATTTAATTGTGGTCCAAACCGGACCATATCTTGATATCGCTCTAATGGCAGAGCAAATCTTTTCATATATCCTGTTTTGCCTAAGAAGAGATGCCGGGAAAAGAACTCGACAAATGCCATCCATGGTGGAGGGTATATAAAATTCGGCCCGGCCGAACTTAGCACGCTTTTACTTGTTTTCTGATGTTCTCGCCAGGATTCGAACCCAGGCGTTCAGCGTCATAGGCGGACATATTATCTCTGCGCTATGGTGGCCTCCGATGCCAGAAGTGGTTGACTGAAGAGAACTTTTCTACAGTCCGTCTGGCGCTTTTGGTCTTTGCCATTTGAGTTGGTTTCCTCTCTACTGCCATTTTCGTTGTAGAACTCAATGCCCGTTAACCTTTTAGGTCGCCACTCATCATGGCTTTAGCCATTTTCAATACAAATGTAATCAATTAGACAATTTGACAGCGCATAAGATACATATCTTAGTATCTATCTAATAAAAAATGTAAGGTCTTGGAGAACAACATAGGCTGAACTATGTGCTCAGTTGTATTTCAACCTTTATGACATAGAAATGGTTTTTTCTACAACAGTCAAGGAAAGTTTATGCAAATTCGGCCAACAAATAATCTCTTACTACCACATATTTATGGGCCTATCCTCCTATTGGTATTGCAAGAAGAAGAATAAATATCAACGTAACATGTGTTCACGCCTAGTTCTGGTTGTGATCAATGTTCTGGGTATGGTGGTGGTGTGTATTAAACTTCAGAATTATTTAGAGGAGTTTCGAAGGGATCATGCCTGGAATTCCTTAATATTGCTTGTATACGAAATTAATGGCAGACTAAGGATTTGTCTAGCGGCCCACACTGTGTTGCATGTCATACGTTATGACCGGCTAATAACCAGCATGAAGATGGAGCTTGAACAGTTGAAAATCCATTGCCTGACAAGGATCACTTTGAGGCCAGCTATTGAGACAAGATTTACATTTTTATTTTGTTTGAAATATTTTATGCTCTATTACATTCATATTGTAATGTTAGTGGCGTCAGTAAGAGAAGCCACCAACGCTTTGTGCATATGGCAAATAATGGGGGCCATTGCTTTTGTGAACATCAGTGGACTGTGGTATTTTGTATTGTTTCAATATTTTGAAATCATTTGGAAAATCTGCTGTCTCTTTTATTACATAGAACAGCATGTATGCTATATAGCCAAAGAAGCCGATGCAACGGGGGCTCCATTGGAAGATTTAGTTATACAGCTTTACTGGTCATTGAGAGTGCATTCGAAATTATGCCTATATTGGCTGCAACTTCAACATATGTTTAAGGGGCAAATATTTCTCAGTCGCCTGGTCAATGTGACCAGCAATTGTGCAACCATTTTGTATGCCTTTATCTCTTCTGACACTATTTACCAGTCTTTGGTCATATTGGTTATGGGCTCCTTCACCTATTTACTGTTAACATTGGACTTGTATATCAATGATTACATGTGCGATATGGCTGTAAACAGTTTTAAGGGTCTGCAGTTGGCTTTGAAGAATTTCAATGGTCTACAGCAAACTTGGACAACACTTCATCAACAGGTGAGCATTTCTTTAGATATTATTTATATTGGGGTGGGTCGAGCTATATGTAGGATTTCAAACTTATTTCTTAAATATTTATTTCAAATTTATTTCAGTGCGAAGAATTCTCCATATATTTGTGCAATCGTCAGGTAAATCTGAAATTAGCCGGCGCCTTAAATATGGATCGTAAGGCATGGTTATCGCTGATGTCGACCTTTGCCACATATTCCATAGTTTTAATACAAGCCCATTTACGAAGCGCATAAATGATCAAAAAAACCAAAGTTTAAATCTGAGAAGAAAAAAAAAATAATTAACAAAAAGTAATTGCGGATTTTTTAAAAGAAAGTAAATGCATTTTTAATAAAACTTAGAATGAACTTTAATCAAATATACTTTTTTTACACTTTTTTTCTAAAGCAAGCTAAAAGTAACAGCTGATAACTGACAGAAGAAAGAATGCAATTACAGAGTCACGAGCTGTGAAAAAATTTGTCAACGCCGACTATATGAAAAATCCGCAATTACTTTTTGGGCAACCCAATATTTAAACATTTTTTGAGAATATTTCCTGAGAGATAATTGAAAAGAAAATTTCCTTAATAAATTAGTGACAAAATTTTCTATAATACTAAATTTTTAAAATAAAATTTCTGTGGAAATAATGTTAAGTCAAAGTTTTGTACGGAAATGAAATTGTCTGTTTGCTCATTCCTTTTGTTTGGTCTTAAAATCTTATTGAGACTCCATTGCAGGAGAACACACAGCAACACTTTAGAGTTCTTTGCTATGCCTTTCCCTGAATAGAGAGCATTGAACAAAATGGTCTATAGCTGGACAATAACCTGCAATGGAATCTCAACAGAAATAAAATTTGCAAATTTTGCCCATGAACATTCCACTAAGGAACAGGGGCAAACTTCTCACATATCAATGAGTGCAGTCCGATTCAGTTTTAAGCTCAATGATAAGGGGCCTCCTTTTTATAGCCGAGTCTGAACGGCGTGCTGCAGTGCAACACCTCTTTCGAGAGAAGTTTTATATGGCATAGTACCTCACAAATGTTGCCAGCATTAGGAGGGGAAAACCACCGTTGAAAATTTTTTCTGATGGTCTCGCCAGGATACGAACCCAGGCGTTCAGTGTCATAGGCGGACATGCTAACCTCTGCGCTACGATAGCCTCCTCTCAACAGAAATAAAATGTTCCAAAAAACAAGTAAAAGCGTGCTAAGTTTGGCCGGGCCGAATCTTGGGAACCCTTCACCGTGGATTCTGCTAAAATATGGGAGCGATATCTGAAGTCAAATCAGGAGATCGGTTTATATGGGAGCTATATCAGGTTATAGACCGATTTGGACCGTACTTGGCACAGTTGTTGGATGTCATAACAGAACACAATGTTGAAAAGTTCAGCCAAATTGAACAAATATTGCGGCTTCTAGAGGCTCAAGAAGTCAATCGGAAGGTCGGCTTAGATAAGAGCTATATCCAAATCTGAACCGATATGGCCCATTTGTAATCCCCAACGACCTACATCAATAGCTGGTATCTGTGCAAAGTTTCAAGAGGCTAGCCTTACGTGTTCGACCGCTATGGTAATTTCGATGGACGGACGGACACACCACCGCACCACCTCACGCATTACGTGATCGCCCGGATCTCCGCCTGCAGGACCGTATTATGGTCAGGCAGTCTAAAACAGATCTCAGTCGCTGGGTTCTCAATATAGACCCCCAGGCCCACTGTGTCCTCTAGCTTTGGTCCATCCGTGAACATGATCCTCCAGATGGCAATACTAGGATCCCGTCAATCCAAGACTTTGTCGCTTATCTTAATTAAAAAATCAAAAATTCCCAGAGATTAGAACATATTTTGTAGACTTAAATCTGGAGATTTTTTTGAGGGGATTTTAAAATCCAACAAAAAAAAATAGAAATCGGACCACAAGTGAAGATTTGGCAACAACAGCAACCTGAAGAAATTTTTGCAATGTCTAGGTGTGCCAAGAGTTGCCCGGACCATCTATTGGGTTGCCCAAAAAGTAATTGCGGATTTTTTAAAAGAAAGTAAATGCATTTTTAGTAAAACTTAGAATGAACTTTTATCAAATATACTTTTTTTACACTTTTTTTCTAAAGCAAGCTAAAAGTAACAGCTGATAACTGACAGAAGAAAGAATGCAATTACAGAGTCACAAGCTGTGAAAAAATTTGTCAACGCCGACTATATGAAAAATCCGCAATTACTTTTTGGGCAACCAATAGTTAGAAAATGTGGGATTTTTCAAATGTTGCATCTTATCTCGTTAACAACTCAGCTCTAAACAATAAAAATTTCAAAGAGTTATCTCTACCCGTTATCAAATGGCAGATTTTTACTAATTCTTTTTTCCATTCGAAACCCACTGTGCAACGTCTTGCTTTTACACATTTTAATCTGCAATAAGATGTGACTGAACTAAATATATCGATAGAGTTACAACAGCAGACATCATGCTAAACCAGGTTTTGCGGTCCAGGCTCCAGAAATTGGAATTAAATGAAATCGATTTGCAGCAGTGTAAATATAAACAGAAATCATCGCACTGCAAAAGAGTAGAGAGGAAAACCAAAAAAAAAAAAAATACAAATATTTTCCATAAATATTCTGCTTACCTTTCGACTTAGCTTTGCCAGCCCAGGATTCGCCGCAGCATTCAGTTCCCTAATGCTTAACACCAAGTCCCCAATGGTGGCTTTGGTAAGATCACACAAATAATCGGTAATATAAAAATCCAAAATTTTTGGCACAAAATCCGGCAAGAGCAAAATAATTATATTCCGAGGCCCTAAGAATGAACCGGTAACCAGGGTTGCATAAATACTCATTCCACATGTAATTAAGGTGACCAGGCGCTTTAAGAAAAGCTGAAATTTAGACATGGACTCCAGCCTTAGCCAAAGGCGACATAATTCAAAATGCTTGCGCCTTAACCAGAACACTTGCAAGCATAGCCGATATTCCATATTTTCATGCATGCCATCCAAGGCATCCTTCGTAACTTCTAGCACCAACTTTTGAAGGTGCTTATCGAAGTAATACAAAAGGCGGTATATTTTCCCCATCACTGCAAAATACTGCAGCATCCAAAAATTCGACAAGGAAACATAGTTTATGTAGAATATTTGCAGCAGCAGTAGGAGCCAGTTTTTGAAATTAAAATTTTGCCAATAGGCTGTTGTCAGATGCATGAAGATGACAAGAAAATATTTGCAATAATAGATTGGTCATAGGGCTGCCTCAATTCTATTGCTGATGGTTATTTTGACTCTACATTCCAGTTCCAAAGTCTGCAGACTCTTTTTGAGGCCAACAAGTTGGCTGTCGCAAAACAAGATTTGTGCCACAGCACAAGTGGAAATCAGAAAAATAAACAGAACTCTTACCGTTGTGGCATACCTCATCACAATATTAATTGGATTATCAATGAAGATTTCGATAATATCGTTATTCCAGTAAAACAGGGTGCCTAGGCCAGTGATGTTGACGACCATACACAACATACATGATATGACGTTGCGTTTGAACTCACTCACTTTGTAGTCATACCAATAGGAGGTCAGCCCCAAAAATATCGGAAAATATTGCCCAAATTGTTTGCAGTGGTTTTTCAAAATTCCCCATTGATGCCACATGTTTGGTGGATTGTTCATTGCAACCAACTAATGGCTGCCAGCGAAACATTTAAGGATGACGCCTCGTTTATGACTAATAAATATTTCTATGCGTCATGCAATTATCTCTCATACCAGATCTAGGCATGCGTGTACTTATTTTGATTCTTGATAAAAAAATTGGCTTATTTCCGCCAAAAATTTGGCAAACCCTCCCATTGCTGACAGCTAAGAAGAGTTGAGTGGCATGGACCTTAAGTGCGAGAGTGCTTAAGGTGAGAACAGCCCTAATGGCAATGCCAAACACCAGAAACCTTTATGAACCTTTCAAAGGTCCCCAAGTGCTAGTAAGGAGAAATATGACTTTGATATAGCCACAAGCACCAGAAATCTTTTAAAGGTCTGAAGTGCTAAGAAAGAGAAATATAATTTTGATATAGCCACAATTCAAATTTTTAGCTGGGGCATGTATATTAGACTGTCCCAAGCTATAAAGTAGACATATTTTTACCCACAACCATAGGATAGGGGGTATATTCAGATAGGACTATATTTAGATTTAGGGTCTGAAGCTCATAAAAGCTTTATTTATTACCCGATTTTGCTGATATTTGATGTGGTGGGTTGTTTTAAGCCTCCCGACATTCGACTCAAATATGGATCAGATCGGACTACATTTAGATATAGCCATATAGCCCGAGCTGCCGATTGAGGGCCTGAAACCCATAAAAGCTTTATTTATTACCCAATTTCGATGAAATTTGAAACAGAGAGTTGTTGTAGGCTTCCCGACATCCGACCCAAATGTGGATCAGATCGAACTATATTTAGATATAGCTGTCATATAGACCGATTTGCCGATAAAGGGTCTGAAACCCACAAAAGCTTTATTTATTACCCAATTTCGATGAAATTTGAAACAGAGAGTTGTTGTAGGCTTCCCGACATCCGACCCAAATGTGGATCAGATCGAACTATATTTAGATATAGCTGTCATATAGACCGATTTGCCGATAAAGGGTCTGAAACCCATAAAAGCTTTATTTATTACCCAATTTCGATGAAATTTGAAACAGAGAGTTGTTGTAAGCTTTCTGGACTCCCACCCAAATATAGTTCGGATCGGACTATATTGAGATATAGCCGCCATATAGACCGATCTGCCGATTTTGGTCTGAAGTCCCCCAGATATTTCTCTTAAAATATAGATGTCAAATTCTTGACGCTTATTGCCATGGTCGGTAAATAGTATGCCCCGTTTGGTACACAGAGACTCCCAAAAGTCTCAAATGTGGGTTTAAATTGCTGCTCTACTCTACTGCCAAAGAGCTTTCATTTGAGCTCCATATTGCCATGTGGTTGGTATATATGTCAGTTTTGGGGGTGAAGTGCGCAACCTGTAAACACGTCCGGTAGCTCGCAGCTAAGCTTCTCGTAACAGCAATGAGCACCACACAGATTGGACCTCAATGTTCCAGCCTGAACACCACGTTCACAGCTTTCCCGTGTCGGATAGGCGGTTGGTTATTGTTGTGGTTGTTGTAGCCACATTGTCATGAGGAGGTGGTTATTTAATGGCGCCAATAACTCGCCTTGTCATATTGAGCATCATAGGCAGTCAGTATTTGTGCAAGAGCCGGTGCCGCCCAGCCTCTCACTCAGACTCTCCGCTCGACACAGCCGATTGTCCGCGAATGCCGTTGCAGCTACTTCGTATGGAGCATTCCACTATCCGCAACCTGTGGACGTGCCTGGTAGCTCGCAGCTAAGCTTCTCTTAACAGCAATGAACACCACAGAGTTCGGACGTCAATGTTCCAGCCTGTGTGGTGCTCACAGCTATTCATACCGGATGGGCGGTTGGTGATAAGCGACTGTTTCCATTGGTAGGGCAGATCTAAACGCCAGGAGTAGGCACAGAATGGACTCCAAAGAACCAAAAGTTTTGGATGGTGGCATTAGACCGTAGCATGTTGTCTGCTTCTTTTACAGTTGTGCCATGTTGGTCGAAAGTAAAACAGGAAGCACACAACCAATCGTCAAACTAACGAATGAACGAAAGGTGGTGTTTCCGATTCAAACTCAAACAGGGACAGCACCAATGAAACAGTCAAAAATACAAATATGCCCATGAACATTCCATTGAGGAACAAGGTCAAACTTCTCACATATCAATGAGTCTGGTTGTCAAGTTTAAGTTCAATGATAAGGGGTCTACGTTTTATTGCCGAGTCCAAATGGCGTGCCGCAGTACGTTAACTCTTTGTTGAGAAGTTTTTACATGGCAAAGTATCTCACAAATGTCGCCAGCATTAGGAGGGGATAACAACCGATTCGAATCCAGGAGTTCAGAATCATAGGCGGACATTCTTACATTTGCGTTACGGTGGCCACCAATAAAAAGTTTATCGCAGCGGCATGAAGGCACCACTAAGCGATGGCTTTGCTAAGCTTACAAGAATATCCAGAAAGCAATGGGGGTCACTACAAAGGAGAGTGAGGAGTAGGCGCTGGCAGCCCAATCGGGCGATAGTGCAGCGTGCTCGTAGGGTTAGAATTGAAATTCCAAACACTTCTACGGGCACTGAAAAGAGAATCAGGTTTCTCAGAGGGTTCCCCTCTTTGAAGTACTCTGGGAAGACTAAGCTAGCTCTCTATCAATGGAGACTCCAGACAGTTTCCTAGGGAGGGAGACAAAGTCTGAACAGGTACGAAGGAAGCGCACACGGCCCCTGACTCATCATGGAGGACGCCACAGCCATCTCACAAGGGAATATGGTCATCGAAAAAGGTAAGGAGCTGCCATCTTACGCCAAAGTGGCATTCCAAACAGTTCAACGGAAATGGGAAAGAGAATCACATCTCTCGCAGAGCAGAACACTTCGTAACCGCTGAAATTAAAAAGGGTTCCCCGCTTTCAAGTACTCTGGGAAGACTAAGTCAGCCCTCCATCAATGGAGACTCCAGACAGTATCCTAGGGAGGGAGACAAAGTCGGAACAGGTACGAAGAAGGAAGCGCACACGGCCCCTGAGACTTCATGAAGGACGCCACAGCCATCTTGCAAGGGAAAGATGGTCGTCGAAAAAGGTAAGAAGCTGCCATCTTGCACCAAAGTGTCCAAGAAGAACAACTGAAATGAACTGAGTACGCAGTCATACGCAGAAATACATCCGGTTTAATTGCCCCAGATCATCGGTCCCAAGTAGAGGATCTGATTAATGAGCGTATTTTGGAAGGAAGCGCACACAGTCCCTGAGTCTTCATGGAGGACACCACCGCCATCTCGCAAGTGAAAGATGGTCGTCGAAAAAGGTAAGAAGCGGCCATCTTACGCCAAAGTGGCATTCCAAACACTTCAACGGAAATTGGAAAGATAATCACATCTCTTGCAGAGCAGAACACTTTGAAACCTTTGAAATAAAAAATGATTCCCCTTCTTCAAGTACTCTGCGAAGACTAAGCTAGCTCTCCATCAGGGAGGGAGACCAAGTAGGACCAGGTACGAAGGAAGCGCACACGGCCCCTGTGTCTTTACGGAGGACACCACCGCCATCTCGCAAGGGAAAGATGGTTGTCGAAAAAGGTAAGAAGCTGTCATCTTACACCAAAGTGGCCAGGAAGCACAACAGAGATGAGCTGACGTATCCAGTCATCGCTATCAGAAGTACATACGGTGGGATTGCATCAGATAATCAGTCACATGTGGAGGATTTGGTTAACGAGCGTATTTTGAAACATGTCTTGAACTCTGAGTAGGATCCACCCAAAAAAATTATGAGATGCAAGTATATTGGGAACATCTTGATGCTGCGCTTTGCGTTAGCAGAATTTATTGATGCCGTTACAAAGCTCATTGGAAGTATCCACACTCCCTGGCAGGGCGCAAAGTTCGACTTGGTGAGAAAAATGGACATGGACTCAAAAAGGCGACGGTATTCATCAAAGCATAAAAAGCATACTAAAAGTCTTAATCAATCAAAACCAAGGTTTGGTCAGCCAAATCGGATAGTGATTGCGCCCTCTAGAGGCTCAATAAGTCAAATCGGGCCATCGGTATATATGGGAGCTATGTCAGATTATGAACCGATTTGGACCATACTTGGCATGGCTGTTGGAAGTCATAGCCAAGCTTTACGAGCCATTTCAGTCAAATCGGAAGTATTTGTATAGAAATTCAAGCGCCTAGCTTTACTTCTTTGGAAGTTATCGGGCTTTTGACAGACAGACGGACAGAATGATGGACGGAAAGAAGGAAGGCCATGGCTAAATCGACCTAGAATGTCAAGACAATCAAGAATATCTATACTTTGTTGGATCTCAGACCAATATTTCGAAATGTAACAAACGGTATAAGGAAATTAGGTTAGGTTGAAATGAGCGTGCGGACATTAATACGCCCCATGCCACTATGGACATACACCTTAGCCAGTAATCGGCTTTTTGTGCGCTTTAAATACGAAAAAAACGTAACCTCGAAAAAGAAAATGCCGTGCTACTTTCCAAATTCCTTAATTGTTTTCCATGCCGCGCCCCTAAGTTAGTTCATGTCTGGTATTGTCTCCCCACCTAAGTGCCGGTATCGGTTAGACGCGAAATCGACACGCATAAAAGGAAAGAAGTACATCCCCATTCTATGCTAGAGACTATAAAAAAGCTTATAGCCCAGTTTGAATGGCGAGTCGCAGAGCGACATAAATTTTTCTTTGTCAGTACAACCTATTACACCAGGTGGCATTTGCAACAAAAAAGCAATAAATACATTATGACAGGACATGTCCATCTAATGGCGAATTCATCATTAAGTATTAATGAGTCAACAGAATATTGAAGGATCCCCGATAAGGAGAAACAATATCCTGTTCAGCAGTTCATTCAATAGAAACCATTTAGTATTTCTTGCATCGTCTTCAATTAAATGAGACCAAATATAAGAAATTACTTTAGTGCTCTCAGTTGCCTACACTCCTTTAAGGAAATTCCATTGCCAAGTATAATAAAATGTTTTAAAAATATAAAAAATTACTATCCCATAGTACTGGGATTAACTTGCCATTGGTATGATGTGAAAACTTGCAAATATAAACGAAACCTGATGTCACGTCTACTGGTGTTCTCTGTTAATTTGGGTGGTATGATTTTAATCATTATCATACTTGCGGATTACATGAAAGAATTTAAACATTCTCCAAATGTACATCCTCTAATGAAATTTGTGACTTCCACCAACTTTCAAATCCGAATCATACTGGTGGCCTTCACCCTGGGTCACATTTTGCAACATGATGCAGCCATAGCAAAATTAAAAATGCAATTGGAGGCCTTAGAACAGAGATGTCAAACAATTATTAAGCTCAGTCTGCAAACGAAGGTCAGATTCAAACGTTTGTATTATCTAAAGTGTTTTTTGGTCAGCTACATTTACATGGCCATTTTTGGAGTAGGCCTAGTTGCCTTGCCTAATGACATAGATTTAAGGAAAATTCTCGTTGTCATTGTGTATGGCAATACCATGAGCCAATGGTGTATGATATTATTTCAGTATTTTCAATTGCTATGGAAAATATGCTGTCTACTCTACCAAATGGAGGAGTATTTGAGTGATGTGGCCAAGGGATATGATGATACATGCAGAAATCATACAAGCGAAAAGCAGGCTTGCACTAAGTTATCTTGGTTATTGGTGACACATTCGCAACTGTGTCGGTTACTACAGGAACTTGAACGTAATTTCAAATGGCAATTGCTCATATCCCGTTGGGCCAATATAACCACTAATAGCATTACCCTTTACTTTGCCTTTGCTTTTCATAAAACTCTTTATGACTCGGTGGGAATTCTGTATTCGGGAGGCCTTACTTATTTAATGCTTATCTGTGACTTGTATTTGAATGATTATTTGTGTGATATGACAGCTCAGAGTTTTGATGATCTCGAAATGGCTTTGAAGGTTTTCAATAACATCAATTATCAGGGAAAAATGCTGGATCAAGAGGTAAAATTCTTTAACAAATTTCTTAAAATGTTTACACTCGTTGAAAAAATTTATTTCTCTCTCTCTCTCCTTCTCTCTGTCTTGCTCTCTGTGTAATCTTCATTTATATTTTCAGTGTGAAGAGTTCTCGTTCTATGTCTGTAATCGAAAACTGAATTTAAAATTAGCTGGGGCCTTAAATTTGAATCGCCAATCTTGGTTTTCTATGATGTCTGCTTTAGTCATGAATGCCATTGTCTTAATACAAAGTCATCTGAGAACTTCGTTTGACGAATAATTAATAAAAGTATAAATTGGTTTGAGTTTAAAGAGATTCGTCGAAAGCTTATGTTTGTAAGTTAGGCTTTAGGTAATGGTTGTTGATTTCTATATTCCATTGAAAAATGTCTTTTTGATAGTTTTTAGTAATAAAACATCGCTATGAAGGTCTTTAGCTTAGTTGATTTCTCCCCTACTTTCCTTGCCTTAATCCAATTTTACCCACCGTGCGTATACTTATTGCAAGTATTTTTGTACAGCACTCATACGCAACATGGGCTGGTGGTTTAATTTACAAGTGCACTGTTTTTGTTTTTGTTTTACCTTTGCTATTCAAGCAGCCCGCAATCACAACCAGTATCGTCGTTTCTGGTAGGTTCCCACTAAAATTGGTAGGATTTTATTCCCTTGGTAGGTTGGTAGGCTGACCTTAATTTTGTTAGGTTTTTCCAACATTACGATACAAAGTTAATTTAAAAGAAAAATGCAGGGGGCAACCCCTGTTATGAGAGGAAAATAAAACCGAGAATGTCGAGGGGCACAATACTGCCATAAGCAGTCTCACTGCTTTAAATTTCAGAAAAAAAGAAAGTTAGTTTTGATATTGACTGTAAATGGTACAGTGTTACGGGATCTCTTACAAATTTCGTAAATTCTGGTTAAAAAATGCGAGGCTATATGACAGCTGCACACAAATATGTTCAGATCTTGTCCATACTCAGGTGTTGAAGGGTCCATACAATTTACTGTAAACAAGGTTGTTACAGCGCATTTCTTGGCTCAATCCCTTTAATCGGAAGATCATTTTTTCCAAACTCGGCATGATTGTTCATTGAAATCGGGGCAAAAATACGGCTTTTAGAACTCATGATTTCTTATACCAAGATCGGTACAAAGGGTGCTATATGAGGATATGGGTCATCTTTGAATTCTTGATTGCAGAGTGATTAAAAAAAAAAACAGACAGACGGGCTTGTCTAGATCTTCTATAAATATAACTACTATACTTCATAGCTTAATATAAAAAAGGCCTAGCTCGCCAGTGAAGAAGGCCTTTGCGGCTCGTTACTCCTGTCAGAAACTTTAAGAAGTAAGTGGGGTCTATTACCTATGTTGGTGCACTGGCTGTACTCGGCGATGGCAAAGCCAGTTCTGACGTGTGGCTCTCATGTTTGGGGGCCGGGACACATGTGCCTGATCTAGACAAGGTTAATAGGGTTGCCTTGTAATTCAAGTCTGGGGCTATGGGAACTACTGCGACAAGGTCCCTGGAGGTCATGATGGAAAAATCCAGCCGATCGATTTGTTTACAAAGAAGTAGCCAGAGAGAAGCCATCTCGTTGAGAGATCTGCTACAGTCGAGGGCGGTTGTTTTTTTTTGTTCAGAATCGAAAGATCGAAAATGTGGATAGGATATTGTAACTGCGTCAATCAGTGTAGTCATCTTATAGCTGGTAGTGGTAGGTATTGGGTTGCCCAAAAAGTAATTGCGGATTTTTCATATAGTCGGCGTTGACAAATTTTTTCACAGCTTGTGACTCTGTAATTGCATTCTTTATTCTGTCAGTTATCAGCTGTTATTTTTAGCTTGCTTTAGAAAAAAAGTGTTAAAAAAGTATATTTGATTAAAATTCATTCTAAGTTTTATTGAAAATGCATTTACTTTCTTTTAAAAAATCCGCAAATAATTTTTGGGCAACCCAATTTATAAGCTAAGCTGGCAGTCAACAAGAAAGAAGAAAGGAAGTCTAAAAGAGAGGGTTTTCGTTAAAGTTGAACGAGGAAAAGGCGAGTGTTATTAATGACCTGGTACTAAATAAAGTTCCTGGTATTAAATAAGGTACCTGGTGCTAAAATGGTACATGGTACTAAATAAAGTACCTGATACTAAATAAAGCAACTGATACTAAATGCAGTAACTGGTACTGAATATAGTACCAGGTACTTAGTAGAGTACTATATTCAGTATATGGTACTATATTCAGTACATTGTACTTTATTTAGTACCAGTTGCTTTATTCAGTACATGGTACTTTATTTAGTACCAGGTACTTTTTTCAGTACATGGTACTTTATTTAGTACCAGGTACTTTACGAAGACCCAAGTACTATATCAAGTATCAGATACTATATTAAGTACCAGGTACCATATCAAGTAATATATCAAGTACAAGGTATTTTTTTAGTACCAGTTACTTTATTGAGTACCAGGTATTTAATAGAGTTATAAATAAAGTACCTGGTACTAAATAAAGTACCTGGTACTAAAAAAAGTACATGGTACTAAATAAAGTACCTGGTACTAAATAAAGTGCCTGGTATTGACGGGTACTAAATAAAATAGGTGGTACTTGATATAGTACCTGGTACTTGATATAGTACCTGGTACTTTATATATTACCATGTACTTGATATGTTACCTGGTACTTGATAAAGTACCTGGTACTTAATGTAGTACCTGGTACTTAATGTAGTACCTGGTACTTAATATAGTATCTGGTAATTAATATAGTACCTGGTACTAAATATAGTACCTGATACCTAATAAGGTAACAGGTGCTTAATATAGTAAAAAAATGCAAATTTGCCTATGAACATTCTCACATATCAATGATTGCTCAATGATAAGGGGCATCCTTTAATAACATACCTGTTACTTACTATATTTCCATATGTGTATCGATACAGCCTATTACACAACCATTTGAACTTTAGTAGCCAGCAATCAACCTAATATTTGTGTATAGGTATTTTAAGGGTTCTTAAGTACTTGTCATGAATAAATTATTCGTAAGTAAATATCAAACAGAGACCATCAACAAAATGTTTGATCCCCATTGAAGATACAAAGGCAGATACCAGACAATGTGTAGTCACTGCTATGACATCTACAAATATAACCTAATGGCGTTTCAGTTGTTTTCATATAAATGTGGGAATATGAAACGGAAAATTCATCTTGGTGGTCAGCCATTAAGTTGCAAAATACACTCCAGGACTCCTTGCAAAGGATACTCAGGAATATAAAACACCTGGGCCGTTATTATCCCATATTTTTGGGTTTGACTGCTTACTGGTACGATGTCAAATGTTTGGAATATAAACGAAGTTGGTTGTCACACCTAGTCATGCTGTTGTCCAACTTGACAGGCACTGTGCTCACCAATTTCATTTTAGCTGGCTATATAGAACTCTTCGGAAAGGTTCCATATGTTAATCCTGTTATGAAATGGGTTTCATATGTGAGTCCCATAAGTCGCAGTGTTCTGGGGGCATTTACAGTTGGCCATATTTTGCTGCATGACCAGGCCATTGTTCAATTGAAAATGCTATTGCTGGCTGCGGAAAGGAAATGCCTAGAAAGACTAAAATATGCCTGTCCAGCACTGGAGAAAAGATTCAAATATTTGTATTGGCTCAAAACCTTTTTGCTGCTCTACATGTATCTGACAACTTATGTGTTGGGCCTCTACATATTGCCTGGCAATATGGGCATAATGAAATTTGTATTGGCCTTTCTTTATGGGAATTTCCTGTCCCAATGGAGTTTTGTATTTTTTGAGTATTTTGAATTATTGTGGAAACTATGCAGTCTCTTGTATCAAATAGAAGAGGGCTTAAGCGATGTTATCAGAAGAGTGAAGCTTGAGAATAACGAGCCACAAGCCTGCTCAACAATGTCCTGGCTATTGATGAGGCATTCCGAATTGTGTGGACTTTTGCTGAAATTTGAACAAAACTTTAAGTGGCAATTATTTGTTAGTCGCTTGTCCAATATGGCCAGTTACAGCATAACCACCTATTTTGTTTTTGTCTTCAATAAAACTATTTACGATTCCATGATATTTGTTGGTGTGGCATTTCTCTCATATTTGCTGCTTACGCTGGACTCATTTCTTATCGATTATATATGCGATGTGACTGCTCAAAGTTTTGATGATCTGGAATTGGCTTTGAAGGATTTTAATGGCATATATCGAGAGTGGAAAATATTTGACCAGCTGGTAAGTAAAAATAATCAAAATAAAAAGAGCAATAAGGCAATTATGAATGAGAGTCAATTAATTATTACTTTATTATTATTGAGTTGCCTAAAAAGTAATTGCGGATTTTTTAAAAGAAAGTAAATGCATTTTTAATAAAACTTAGAATGAACTTTAATCAAATATACTTTTTTACACTTTTTTTCTAAAGCAAGCTAAAAGTAACAGCTGATAACTGACAGAAGAAAGAATGCAATTACAGAGTCACAAGCCGTTGAAAAAATTTGTCAACGCCGACTATATGAAAAATCCGCAATTACTTTTTGAGCAACCCAATACTTTGTAGAATAGACGAAACTATTTTAATTTTGGAAAAAAATCATGATTTTGAATAATATTTTTCATTTTATTTATCTCTCTTTTCCTTATTTACAGTGCGAAGAGTTCTCACTACATATCTGCCATCGAAAGTTGTACTTAAAATTAGCTGGAGCCTTAAATTTGGATCGCAAATCTTGGTTCTATATGATGTCGAATTTACTCATGTATTCCATAGTTTTAATACAGACTCATTTAAGTACTTCTTTGAAAAGATAGATAAAAACATCAACAGTGTGACTGAGAGTGAAAAGAATTGCAAAAACATGTTTGTTTGCGGGCATTAAGTTCGGCCGTGTCGAACTTAAGATACCCACCACCTTAGCTATATCTATTGACCACATTTCGACTAAAATTAGCTGAAAATGGTTCATTTATAAACCCGTTCCTTGCTATATCGAAATAATGTCCGATATAGACCCAAAGCAGCACGAACGTCGAGGATCTAAAGCAGCTTACTGTTCCAAAATTTAGCACAACAAATGGGCCTTTTGTGGGTTCAAATGTAAATTGCAACTTTGCCCATGAATATTGCATTGCGAAAAAGGGACAACCTTCTCACATATCAATGAGAACTGTCCATTTCAAGTTTAAGCTCATTGATATGTGGGTTCAAAAACGTAAATCGAAAGATTGATTTTTATGCCCACTATCCATTTCCATGATACGTTTGGCTCCATATTCGGGAAGGATGTGCAGGGGTCTAAAACAACTCACCGTACTAAATATCAGCAAAATCGAGTCATATGTAAGCATTTTATGGGTGAATGACCTCAAATCGCGGGATGGATATATATGACAGCTATATCTGAATATGGTTCGACCTGAACCAAAATCGGGCAAATGTGATGGGCCCTAGACCTTTAATCGGAAGATCGCTATATATGGCAGTTTTATCCAAATATAGACCGATCTAGGTTATACTCAGTTTGAGGTGCCTTATGTAGCTCACAGTGTCAAATTTCAGCGAAATTGGTTAATAAATACCCCTTTTATGAGCCCAAGAACTTAAATGGGGAGATCGGTATATATGGTAGTTATATCCAAATACAGCCCAATCAGGGGCCTAATAAAACTCAATGTGCTAAATTACAGTGAACTTGAAAAATAAATACTCCTTTTGTGTGTCCAAGACCTTAAATCGGGAGATCAGCATATATGACAGGTATATCAAAATTTATCTAGCACAGCTCATTGATCCAAATATTAGTAAAATCGGGCAATATGCCGTTCCCAGTTTCTGGGAGGTCGGTCAAATCGGAAAAGAATTTCGTCCTCTAGAGGCCTAAGTTGTCAAAATCCCAGATCCGTTTATATGGCACCTATATCAAGTTATGGACTGATTCAGGTCATAACAAAACATCTTATGCCAAATTTCAGCCAAATCGGATAGGAATTGACTCCAGAAGTCAAGATCCAAGATCAGTTTATATGACAGGTATATCAGGTACGAACCGATTTGATGCATACTTAACACAGTTAGTGGAAGTTATAACGAATCACTTCCTGCAAAATTTCAGCCAAATCGGATAAGAATTGCGCCCTCTATTGGCTTAAGAAGTCAAGATCTCACAACGGTTTATATGGCAGCTATATCAGGTTATGAACCAATTTAAACCAAACTAAGCGCGGTTGTTGGAAGTCATAGCAAAACACTTCATGCAAAATTTCAGCCAAATCGGATAAGAATTGCGCCCTCTATTGGCTCAAGAAGTCAAGATCCCACATCGGTTTATATGGCAGCTATATCAGGTTAAATACCGATTTGAATCATACTTAGCACAGTTGTTGGAAGTCATAATAAAACACTTTCAACTAAATTGGATAACAATTGCGCCCTCTAGAAGCTCAAGAAATCTAATCGGGCGATCGATTTATATGGCAGCTATATCAGGTTATGAACCGATATAACTGCCTTCCTTCCTTCCTTCACTTCCAACAATAAGCACAGTTGTGGTGAGTGATACCAGAACACTACGTGGAAATTTTCAGCCAAACCGGATAAGAAGTGCGCCCTCTAGAGGCTCAAGAAGTCAAATTTGAAGATCGGATTATATGGCAGCAACATCAAAACATGAATGAATTTGGCCCATTTATATGATATAGGATATGACGGGGCTCACGCAGACACCGGAATCTTGGAATAATGAGGTTGACCGATGGCTTATCATAACGGAATTTATGGTCAAGGAAGCCTTAGGGGCCACCGTAGCGCAGAGGTTAGCATGTCCGCCTATGACATTGAAACCTGGCTTCGAATCCTTGCGAGGCCATCAGCAAAAATTTTCAACGGTGGTTTCCCCTTCCCAATGCTGGCAACATTTGTGAGGTACTATGCCATGTAAAATCTTCTCTCCAAAGAGGTGTCGCACTGGGGCTCGCCGTTCGGACTCTGCTAAAACATTGAGCTTTAACTTGAATCGGACTGCACTCATTGATATGAGAGAAGTTTGCCCCTGTTCCTTAGTGGAATGTTCATGGGCAAAATTTGCAATTTGGAAGTCTTGGGGAGCTTCAAACCATTCAAGTCACCCGGACCTGATGGAATATTTCCGTCGTTACTACAAAATCAGTCCGACTATCTGGCGCCTAATCGGGGAGCTATTTTCACAGCGTGTCAAGGACTTGCATAAACTCCGAAAGCATGGCAGGAGGTAAGGGTGGGTAAGGGCCTGCCAAAGGAGGCCGACTATCTGGCGCTTCATCTGGCCACTATTTTCACAGTGTGCCTAGGACTTGCATATACTTCGAAAGCCTGGCAGGAGGAAAGGGTGGTGTTTATACCCAAACCCGGCTAGGCAAGTTATGGGTCACCAAAGGCCCACAGGCCTATCAGCATTGTGGATACTATGATAAAGAGAAAGACATCCAGCGAACTGCTTAAATATAAACAGCATGCCTATGTCAAGGGAAGGTCGGTGGAAACTGTTCTACACAAGGTTGTGCATAAAATACAAGAATCCTTCGATGCCAAGACGTACACATGGGCGGTTTGTATTGACATCGAATGGGCGTTTAAAAATGTGCGAAATGGCACATTGATCCAATCGTTAGACCAATACCGGGTGCATCCGGTCCTTAGAGACTGCATAAACCCTATGCTAAGGAACAGTGAGATAAATTGCGGGTCCCATTACATAAACATAAGGTAGAATGTGCCACAAGGGGGCATTTTACCGCTACTCCTTTGGTTGACCACCATAAATAACCTATTACGGATGCCGGCTGAGGAAGGATTTGAACCTGCCTGCTATGCAGACGAGGTTATAATGCTTCTTAGGGGTAAGGATCCGAACCAGCACGGCCGAAGGACCGAAAGGGTCTTGCATATGGCATATGAATGAGCTAGACCAAGGGGTCTCAATGTTACTCCAGAGTGTAACGTTACTCAATGTTACTCCTGTTCACGAGGAAGACGAAGGTGGGCCCATTTAACGCACCACGTTTCCTCAATAAGACGATTTCGATATCTGACAAGGTCGTATACTTAGGAGTGATCTTGGACAGGAAACCGAATTGGAAGTGTCACATTCAGGAGCGTACTGAGAAGGCTCACAGATGTTGGGCCCTATGTAGAAGGGCCGTAGGCTCCAAATGGGGCCTGAATCCGAGGATAGTTTAATGGCTCTATTGGAGCGTGATGAGACCAATACTTACTTACGCCTCAGTAGTTTGGTGGACTGCTATGGAGAAAAGGAGGCAACCGTAGCGCAGAGGTTAGCATGTCCGCCTATGACGCTGAACACCTGGGTTCGAATCCTGGCGAGACCATCAGCAAAAATTTTCAACGGTGGTTTTCCCTTCCCAATGCTGGCAACATTTGTGAGGGGACTATGCCATATAAAAACTTCACTCGAAAGAGGTGTCGGACTGCTGCACGCCGTTCGGACTCGGCTATAAAAAGGAGGCTCCTTATCATTGAGCTTAAAACTTGAATTGGACTGCACTCATTGATATGTGAGAAGTTTGCCCCTGTTAAAGTTCACGGGCGAAATTTGCAAAAAAATTTGTAAGCTATGGAGAAAAAGTGCAGCGTTGGGACCACATAACAGTTCAGAGAACATGTTGTCTTGGCATAGAGATAAGGACCACGTGCGGTAGGGCATTGAAGACTATTCTAGGTAACCGAACCATTGACATACTGATTAAGTGTGAGGCAGCCACTGCGGCTATGAGACTTCAGGCGATGGAAGAATGGATTGAGGATGGGAGCAGCTCATACCATCGCGGTGTAATCGAGGCGACGATAGGAAATCCGGAAGGAAGGGAAGAGGTTTCCGATGGGATAACTGAGACAACATTTGAGGTCGAGTGAGAGGCAATGTTGCCAGCGGCACAGTCTCAGACTGATGGAACCCTAGTATTGCCATCTGGAAGACCATGTTACACGGAAGGACAGAATGGGACTGAGGGTCTACATTGAGAACCCAGGGAATCATATCTGTTTTAGACTGCCTGACCATAATACAGTCCTGCAGGCAGAGATATGGGCGATCATGGAATGCATGAGGTGGTGCGGTGGTGTGGTGCTAATGCGAGGATGTCGAGTGTGAACATCTTTACGGACAGTAAAATTGTCATAAGGGCTATAATAAACAGGAGGGTAAGGTTACGAACAGTCTTGGAGTGTAAGAAGGAGATTAACGCCTTCTCTGAGGATGGCAAAATCGGCATCGTCTGGCTGCAGGGCCATAACGGAGTAAGGGGGAATGAAAAGGGCAGACGTATTGGCAGTGAAGGCCAGGGGACTTTCGTCAATAAACTTGGTTAACCCGAAGCCTTTCGGGTCGACGCAGGCGTGGGCGACAAAAGCGCATTCAACCAGCATGTGGAATATCGAAACGGTCAATAGGATGGCAAAATCCTATGGGGGATCCAGATTGTGAGAAGACGAGGCTATTACTGAAAGGAAGTAAGAAGGAGGTCAGTATAGCTATTGGTATGATGACGGGACACATAAGACTACGAAAGCTTTAATCAATAGTGTACAGAAAATACAGAGTGTAATTTATAACACAAATAAAGTGAGTAGCTTATATCCTTTGTCAACATTTGAATTTTCTTATTTTCTGTTTGCAACATACTGAAATATATTTTATTTTGCAGAAATACAATTTTCAAGATTGAGTTTTTCGGAGTGCCTTAAGCTACAATAAAATGTGACTGAATAAGGTAAATCGATATGGTTACAACAGCAGCCATCATGCCAAACCAGGTTCTGCGATCCATGCTCACAAAATTGGAATTAAATGAAATCAACTGGCGACGGCGCAAATACAATGAAAAGTCTTCACACTGCAATAAAAAATATGGAGATGTCATGTACCTTAACACACAGAGAGACAGACAGACAGACAAAGAGGCGGATAGACAGAAAATGTATTGAGAAAAAGTATGGTGCATTATATTGGGTTACCCAAAAAGTAATTGCAGATTTTTCATATAGTCGGCGTTGACAAATTTTTTCACAGCTTGTGACTCTGTAATTGCATTCTTTCTTCTGTCAGTTATCAGCTGTTACTTTTAGCTTGCTTTAGAAAAAAAGTGTAAAAAAGTATATTTGATTAAAGTTCATTCTAAGGTTTATTAAAAATGCATTTACTTTCTTTTAAAAAATCCGCAATTACTTTTTGGGCAACCCAATAATAAGCATAAAGCTGCGACTTACTTCTCGGCTCAGCTTTTTTAGGGTAGGATTCGTCATATTCAAATCGCTTATGTTTAGTTCCAACTCGCCAAAGGTGTTTTTGGTAAGTTCACACAAATAATCGGTAACAAAAAAATCCAATATTTTTGGCCCATAATCGGCAACATCGTACAGCAAAACATTGGGTAAGCCGAAAAATCGCGTTTCCACTATTGTAGCATAAAAGTGCGTTCCGCATGAAACGAGATTTACTAGGCGTTTTAGGAATAGCTGCCAATTGCCCATTGCATCAAGTTCTTGCCAAAGGCGACATAATTCAAAATGCCTTTGCCTTATCCAGATTACTTCCAAACACATGTGATATTCCATGTTTTCATCGAAGTCCTCAAAGGCGTTTGTAAGGTTTTTCTTCAGTTGCCGAATATGTTTATCGAGGTAATAGAAAAGACGACATATTTTTGCAATCACTTCAAAATATTGAAGCAGCCAAAAATTCGACAAGGACATTATATTCATATAGAATATGGGGAACAGCAACCACTTTTCAAATAACAGAGATTCCCAGAAGATTATGATCAGATACATGAAGACCACAAGAAAATATTTGAAATAACGAAGTGGTCGTAGAGCTGATTCGACATTTTTACAGGAAACAATTCTGGTGCGGCATTGCAGTTCTAGACTTTGCAACCTCTTCTTGAGGTTGACAAATCGGGTGTCGCAAAATAGGATTTGCACGAAAGCAAAAATGGGGGGCAGAATGATGAATATAAATTTGGTCAAAATTGCCAATATCATCACTTTATTTAAGTCATTTTTATAAAAAGTCTTAACAAAAAATGCATTCTCGTTAATTATCCACACAAATCCTATAATGTTGACTGCCAACAGGAGTAGACGCGATATGGTATTCCGTTTAAATTCAGCATTGCGATAATCATACCAATACGAAGTCAATCCTACAAATACCGGATAGAATTGAGCGATTTGTTTGCAGTGGTTTTTTATAATTTTTAAATGGTGCCACATGGCGGCCTCTTTACCGCAGACAACTAAGCACTGACACCTAGAAGACTAATAATGAAATACGATTCCTTTTTCTTGTGGTATGTTATCTGTAACTATCAAGGACTTGTCTATCTTTTAGATCTATTTATACAACCAATTTGTTAGATTGAACTAACATTTTCGAATATCGACAAAAGCTGTCCTCCCACTTTTTTCAACATAATGCCGAATTAACACATTCGAAAGACTACGAAAACTGGAATATTTGTCAAATGGCTTTAAGGCAAGCGTACGCACCAATTATATTCAGCTGTCACAGTTCGAAGGTGCTAAGAGTTTGATGTTATAGTCTTTAAGCCCTTCCTTTTTATACCCTACACCACTTCTTTGGTACCATGTATTATAACTAAGTGCAGTTTTTTGTAACACTAAGAAGGAAGAGGGAGAGACCCATAGATAATTATACCGACCGACTTAGAATCACTTTCTGATTCGATTTAGCTATGTCCGTCTGTCTGTCCTTCCGTCTGGCTGTCCATGTTAATTTGTGTACAAACTACAAGTCGCTGTTTTCATTCAATCATCTTAGAATTTGCTACAGGCATGTTTTTCGCCCTAGAGATGAAGCCTATTGAAATTGGAAAAAATCGGTTCAGATTTGGATTTGGCTCCCATATATATGTTCGTCCGATTTCTAATAATAATGCAATAAAATAGTCACTTGTTAACCGATTCTCTCGAAATTTGGTAGGAAGGATTTTCTCTTAACTCTCGACATTACTGGTGAATTTCATAGAAATCGTTTCAGATTTAGATATAGCTCTCATGTATATATATCGCCCGATTTTCACTCTTAGAGCCACTGTTTGACCACTTATTGACCAATCTTCCCAAAACTTTGTACGATGCTTTCTTCGACGACTGCCACAGTATCGAATAAGTTTGCTCGGAATCGGTTCAGATTTAGATATAGCTCCCACATATATGTTTGTCCGATTTCCAGTAATAATGCAATAAAATAGTCATTTATTAACCGATTCTCTTGTATTTTGGCAGTAAGGATTTTCTTATGACTTTCGACATTACAGGTGAATTTCATAGAAATCGGTTCGGATTTAGATATAGCTCTCATGTATATATATCGCCCGATTTTTACTCCTAGAGCCACTGCAAGCCCATTTATTGACCAATCTTCCCAAAACTTTGTACAACCCTTTCCTCGATAACTTTCACAATATCTACAAAGTTTGCTCGAAATCGGTTCAGATTTAGATATAGCTCCCATATATATGTTCGTCCGATTTCCAGTAATAATGCAATAAAATAGTCATTTGATAACCGATTCTCTCGTATTTTGGCACTAAGGACTTTCTTATGACTTTCGACATTACTGGTGAATTTCATAGAAATCGGTTCGGATTTAGATATAGCTCTCATGTATATATATCGCCCGATTTTTACTCCTAGAGCCACTGCAAGCCCATTTATTGACCAATCTTCCCAAATCTTTGTACAATGCTTTCCTCGACGACTTCCACAACATCTATAAAGTTTACTCGAAATCGGTTCAGATTTAGATATAGCTCCCATATATATGTTCGTCCGATTTCCAGTAATAATGCCATAAAATGGTCATTTGTTAACCGATTCTCTCGAAAATTGGCAAAAAGGATTTTCTCTTAATTTTCGACATTACTGGTGAATTTCATAGAAATCGGTTCAGATTTAGATATAGCTCTCATGTATATATATCGCCCGATTTTCACTCTTAGAGCCACTGTTTGACCACTTATTGACCAATCTTCCCAAAACTTTGTACGATGCTTTCTTCGACGACTGCCACAGTATCCAATAAGTTTGCTCGAAATCGGTTCAGATTTAGATATAGATCCCATATATATGTTTGTCCGATTTCCAGTAATAATGCCATAAAATGGTCATTTATTAACCGATTCTCTCGTATTTTGGCAGTAAGGATTTTCTTATGACTTTCGACATTACTGGTGAATTTCATAGAAATCGGTACGGATTTAGATATAGCTCTCATGTATATATATCGCCCGATTTTCACTCCTAGAGCCACTGTGAGGGCATTTATTGACCGATCTTCCCAAATCTTTGTACAATGCTTTCCTCGACGACTTTCACAACATCTATAAAGTTTACTCGAAATCGGTTCAGATTTAGATATAGCTCCCATATATATGTTCGTCCGATTTCCAGTAATAATGCCATAAAATGGTCATTTATTAACCGATTCTCTCGAAATTCGGCACGGAAAATCTTTCCTCGATGCCTACCACAAGAAGTTTGGTCAAAGTCGGTTCAGATTTAGATGTAGCAACCATATATATGTTCCTCAGATTTTGACTAGGATTTCTCGAAATTTGGGTTGTTTAATAACCCATCTGAAAACATCCGCCTAGGACCATCAAATTGGTTCAGGATTAGATATAGCTCCCACTTTGTACCTATAGTGTAGGAGTAAGGTATTATAAGGTCGGCATTGCCCGACTTCTACCTTTCCTTACTGGTTTGATTTAATTTAACTAATTCGCATAATAGTCTGGGTACAAAGAGGTGAAAAGATCTTTGACAAAATTCCTTTCCTGTAAATACGAAAACCATTCTATAAATACGAAATTTTTGAAAATTCTTCTGTATTTCCTCCATATATATTAGGGTGAGGCGATTTGTTGTTGTTCTTGTAGCAGTGTGTTGTGTTGTATCTTTCGTCTGCTTGATTCTGTTTAGTGTCCAGATCAAGGAACTCTGCGATAAAAATGGGGTACGTCCAGAGGGATCTGGGTCTGGGACGAATGGGTCTGGCTGGGCAGTTAAGCAGGTGACGTGTGTCCCAGGTTACAAACGGGAAGGCAAAGTACCTCACAAATATCGCCAGCATTAGGAGGGAACAACCACCGCTGAAATATTTTCTGATGTTCCTGCCAGGATTCGAACCCAATGGCTGGGGGGTCTGATGCCATGATCGTACAATCGTTCGCATATGATACTATCTTTATGCCATCTGCAGGCAGAGGAATGGAGGATAAGTAGAGGTTAAACAGTACCGAATTATCACCCCGACTTGAGGAACTCCCTGTTTCACTCCTCGGTGTTTCGAAATTTTATCTCTAAATTCCACAA
The DNA here is from genome assembly GCF_963082655.1 of Stomoxys calcitrans. Classification (NCBI taxonomy): domain Eukaryota; kingdom Metazoa; phylum Arthropoda; class Insecta; order Diptera; family Muscidae; genus Stomoxys; species Stomoxys calcitrans. Next base: position 11,030,316 of record NC_081556.1, on the reverse strand, counting down.
GATGACTGGGGACCACACAGATCCCGGTACGGGATAGCTGTAAGCACCACACAGGCTGGATTATTGAGGTCCGATCTGTGTGGTGTGTGAACATTGAGGTCCGATCTGTGTGCTGTCCACAGGTTGCGGATTGTGAAATGCTCCATCGGAGTAGTTGCAACGCCAGCAGCGGAGAATCAGCGGTATTGAGCGTCATAGGCGGATATGCTTACCTCTGCGCTACGGTGGCCTCCATCTGCCGTTTCGTAATTGGTTTGCCGGGGGAGGGCAATTTCTTCAGTTGCAATGGGAGACGGTCGTTCTCCAAGGAACACATTCAGCTGGCAGCTATTCACCGCTATTGTGCAAGATTCGGTGCCGCCCGACCTCTCACTGAGACTCTTCGCTCAATACCGCTGACTGTCCGCTGCTGACGTTGCAACTACTCCGATGGAGCATTTCACAATCCGCAACCTCTGGACAGCAATGAACACCACACAGATCGAACCTCAATCTTGATCTGGCCTTACATCAGCAGCACCGTATTTGGTACAGTTGTTGGAAGTCGTAACAGAGCACTATGTGCAAAATTTCAGCCAAATCGTAAAACAATTGAGGCTTGTAAGGACTCAAGAAGTCAAATCGGGAGATCGGTTTATATGGCAGCTATATCAGGTTATACACCGATTTGGACCGTACTTGACACAGTTGTTGGAAATTATAACCGAACACTATGTGCAAAGTTTCAGCCAAATCGTATAAAAATTGCGGTTTGCAAGGGCAAAAGAAGTCAAATCGGGAGATCGGTTTATATGGAAGCCATATCAGATCCTCGACTGATTTGGACCCAACTTGTCGCAGTTGTTGGAAGTCATAACATAACACTAAGTGCAAAATTTCAGCTAAAACGGACAAAAATTGCGGGTTCTAGGGGCTCAAGAAGCCAAGATCCAAGATCGGTTTATATGGGAGCTATATCCAAATCGGAACCGATATGGCCAATTCCAATCCCCATTGCCCTACATCAATAGGAAGTGTCTGTGTAAAATTTCAAGCGTTCGACGGCTATCATGATTTCGACAGACAGACAGACGGACGGACATGGCTAGATCGAATCAGAATGTCGAGTCGAAATACAACTTCATATTTCTATGATTCCATTTTGGTTTCTTTCTTTTTTTATTTGAGTGCCTTAAGCTACAATAAAATGTGATTGAATTAGGTAAATCGATATGGTTACAGCAGCAGCCATCATGCCAAACCAGGTTCTGCGATTCATGGTCACGAAATTGGAATTAAATGAAATCAATTGGCGGCAGCGCAAATACAATGAAAAGTCTTCACACTGCAATAAAAAAAAATGGAGATGTCATGTACCTTAACACACAGAGAGACAGACAGACAGACAAAGAGGCGGACAGACAGAAAATGTATTGAGAAAAAGTATGGTACATTATATATTGGGTTGCCCAAAAAGTAATTGCGGATTTTTCATATAGTCGGCGTTGACAAATTTTTTCACAGCTTGTGACTCTGTAATTGCATTCTTTCTTCTGTCAGTTATCAGCTGTTACTTTTAGCTTGCTTTAGAAAAAAAGTGTAAAAAAAGTATATTTGATTAAAGTTCATTCTAAGTTTTATTAAAAATGCATTTACTTTCTTTTAAAAAATCCGCAATTACTTTTTGGGTAACCCAATAATAAGCATAAAGCTGCGACTTACTTCTCGACTCAGCTTTAGTAGGGTAGGATTCGTCATATTCAAATCGCTTATGTTTAGTTCCAGCTCGCCGAAGGTGTTTTTGGTGAGTTCACACAAATAATCGGTAACAAAAAAATCCAATACTTTTGGCCCATAATCGGCAACATCGTAAAACAAAACATTGTATAAGCCGAAAAATCGCGTTTCCACTATTGTCGCATAAAAGTGCATTCCACATGAAATGAGATTGAACAGGCGTTTTAGGAATAGCTGCCAATTGCACATTGCTTCAAGGTCTTGCCAAATACGACATAATTCAAAATGCCTTTGCCTTATCCAGATTACTTGCAAACACAAGCGATATTCCATATGCTCATCTATGGCCTCAGAGGCATTTGTAAGGTTTTGCCTCAATTGCCGAATATGTTCATCGAGGTAATAGAAGAGACGACATACATTTGCAATCACTTCAAAATATTGGAGCAGCCAAAAATTCGACAAGGACAATACGTTCACATAGAATATGGGGAGCAGCAGCCAATGTTCAAATAGAAAAAAGTCCCGAAAGCTTATGTTCACATGGATGAAGACCACAAGAAAATATTTTAAATAACGTAGTGGTCTTAGGGCTGCTTCGACTTTTTGACTGGGAACTATTCTGGTGTGGCATTGCAGTTCCAGACTTTGTAACCTCTTCTTGAGGTTGACAAATCGGGTGTCGCAAAATAGGATTTGCACGAAAGCAAAAATGGGGGGCAGAATGATGAATATAAATTTGGTCAAAATTGCCAATATCATCACTTTATTTAAGTGATTTTTATAAAAAGTCTTAACAAAAAGAAATGCATTCTCGTTAATTATCCACACAAATCCTATAATGTTGACTGCCACTAGGAGTAGACGCGATATGGTATTCCGTTTAAATTCAGCATTGCGATAATCATACCAATACGAAGTCAATCCTACAAATACCGGATAGAATTGAACGATTTGTTTGCAGTGGTTTTTTACAGTTCTTAAATGGTGCCACATGGTGGGCTCTTTACCGCAGACAACTAAGCACTGACACTTAGAAGACTTATAATGAAGTACGATTCCTTTTTCTTATCTAACTAACTATCAAGAACTTGTCTATCTTTTAGATCTATTTAGACAACCAATTTGTCGCATTGTAAAAACATTTTCGCTTATCGATTAACCCCCACTTTTTTCAATATACTGCCTAATTAACACATTCGAAAGACTCCGAAAACAGGAACGTGTGTCACATGGATTTAAGGCAAGCATACGCACCAATTATATTCAGCTGTCACAGTTCAAAGGTGCTAAGAGCTTAATGGCATTGTCTATAAGCCCCTTCTCCTTAAATTAGTCTCCCCATATGGTTGGCCTTTAATTTAATTTAACTAATTCGCATAATAGTCTGGTTATAAGGAGGGGAGAAGATCTTTGACAAAATTCCTATACATATGGTTATGGGATTTTTTTTCTGGCAAAAAATCCTGTAAATATGAAAAATCTTATATATATACAGCAATTTGTGTTTGTTTGCTTGTTTGTGTGTTCCTTATAGACTCAGAAACGGCTGAATCAATTTTCTTGAAATTTTCACAGATCCCGTGGTGAAAATTGGGTACTAAATTTTTTGAAATCTGAAGGGGGGGCGGACCCTCCCCCTTACCCCAATTTTCTGGAAAGCTAGAACTCGGAGATGGGTGGTGCGATTTAAGCGAAATTTTATGTGCTCTCGTATAGAAACCTACAAACAAAAATTTGACATTTCGGATAGGGTACGTAGGGGGGCGCCCCACCCCCAAAACCTACCAAATATATATATATATATACACCAATCACGACAATATGGGACTCAAATGAAAGGTATTTTAGATTGGAAAACTTATCTAATATCCAAAAGTCGGACCAAGTGTTTGGGGGACCACCCCAACCCCCAAAACACTTCTAAATCGGGCATATATACCGACCATGACAATATGGGACTCAAATAAAGGGTATTTGCGAGTAAAATACGAATCTTATATCCAAATGTACGACCATCTTCTGGGGGTCCACCCCTTCCCCAAAACACCCCCCAAACTGGACTTATTTACTGACCATCGCAATAAGAGGCTTAAATAAAAGGTATTTGAGTGTAGAACACGAATCTGATATCCAGATGTGGGTCCAAGTGTTTGCGGGCCGCTCATCCCCGAGAATATCCCCCAAAGAGGACAAATGTATGACCATAGCAATATGGGGTTCAAATGAAAGGTCTTTGGAGGTAAAGCAAGAATCTGATATCAATATTCGGGAAAAGTGTCTATGAGGCCACCACACCCCCATAACATCATCCAAATAGGAAGTATTTGCTGACCATTGCAATTTGAGGCTCAAATAAGAGGTTTTTTAGAGTAGAACACGAATCTGATATATAATTTCAGAAGCAAGACACTGAGTGGCCGCCCCTTCCCCCAAAACACCCCCCAAACCGAACATGTTTGCCGACTATGGAAAAATGGGGCTCCCAAAGGTATTTGGGAATAGACCATGAATCTGATATCAACATTCGGCACCAACTGGCCAAGGGACGTCTCAACACCATTTACAACCCCAAATAGGACGTATTTTCTCACCATGTCCTTTTGGGTCTTAAAGAGAGTGGAGGTCGCTCTTGATAGTTTTTAGGGCCCATACCTCTTAAATAAAAGGCATTTGAGATTAGAAAACGAATTTGATATCCAATTTTTAGACCAATGGCAATGTGGGGTACAAATAAATGATATTTGAGAGTATTTCACGATGCTGATCATTTTTGGGGCTAAGAGCTTCTGGGTGTCAAATGACAGGTATTGGGGAGTAGAGCGCAAAATGTATACCCACTTTCGGGACCAATTTTCTGGAGGTCTACCCCCCTTTCCCATATGGGGCTCGAATAAAGGTATTTCGGAGTAGAATACGAATCTTATATCCAAATGTGTGACCATGTATTTGGGGCACCGCCCCTTCCTCAAAGAATACAAATTTACCGACCATGATAATATGTGGCTTAATTGAAAGGTATTTGAGATTGGAAAACTAATTTCATAACCACTAATTGGGACGCTTAATCCCATAAACTCCCCTTAAAGCAATAGAAATATGAGGTCTAAATAAATGGTATTTCTGGGGAACCACCCCATCCCCCAAAAAACACCCCTAAATCTGACATATATATTTACCGACCATTGCAATATAGGGCTCAAATGAATGGTATTTGGGAGTAGAGAACCAAATTGATATTCACTTTCGGGACCACGTTTTTGGGTTTCACAGTACACCCTTAACCCACCAACCACCACCCTGGGTGCCTTCCCACTCCCAAAATCTCCATGAGAATATCGTGCTCAAATAAAATCGTTTAAGAATGCCCCTAAACCCTCCGAGTGAATTCATAGACCAATTAAGATTATATGGATTCAGATAAAGGCAGTTGTATTGTTATACTGTAAGTCAAGCGATATACCATTTTTGTAGGGGGAGTTCGGACCCTCCCCCTTACCCCCAAAAGTACAAGCCAAAAATGAAACTGGACCGATAGAGACAATATGCGATTCAAATGAAAGGTATTCAAGAGTAGAGTACGAATTTTACATTTAAAGTTGGGTCCAAGTATTTGGGGTGCCGCCCCAGCCCTAAAACCCCTTAAAATAGGTTTATTTGACGACCATGACATTATGGGACTCAAATGAAAGGTATTCGAGAGTATAGTACGAATATGGTCAGGAAATAGGAATAGGCTTTATAATTTATTGATAACAGAAGGGGGGGGAGGGGGGGGGACCCTCCACCGTTACCCCAAAAACACCACCCAAAATCAAAAGTGGACCGATAAGGACAGTATGGGTAACAAATGAAAGAAAAGGATGCGGGAGTAGATAATGAATCTGGCATACAAATTCATGTCGAAGTGTAGGGGTTCGCCCCACCCCCACAAAAACTCACGTTTGTTTGTTCCGTATAGACTGAAAAACGGCAAAATCTACTTTCTCGAAATGTTCGCATATTGTGTAGATTGGTCTGGAAGGAAACATAACCTACAATATATAATTTTTCAATATCGGAAAGGGGACGGACCCTCCCCCTAATGCCAAAACACAACCCAAAATCAAAAGTGGACCGATTGGGACAATATAGGTATCAAATGAAATGTATTGAAGAGTAGAATACGAATATGGTATTAAAATTTAAGTCTAAGTATCCATCGGGGTGCTCAAACCCCAAAACTCCCCCAAACAGACATATTGGACGTCCATTTCAATATGGAGCTCAAATGAAAGGTATTCGAGAGTAGATTTCGAATCTGACATACAAAATCAGATCGCATTATAGGGGGTCACCCCATCTCCTGACAACGCCTCAATTGAGCATATGAACCAATCATGACTATATGGGATTCGGTTTGTTTGTTTGTTCCGCAGAATCCAAAACGGCTGAACCGATTTTCTAAAAATTTTCACAGATTGTGTATGTCTGTTTGGGGGAGTTTTGCGGTTAGGGCGGCCCAATGGGTACTTAGTCTCAAATTTTAATACCATATTCGTTTTCTACTCTCCAACAACTTTTACGTGATACCCATTGTCCCGATGGGTCAACTTTTGATTTCGGGTGGTGTTTTTGGGGTTACGGGGGAGGGTCCATCCCCTTCCGATATCAACAAATTAAACTTATTTTAGGGGGTTTGGAGGATGGGGCGGCCCCCCCCAGTTACTTGGACCCAATTACTCTACTCCTGAATACCTCTCATTTAAGGTCCATATTGTCCCGATCAGGCCACTTTTATTCTTGAGTAGTATTTTTGAGGTAAGGGGGAGGGTCCGCTGCCATACATATAATATGCACGATTTTTAAATATTTTATTACAATTTTCAACGTATTTGCAGGAAATTTGGTATGGAATGTTGTTGTGGTAGCCAAAAGACTGGTCGCCATGGGAACAGGTTGGCCATTGGCTATTAAAAAGCGCCAGTAACTGGACTTGCCATATTGAGCATCATGCAAATTGCAAATTTTGCCCACGAACATACCACTAAGGAACAGGGACAAACTTCTCACATATCAATGAGTGCAGTACGATTCAAGTTTAAGCTCAATGATAAGGGGCCTCCTTTTTATAGCCGAGTCCGAACGGCGTGCCGCAGTGCGACACCTCTTTGGAGAGAAGTTTTACATGGTAAGTACCTCACAAATGTTGCCAGCGTCCACCGCTACCACAGGTAGCTCGCAGCTAAGCTTCTCATGACAACCATGAACACCATACAGATCGCACCTCATTATTCCAGCCTGTGTGGTGTCATCTCATCTGAAAGATACCAGCCTGTGTGGTGTCATCTCATCTGAAAGATATCATATCATAATTATAATTTTATGCCTAGACATGACTAAGGCAATACATCACAGTATTTTCCTTGCTAATTTTTATAATATTTAATTTTAAATGCCTGCAAAGTAAAATAGCGAATTTTTGGTTTTTCAACTTTATTCTCCAATAGTCGGACAAGAATGATGATTATTTTGCTTAATAAGTACATCATCATTAATTCTTTTACAGCATCATTTAAACCATTGAAAGTGACAACAAAATCTAGGTGTTCGAAAGAATTGCAAAAACCATTATACTTAACCATCGAAATGAGCAAAAGAGAGTACATGAGGTTACAATCACATTGAGTTTTGAAAAGAGAGAGAGAGAGAGTGAGTATAAATTATGTAAAACAATAGAGAGTGAGACAGCAATAGATACGGATTAAAAAGAGAGTAACATTGACAAGAGTTTAACATAACACAAAAGAGCAGGTGCATTAAGGGGTTATTTTTAACATTGAGATGTTATACAGTGGAGTTATTGGTGGCATTAAACATGTTCTTGTAAATATTGGGTTGTTACAATATAAATTTTATTTTTTTATTATTTTATTTGGTATATATCAAGATTTTTATTTTAAAAATATTTTTTTGAGGTAGTTTATTCTTGACCAATATATGCCTGACTTAAAATTATCACCAAAGAAACTACAGCTGACATCATACCGAACCAGTTTCGACGATCCATTTTTAGATGACCAGACTGCTGTAAATTCACTTCAAGACAACGCAAATACAGTGAGAACTCATCGCACTGAAAATAGGAAAAGAAAGTAAGCAAAGAAAATGGTTAAGAAAAATGTATTAATTTTTGTAAACATATGAAATCAACAACAAACCAAAATTATAGAAATCAAATTTTCTCAAAATGTTATAAAATATATTCAAAATTAAAAAGATTTTTTAAAAAAATACAATAATAATTTTGTGGGGGGTCACCTCCTCCTTACCCCAAAAACAACACCCAAAATCAAATGTGGACCAATCGGAACAATATGGATATCAGATGAAAGGTATTGGAGAGTAGAATAGGAATATGGTTTTAAAAACTGGGTCCAAGTAGCCAGGATGTCGCCCTAATCCTAAAGTTCCTCCAAGCACACAAATTAAACGTTCCTATCAATATGGGACTCAAATGAAAGGTATTCGGGAGTGGATTATGAGGTCGAAGTATAGGGGGTCACCCCATCCATCAAAAAAACGCCCCAAATGGGCGTATTAGCCAATCACTCCTTTTTTTGTTTATTACATATAGACTTAATAATATAATTTTTCGATATCGGAAGGGTGGGCGCACCCTCCCCCTTACCCCAACAACACCACCTAAAATCAAAAGTAGACTGATCGGAACAATATGGGTATCAGATAAAAGGTATTGGAAAGTAGAACACAAATATGGTTTTAAAAAATTAAATATGGTTTTAAGTACCAAAACTCTCCAAAACAGACATATAGAGTCAAAAGCGGCTGAACCGATTACAGATTGTGTTGGTTGATCTGGAAGGAAACATTGGCTTTTTAATTTTTTGAATTCGGATGGGGGGACCCTCCCCCTTACCCCAAAAGTAAATGCAAATTTCCAAGTTTCTAGTTCCAAGAGCTTTCTGTACCGAGTTTGGAACGCCTATCGCAATCATGGGATCTAGACCTTATTGAAAACCTCTGGGGCTCAAAAAAACAAAAGTTTGAATCTTTTCCAAAGGTGTGTATATGTTTTCTTTAATTTTTATGTGCTAATGCTTTAATTTACCAAATGAAAATTGCAATAAAGCATGTGAATGAGCGGTAACAATTTGTTTTTCTCTCCTTTTAGATTTCAATTTACAAAGAGGAAACAATTCATAAGTAATTACAATGTGTATTTACAGAAAAAATCACCATAATGAGCCACCGTGAATTATATGAGATTTAATATCAAATTGAAGTTCATCGTTCAAAGCCCAAAAACATGTCTACCAATATTCATGTTCAGTCTTATATGTTGTCCCTTTAAATTGATACCAATTTCATTAAAATCCATTCAGCCGTTTGGCAGTAATATGAACTACAAAATCGACTTTCTTAAAACCTTGGCCGATTAGTAAAAATATTTTATTATTCTCATAAACCAAACCCCACCCCCCCCCCCCCCCACCCCTTTTACAGCCTTAACATAGAACGCAAAGTCTCGCCATACTAATAACTCAAACCTATACCCACAATCACCCCTCCCCCAAATAGACATGTTGACCAATCAGCACAATGTGTGTGTGTATGAGAGACAGAGAGAGAGAGAGAGAGTATTATAGAGCATAACGTTTTTATTTGATATCCATACCCCTTATATAAATAAAGAGATTAAAGTTGAGATAAACAGAGAAAAATTGAGATGCCTAGGATAGCCTAACAATGTGCCCAATGAGGCACTTAGAGTGGGTTATATTTGTTTCTACGAGTATTAAGTGTTACGAACGCTTGCTAATTGAAGGTGATGTACGATAAGCTTTTGTAGCTAATAGCCTTTTTTGTCATATATTTTTATAGGTGTCAGTTGTGTACAATCACTTACGGTGGTGTTATTCTCACCTATCAGCTAATTGATAAATATGGTTCTTTGGCAAAATATGTTGTACACAATTTATATTTGTTTTTCTAACAGCTATTAAATCAAATGAAAAGAAATGCGTTATTGACAATACTACAATACCCTTGGCTTCCATATGATTGTGTGATGTGGTGGTCTAATGCTTTCCCTAAGAGTAAAATGGTTGTAGTTATAATTGTATAAACAGCCCAGCAGTCCAAATGTCTAGCATGACATTGTCTTCAAAGACTTCTTTAAGACAATTTGAATTTTGTCACCGATATAGCGTATCTGGTGACTGACGTATCCTACAGATTGTAAACCGATGTCCCGATTTGACTTCTTGAGCCCCTGGAGGCCTCAATTTTTATCCGATTTGGCTGAAATTTTGCACATAGTGTTCCGTTATAACCTCCAACAACTGTGTCAAGTACAAGTACGATAATAACGTGGTTGGAGAACTGGTTCGCATCCTAACGCAAACATGTTCGCTTCCTTACGCGACTAGGCAACTGGTTCGCATCCTAACGCTGATTCGTTTGCATCCTAACGCGACTGGGCAATTGGTGCGCATTCTAACCCAAACTGGTTCGCATCCTAACGCGACTAGGAAACTAGTTCGCATCGTAATGCGACTGGGCAACTGGTTCGCATCCTACCCGGCTAAAGCGCCTCACTAACCGACACCAGCCAACACCCTGCACCGAAGAGCTTAGAACATCATTTCGAATTGTACCTGGATGACTACTGGCCTACCTCAGCCGTAGATAAAACCACGTTACAAGGTTTTAGATGTGACAATATGTTCGGAAAATCTAAACGATGAGGCTCAGGACTTTATTCAGAAAATTTTAGAAAAACAAAATGGAGAGAATTTTAAAAGTAAAGGAAAGAAAACTAAGAAATATTTTTAGAAAATGAAAAATTTTATATATAAAAATTAAGAAATTTTTTTAAATTAACACATTTGATTCTTTTTTAAAAATTTCCTTTATATAAAAAATTTAATTTGTTGAAAATTTCCTTAAGTTTGAAGTAACTCTTACCTCTCGATCTAGTTGTTTGAGTGAATAACTGAATTCTGTCAATTCATTCAAACTTAGTTGCAAATCATTGAAAGTATTTTTGGTCAGCTCACTCACATAATCGGTTACAAGGAAATCCAACATTTTTGAACTATAATGGGCTACATCGTGTGTGAACACCAACTTAAAATCAAAATACATGGTTTCAAATATTGTTGAATAGATAAGCATTCCACAATCAATCAAGCTGACCACACGCTTCAGAAATAGTTGCCAACCAAAGATTGACTGCAATTGCTTTAAAATGCCACTTAATTGGGAATGCTGACATCTTAGCCAATATAACTGCGCACATGCATGATCTTCCATATTTTGATTGACTTCGTGCAAGGATTTTTTAAACTCTAGGACCATTTGACGAATTTGATAATCGTAATAGCGGAAAAGACGACATGTTCTTTCAATAACAAGAAAGTATTGCAACATCCATAGATCCGATAGAGATAATATGTTCATGTAGAAAATTGCCAAAGCCGGCAACATTTGAAACACATACAACTCCCAAGTTATTGCCATCAGGTACATGAAGATAATTAGAAAATATTTGAAAAACTTTAATCGTCTTAATGTTCCTTCGATTTCACTGCAGCGGCTGATTCTGTTTAAACTTTCCATTTCCAAAAACTGAAGCTTCTCTTTTATGTTGGCCAACTGTCGGTCACAAAAGATGATTTGCCCAAAAGTACAAACAGGCGGCAGTGTTATCAAAAAAAATCTGCTACAAGGCACAATTTTCATAGCCGGATTTAAATCGGTTCGACTAAAGGCTGGCAAAAAACGTGAGTCTAAACGAAACATCAGTGCCAAACCAATGATGTTAACAGCTACCATCACTAAGCGTGAAAAGGCGTTGCGTTTAAAAATTTTCTTTTCATAGTTATACCAATGGGAGGTGAGTCCTAAGAAGATGACAACAAATTGACCAATTTTCTTGCACAATCTCAACACCTTTTCCAATTGCGGTTTCATAGTGAGACGATTGAAAGCAGACGTTTTACTGACTTTAACTCCTTAGAGTTGTCTTTCCTCTGCTTTCATTAAAATATCTTTTTAATTAACGCTGCAAGTAGTTAGATGCCTTTTAATTACCTTAATAGACCTCTCTTTTGAACTAAAACACCCACAAGACATAGAAACAACAATAACAACAACGCCAATTTAGGACTTATGTAAGAGCGTAACCTTTGTTTATTTTGTGTGCTCCCCCATTCTAAAATGCAAACTCTCACCAGTGGTGAGAATTGAAATGCGATGGGCGATGAGTTTTGGCAGGCAATAGACTCTATACATACATATGTATATACGCATAGGTGAGAGCTGTGTACAGCCCCTCTTTTTGGTGTTTTCCTCGTAGTACAATTAATTGATAATCGTGATGATTTGCTACAATATTTTGTACACAATTTGTATTTGTTTTTCCAACAGATATAATACCAAATGGGAATAAATGCCTTATTGACATTACTACCATACCCTTGCCTCCTCCATATGATTGTGTGATGAGGTGGTTGAATGCAAGAGTAACATTGTTGTAGTTATACTTGTATTAACTAACTGTTAAAGAGACTGTGAGTGTGTTGTTGTTTTTGTGGCTTAGAGTTGGGCAGCCATATTATTGTTTTAAGAGATAAGGTTACATTGAAAGATGAATTTGTGTGTATGTTTGTGTATACTTCGGGGACTAACCAATGAGCGTGAGCCATTCCATTCCATCGATACATGTGTCAATTTTGTTGGCTTCAGTTGTTCAGTTGTTGATTAAGAGCAGGCTATACTATTTACTATTCAATGGAATGCATGGCTTTACTGAGGAGAATAAGAGGCAATGGGGGATGTGTGTTGGTTGGTAATAGGCGCTTTGTCATTTATTTACATAGGTGAGTGGTGTGTGAAACCTCTCATGTTGGTATTGTACTCAAAAGTCAGTAAATTGACAAAAAAGGTACTTAATTTGTATTTGTTTTAGGTCAATATAAATTCTAAGCAAATTGACTAAGTTCCAAATTATTTTGCATAACAAAAGCTAAACTTTACACAACTTGCTATTTCAAAAAAATTAAAAAATCGAGACGTTCGGAGTACAGAAAATTATCTCGACTCCGACTCCGGAGTAAACAAGTAAAAGTATCGCACAGTTTTTGGAAGTCGTAACGAAACACCGAGTGCAAAATATCAGCAAAATCGGAAAAAATTGCTACTTATAAGGGCTCAAGAAGTCAAATCGGGAGATCGGTTTATATGGGAGCTGTATCAGATTAAAGACCGATTTGAACCGCACTTGGCACAGTTATTGAAAATGAAAATCGGCGCTTGTATGGGCTGAAGAAGTGAAATCGGGAGATCGGTTTATATGGCAGCTATATCAAGTTCTTGACTGATTTAAGTCGTTATCGGCACAATTGTTAGGAGTCGTAACAGAACACCATGTCGAAAATTGAGGCTTCCAGGCGCTCAAGAATTCAAATCGAGGGATCGGTTTATATGGGAGGTATATCTGGTTATACACCGATTTGAACCGTATTTGGCACAGTTATTTGAAGCTATAACGGAACATTACAAGCAAAATATCAGCCAAATATGACAAAAACTACGGTTTGTAAGGGCTGAAGAAGTGGAATCGGGAGATCGGTTCATATGGGAGCTATATCAGGTTATAGACCGATTTGAACCGTACTTGACCCAGTTGTCGAAAGTCATAACGTAACACTATGTGATAAATTTTAGCTAAATCGGACAAAAATTGTGGTTTCCAGGGGCTCAAAAAGTCAAATCGGGAGATCGGTTTATATGGGAGCTATATCCAGTAGTGGTGTAGGGTATAACAATTTAAAGGATAATGAAAGTACCCTTTTCCAAGGGAGAGGGTAATGAAAATACTCTTTTCCAATTGAAAGATTAATGAATTGATTATAGAAATTTACTACGATGGAGGGTTTATTTGAAGTATATGTTTCTTATATTTGTATCTCAATCGTAATTTACCTCAAACGCTTTGACCAAGATGTGCCTGTGTAAAGACTATCGTTATTGTTACTGCAGCCGACATCATAGCGAACCAGTTTTGGCGATCCATATTTAGGTGGGTGGACTGCTGTAAATTCAGTTTGAGACAATGCAAATACAATGCAAATTCTTCACACTGAAAATAAAAAGGAAAGTAGAGAAAAGATTAAGAAAATAAAAAATAGATAGGTTTTTAGAAAATATTCTAATAAATAATCAAAGTTTCGGAAAATATTCTAAGAATTAAATTTTAAAGAAAATTTTCAAAAAATTTCGCTTTTAAAAAATTTCATTTAAATTACATTTTTGGAAAATATTCAGATATGAAATTTTAAAATTCTCTTCTTTATATAATAAATTTGTTGAGAATTTCCTTAAGTTTGTAGTGACTCTTACCTCTCGATTTAGTTTTTTGAGTGAATAACTGAACTCTGTCAATTCATTCAAACTTAACTGCAAATCATTGAAAGTATTTTTGGTCAGCTCACTCACATAATCGGTTACAAAGAAATCCAAAATAACTGAAACGTAATCGGGTATATCGTGTGTGAACACATACATAAACTCATACTGTATGGTTTCAAATATTGTTGAATAGATAAGCATTCCATTATTAATCAAGCTGATCACACGCTTCAGCAATAGTTGCCAACCAAAGAATGACTGCAATTCCTTTAAAATGCCACTTAATTGAGAATGTTGACATCTTAGCCAATATAACTGCGCACATGCATGATCTTCCATATTTTGATTGACGTCATGCAAGGATTTTTCAAACTCTTTAACCATTTGACGAATTTGAAAATCGTAATAACGGAACAGACGGCAAGCTCTTGCAATTACAAGAAAGTATTGCAACATCCATAGATTCGATAGAGATATAATGTTTACATAGAAAATTGCCAAGGCTGATAACTCTTTAAATGATTCCGATTCTCCATATGTTGTCATCAGATACATGAAGATAATTAGAAAATATTTGAAAAACTTTAATCGTCTTAATGTTCCTTCGATTTCACTGCAGCGTCTAATTTTTGTTAAACTTTCCATTTCCAAAAACTGCAGCCTCTTCTTTATGTTGGTTAACTGGCGGTCACAAAAGATGATTTGCCCAAAAGTACAAACAGGCGGCAGTGTTATCAATAGAAATCTGCTGCAAGGCACAATTTTCATAGCCGGGTTTAAATCGGTCCGACTAAAGGCTGACAAAAAACGCGAGTCCCCACGAAACATCAATGCCAAACCAATGATGTTAACGGCTATCATTGCTAAGCGTGAAAAGGCGTTGCGTTTGAAAATTTTCTTTTCATAGTCATACCAATGGGAGGTGAATCCAAAGAAGATGGCTACAAATTTACCGATTTCCTTGCACCACTCCAAAACTTTTTCCAATTGCGATTTCATAGTGAGACGATTGAAAGCAGACGTTCTACTGACTCTAACTCCTTAGAATTCCCTTACCTCTGCTTTCATTTAAATGCCGTTTTCATTAACGCTGCAAGGATTAAATGCTTTTTAATTTCCCTAATAGACCTCTTTTTTTAAGTAAATCACCCATAACTGATAATAGATAGTAAACACAACATATTTCTAATTATGAGAATGAAACCTTTGTTTCTCATGTGTGCTCCCCACTCCCAAAACAAAATTCTCCTTAATTATCTCCCCACTCCCACAATACAAACCGCCTTAAACCGTTATGTAGACCAATTAGCATAATATAAGAGAGTAACATTCACCATACACATGTTGTATACGACCTACTCCATGCGGGTCAGTTAATTAATAGTCGTGTCTCTTCGGTAAAAGGTGAGTGAAATGCCTTCGTGGCATTGTTAGAATACCCATGTTCTAATAGTAGTGTGTGTGTGTTGTTGCTCACATTGCTCGTTTAATTGTTGTTGTTTGTTGTTGTATCAACAAACTGTGAAAAAAGTCTGAACTTAATGGTTCTTTGAAAGGGCATTGAGGGTGCTACAAACAACTGTGTTCACAAACGATTGTTTTAAGAGGTGAGGTTACATTTTGTGATGAATTATTCTACATGTTTGTTTGTTTGTTTGTTCCTAGTCGGTTCGGGGACTAACCAATGGGCATTAGGCATTATTCTATTTATGTGTCAGTTGTGATATGTTTGGTTAAGCTGTTATCACACGATATGTGCCATAACTTTCTGTAAGCATAATACTTTCTTTATATATATCAACTACGAATAGAGCGCACTCTAATCGGCACGTATAATCTCAAACGTATTGTATTTTTGTACCCCACCATAGGATGGGGTTATATGCCAATATCGTCAATCATTTTTTAACACATCGAAATATTGGTCTTAGACCCCATAATGTATACATATATATTCTCGCCATGACATATTATTTCGGTTGAGATATGCCCGTCCGTCTATTTGTTTGTGGAACGCACGAAAACCTTTTTATAGCCGAGTCCGAACGGCGTGCATAATTCCTATCCAATTTACGCACCAAGTATGGTCCAAATCGGCCTAAACCGCTATTCCGATCATATTGATTGGCCTCTAGAGGGCGTAATTCTTAACCGATTTGGCTGACAATTTTTCCAGTGACTTTTTCTATGTCCTCTAACGTACGTGCAAAATACAGGCCGAATGGGTCTTAAACCCGATATAGCTCCCATATGAACCGATCTTCCTATCATATTTCATGAGCCACTAGAGGGCGTAATTCTTATCCGATTTGCCTGAAATTTCCACATAATATCTAACATACGTGCTTCGTATGGTTCGAATCGGTCCAAACCTTATATAGCTCCTGCCTTCATGCCATTAATACTAATCCTATATGATTGTGTGTGTGTAGTGGTGGTGTAAATTGCCTCTCATTGAACGTGGTGAACTAGAGAGGCTTGAGTCCAATGGTGCACATGCCTTCATGCCAATGCTACTACTACCATATGATTGTGTGTGGTGGTGGTGTAAATTGACTCTCAATGAACGTGGTGAAATAGAGAGACCGTGGTGTACATAATGAAAATAGGACTGTATGTGTTAATTGCTCTACATAATTTTTTATAATTCTATCTTTGAATGAAAATTGGTTTATCTGACAAAAATATTGATGTTTTCAAGTTTTTTTTGTCTGCTAGTGCGAAGATCATTTTAATTTTAAATTTAAGAGTCTAAACTCTAAACTTCAGTTCAGTGGTGCACAAAATGAAAATAAGACTGTATGCGTGAACTACTCTCCTTAATTTAGCTGTACTTTTTCCCAATGCATGTGTTTTTGTGTAATGACAGACTTTTTTCTGCGACAATTACACTACTTTCAGGGTACTTCTTGAGCGCCTATAGGCCAGTGCTAGATTTCATGCCGATTTGGATGAAATCTGGCACAATGGCTGCTCCAATAGTCTCCAACATGCAAACTAAGTATAGTCCGAATCGATCTATAACCTTAGTGAGCTCCAGTAGCATAGACGTTTTTATACATTATACAAATGTGATCCATGGTAGTGTCGTTTCTATGGGAAATTTTTATGAACATTTTCCCAAAGCTTTTATTTCATCCTTGTCATTTATATTTTCTTTACATTCGCTATATAAGAGAATTTTTGCTTATAGATTAGCATAATCGATTTGTATGAGCACAATGATATACATGACCGTTTGAGCAAAGACCGCAAATAGAAAGCTCAAGTTTGTATTGAACAAACCGCAGACATTAACACCTCGTTCATACAAACTCTTGGTTAAGGCAATCATATCCAGCTGAAAGCAAAGAAAAGAAAACAACAACAATAAGTATGGTAACATACATACATTAAAGAAGAACATGAGCTAACCTGGCGCTCCAAAGGCTTATCGTATTCGCTATTCGTGTTGGGAGTAGAAATTTCCTTTAGTATGTCATCCGTTTCCTTGACCATCTTCTCCACCGAATCGCATAGCTCGTAGTAGATGTACATGTGTACCAGGAACAACAAATAGACTTTACCACCAAACAGGTAGAGGAACAATCCCGAGCTGAGTTCGGGTATCATCATGGTCAGCAATACCACGTAGCCCACCAGAGAGTTGGATATGATCAAACACAGATGAATCACCAATAGGACAGGATTATAGATGCCATTGAGCTCGTGCAAAAGTTTGCGAATGTTGTAGTAAATGAAACTCAAATCCGCATCAAACTGTCCTATGCGCAATTGATTATGCAGCGTGGAAAGACATTCACGCATATAGCATAACAAAGCGGCATGGTGCAGCATATACATGTGCTGGCACGTCACCATACAAAATAGGCCATCTAAATCCGCCCCATCCAAAGCATGAATATTCTTTTTGCTTTCGTTATACGCTGAAATGGCGGTAATGATATTGTGGATCACACTGATTATGCTGTTTAAATAGAGCCATTTGCGATGCGAAATATCCTTGGGCACTTGGCTGAAACGGTCAAAATATTGCACTTGTATTTCCATTGCCTTCTCCAGCCATTTTGTCAATCTTGCGTCACGATTGCGTATAGTAACAATGACTACAGTGACCACCAGGAACCGCATCACGGCATTGACATTGTGGGCAGACAGGGCCAAAGGGTTTGCCACATACAATTGTGTATGTTCGAAATTCAAAGCCAATGAATATGGCATAGAGACTAGGGGCAGTATGTTGCCAAAGTAGACCACAGCCTTAATAAAACGATTGGGATTTTTCAGTCGACGCTTTGTCAAATCGATGCGTAAAATGGTGCAGCAGGTGTAGAAATTGAAATAGGTAAGAAAGCCAAACCACAAAAGGGCCACACGCGACATGTTGCTTTTTCGTTTTCTGTGTTGCGGACAAAGCTAACTGTTGGCTGCCAATGGTTAATTGGCTTGACAGGCCAAATTGGCTTATATAACTCATGTAAACACCTTGAAGGGGAAGATTGAATAGAAACCTTCACCACTGCCATTTCCGGTGCATATCTAAAAAGTGAGTATTAAAATAATTAATTTCGTGTTATTGGTATAGGGGAAAACGATTAAAGAAGACTAACAATAATATAAAAAAAACATATAAAAGCGTGCTAAGTTCGGCCGGGCCGAATCTTATAAACCCTCCACCACAGATCGCATTAGTCGAGCTCGTATCCCGATATCCATTTTAAGGCAAACAAAGGATAAAATAAAACAAGCTATAGTCTGATTCGGACCATAAATGAATTGAATGCTGAACACTGTAGAAGTCATTGAGTAAAATTTCAGTCCATTCGGATAAGAATTGCGCCTTGTAGGGGCTCAAGAAGCAATATCGGGAGATCGGTTTATATGGGAGCTGTGCCAAGCTATTGATCGATTCAGCCCATATTGGACACGTATGTTGAAAGTCATGAGAGAATCCGTTGTAGACATTTCTGCCAAATCGGGTGAAAATTGAGCCCTCTCGAGGTTCAAGAAATCAAGATTTATACCCTAAATATCTACAAAATAAAAAAAACCCACCTTTTTGCTATAAATGGGTAAATACCCGGATATTTACCCAATTTACCGAGTAAATAACTTTTGGGCATTTACCCATCGAAGTTTGCCGCTGTTTCTTAATTGAAGAAGGTTCATAGACAAATTTTCAACAAATTTTCTGTAGAAAGAATCAAAAAACTCCATAAAAACAAGGACATTTATAAAAACTTTTCTATGGAAATTCTTACCCACTTCTATCTGTTGACAAAATCACCACACTCACTCTTTTTTCTTCTTCTTTCCTGATTGAATTATAGTAGGTATTATTAAACGGCCAAGGGTTTTATAAAGGCGAATTTGGCTGAATGGATTTTATTGAAATTGACATCAATCGGAAGATATTTTTCCAGAAAAGCGACCATGAAAATGAGGAATTACTTTTCAATAAAAGAAGAAGAAGCACAAACACAGCATATTGTTGTTGTTTTTTTTTCCTAAAGCATCCGTTATTCCACAATGAGATAAGTGAGAGTAAGAGCAGCAACCGATAGATGTGTGTTAGAAAGAGTTTCACTATTTAAGTGAGGGTGTTGTGGGGGTTTAATGTGCGTGGCCCTGCTTGGCAATGCAATGCCACATTGTGGGAGCATAAGATAAATGACAGAAAGAGAAGCAACTGGTAGATGTGTGTGAGAAAGAGTTTCACTATTTAAGTGAGGGTGTTGTGGGGGTTTAATGTGCGTGGCCCTGCTTGGCAATGCCATATTGTGGGAGCATAAGATAAGTGAGAGTAAGAGAAGCAACTGATAGATGTGTGTGAGAAAGAGTTTCACTATTTAAGTGAGGGTGTTGTGGGGGTTTAATGTGCGTAGCCCTGCTTGGCAATGCAATGCCATATTGTGGGAGCATAAGATAAGTGAGAGTAAGAGAAGCAACTAACAAATGTGTGTGAGAAAGAGTTTCACTATTTAAGTGAGGGTTTTGTGGGGGTTTAATGTGCGTGGCCCTGCTTGGCAATGCCATATTGTGGGAGCATAAGATAAGTGAGAGTAAGAGCAGCAACCGATAGATGTGTGTGAGAAAGAGTTTCACTATTTAAGTGAGGGTGTTGTGGGGGTTTATTGTGCGTGGCCCTGCTTGGCAATGCAATGCCACATTGTGGGAGCATAAGATATATGACAGAAAGAGAAGCAACTGGTAGATGTGTGTGAGAAAGAGTTTCACTATTTAAGTGAGGGTGTGGTGGGGGTTAAATGTGCGTGGCCCTGCTTGGCAATGCAATGCCATATTGTGGGAGCATAAGATAAGTGAGAGTAAGAGCAGCAACTGGTAGATGTGTGTGAGAAAGAGTTTCACTATTTAAGTGAGGGTGTTGTGGGGGTTTAATGTGCGTAGCCCTGCTTGGCAATGCAATTACCATATTGTGGGAGCATAAGATAAGCGAGAATAAGAGAAGCAACTGACTGATTAGGTGGGTATAAAAAATTCTTTTTGTTTGTATGTCCATATAGTATCGGGGATTTTAATGGTAATGCAACGAAAGGCGCGATCATGGCCATATGATGTCTCAAATGGAAGGTCTAGCGAATTTTATATGGAAATATGCCATCAAGTGTCAATGCCTTGGGGGTCATCGCAACCTCTAAAACCCTCGATCATGGCAAAGGGGCACTAAATCGCGAAGGTTTTAGAGGTAAACTACGAACCTGGATATAAAGGGTGATTTTTTTGAGGTTAGGATTTTCATGCATTAGTATTTGATAGATCACGTGGGATTTCAGACATGGTGTCAAAGAGAAAGATGCTCAGTATGCTTTGACATTTCATCATGAATAGACTTACTAACGAGCAACGCTTGCAAATCATTGAATTTTATTACCAAAATCAGTGTTCGGTTCGAAATGTGTTCATTCACCGTAACGTTGCGTCCAACAGCATATTTGAAAAAATACGGTCCAATGATTCCACCAGCGTACAAACCACACCAAACAGTGCATTTTTCGGGATGCATGGGCAGTTCTTGAACGGCTTCTGGTTGCTCTTCACTCCAAATGCGGCAATTTTGCTTATTTACGTAGCCATTCAACCAGAAATGAGCCTCATCGCTGAACGGTGAATGAACACATTTCGAACCGAACACTGATTTTGGTAATAAAATTCAATGATTTGCAAGCGTTGCTCGTTAGTAAGTCTATTCATGATGAAATGTCAAAGCATACTGAGCATCTTTCTCTTTGACACCATGTCTGAAATCCCACGTGATCTGTCAAATACTAATGCATGAAAATCCTAACCTCAAAAAAATCACCCTTTATAACCATAATATGATACTTTGGGGTTCCTATTTTAAGATATTCCATAGTAGAGTATGAATTTGATATCCAAATTTTGGACCAAGTACCTCAAGGGCTGCCAAACCTTCTCAATGGGACATGTTTATGACAATCTGGGTCTTTGCCGATTTTACAAAAAAAAAAAAAAAAAAAAAAATCTGTAAGTTTACATATATAGGGAAATTTGTGTACCTTGTATTGTAATAGAGGCCACAGCGGAGCTTGCTTGGGTGGGCGAGGTTCAATAAATTTTCATTTAACTAGCGACTAGTTAAGAAGTGCACATAGCTTAAATACCCCTTACACTATCGTTGATGCTTATTGGGAGATACGTTTATATGGGATCTATATCAGGTTATACACAGATTTAATCCGTACTTGGCTCAGATGTTGGGTGTCACAACAAAACACCATGTACAAAATTTCAGTCAAATCGGATGAAAATTACGGCTCCCTGGGGCTCAAGAGGTCAAATCGTGAGATCGGTTTACATGGGAGCTATATCAGGTTACAGACCGATTTGGACCGCACTTAACTCCGTTTTTGAAAGTCATAACAGAACACTATGTGAAAAATTTAAGCCAAATCCATGGGCTCAAGAAATCAAGTCGGGAGATCGGTTTATATGGGAACTATATCGCTAATGGGTAACTGGTTCGCGTCCTAACGCTGATTTGTTCGCATCCTAACGCGACTAGGTACCTAGTTCGCATCCTAACGTGACTCGTTCTCATCCGTACTGTATTTATCCCATTTGGCTGACATTTTGCACATAGTGTTGTGTTATGACTCTCAACAACTATGCCAAGTACGGTCCAAATCGGTCTATGACCAGATATAGCTCCTATATTTTAGCAGAATCCATGGTGGTGGGTTCCCAAGATTCGGCCCGGCGGAACTTAGCACGCTTTTACTTGTTACTTGTTTCTATTCTCTTGGTTTCAGTCATTGTTGAGACAGCAACGAATGAACATGTCTTCGATTTCGATTCGACTCCCACATAAACCGGTCTCTTGTTTATCCTTGTTCTCTACCTGGAAGCTTTAATATCTGCTGGTTTAACTGAAGTTTTGTATGAAGAATATATTTATTATGTATCAATTTTTAACAGAATCCATGGTGGTGGGTTCCCAAGATTCGGCCCGGCCGAACTTAGCACCCTTTTACTTGTTTTGTTTAAAGACAGTAGATAGCGACAGTAGGAATTTTGTCAATACAAATGCTCACTTCACCTTCACTCACTTCTATTAAAAAAAATTAATTTATGCCTTTACATTACATTTGCCTATCTTCAGCTTTTTGGCTATACAAACACCAATTAGCCTTTGTGTCGAAAAGATGGCGATAAAATCTTCAATGTTATCAAAGCATTAAACAAATTGTTTTAAGAACTTTGGGAAGAAAAACGCTTCTTTTTCCCAAAAAAAAAAAAACATTTTAGTAATTGACAGTTGCTGTAGGCATTTGTTGTTTTCCGCTGAACATTTTGAGCAACCATCGGGTAGTTTACAATGAATCAATTCCCCATTTTCCTTGCTACCTGCTGCCTAAGGATTGATTTGAAACAACGCAAACCATCATTAGATGATATGTGGCTGTTCAGCAGATATTCTTTCTATGCTGCGTAGATGCCATAGGGCATCTAGTTGAATGTCTCGTATATACAATTATTCGCATTGAATACAATGGGGGAGTATGCCAATTACACCACCACTATGGTACGCATTGTGGTGGGTATAAATTGTATATGGACTCAGCGTTGGCGCGATGCCACCATGGCTGGAAAGGGTGTTCCACTTGCAAACCACATATTTTTATCGTTTTTCGGCTATACCCAAACATATTTCCCATCGAAAGTGTTTATGTTTCAATAGAGTCATTGCATTGATTTGCATTGAACATCATCATTATTTTACAGTTTCCTGACGACAAACGAATAAATGACGCTTTAAGATATCAGGACATGATGGCCCAATTTCAATTTCAATAAAATTAGTAAATGTTGTTGCAATCTATTATATAACAAGTATTGTATAAGCTTGCTAAGTTCGACCGGGCCGAATCTTGGAAACCCACCATCATGGAATGTGCTAAAAATTTTAACAAAATAAATTTAGTTGAAGGTCATCATTTTATTCTAGATATCAAACTTCTGTCAAACCAGCAAAATTTTAAGCTTCTTAGAACCGAGAAAGAAAAATCGAGAGACCCGTTTATATGGAAGCTATATGATGTTGAAAGTCATAATAGAATATTACATGCAAAATTTCAGCAAAATCGGAGAAAAATTGCGGCCTGTAAGGGCTCAAAAAGTCAAATCTGGAGATCGGGTTTTATGGGAGCTGTAAGTGCTCAAGAAGTCAAATCTGGTTACCGTTTATATGGGAGCTTTATCAGATTCTTGACCGATTTGAACCGTACTTGACTCAGTTGTTGGAAGTGATAACAGAACATTGCATGCAAAATTTCATCTAAATCGGACAAAAATTGCGGCCTGTAAGCGCTCAAGATGTCAAAACGGGATATCGGTTTATATAGGAGCTATATCAGATTCTTGACCGATTTGAACCGTACTTGACTCAGTTGTTGGAAGTGATAACAGAACATTGCATGCAAAATTTCAGCCAAATGGGACAAAAATTGCGGCTTGTAAGGGCTCAAGAAGGCAAAACGGGATATCGGTTTATATAGGAGCTATATCAGATTCTTGACCGATTTGAACCGTACTTAACACAGTTGTTGGAAGTGATAACAGAACATTGCGTGCAAAATTTCAGCCAAATCAGACAAAAATTGAGGTTTGTAAGGGCTCAAGATGTCAAAACGGGATATAGGTCTATATAGGAGCTATATCAGATTCTTGACCGATTCGAACCGTACTTAACACAGTTGTTGGAAGTGATAACAGAACATTGCGTGCAAAATTTCAGCCAAATCAGACAAAAATTGTTGTTTGTAAGGGCTCAAGAGTCAAATTAGGAGATGGGTTTATATGGGAGCAATATCAGATTTTTGACCGATTCGAACCGTACTTGGCACAGTTTTTAGAAGTCACAACAGAACGCTAAATGGAAAATTTCAGCCAAATCGGTCAAAAATTGCGGCCTGTAAGCGCTCAAGATATCAAAGCGGGATATCGGTTTATATGGGAGCTATATCCAAATCTGAATCGATATGGCCCATTTGCAATCCTCAACGACCTACATCAATAGGTAGTATCTGTACAAAATTTCAAGCGGCAAACTTTACGCGTTCGCCATCTAAAGTGACTTCAACAGACGGGCGGACGGACGGATATGGATTGACTCCAAGTATCGAGACGATCATGACGATATATCTTTTATGGGATCCTAGATCATATTTCGAGATGTCACAAACGGATTGACTAGATAGGTATACCCCCCCCCCCCCCCCCCACCTACGGTGATGGGTATAAAAATGAAATTGTCGCGCTTTGTTTGTTTGTCTGTTCCGCATAGACTCAAAAACGGCTGAACCAATTTTCATGAAATTTTCACAGATGGTAGAGTTTAAGCCCCCATGTGAAAATAGGGTACTACATGTTTTGATATCCGAAGGTGGACCGGACCCTTCTTAAAACAATTTTCAAAAACGCTAGATCTCGTAGATGGGTGCACCGATTTATGGTAATAAACACAAAATTATTATAAAATACGAAAATATTATAAAATTTTGGGATCAAATAACCAGGGGGGACGCCCCATCCCAAAACCCATCCGAACGGACATGTTTACCGATTGGGACAATATGGGTATCCAATGAAAGGTATTTAAGACTAGATTGCGAATTTGGCATACAAATAGCGCCCCAAGTGTTGGTGCGGTCCCCCACCCCCAAAAACACCACCCAAGAGGATACTTTTACCACTTTAGGCAATATGGGTATCAAATGAAAGGTATTTAAAAGTAGAGTACAAATCTGACATAAAAATGTATTGCTTGGGGTCTGAGGGGCCTCCCCACCCGCCAAAAACCCTCAGCAGAACATACTTACCGATTGGGACAATATGGGACTCAAATGAAAGGTAATGGGGAATTTAATATGAGTATGGCATTAAAAATTGGGTCCAAGTACTTAGGAGGACCTGGGGGTTCAAAACCTCCACAAAAGTAGCGCCCAAAATCAAAAGTGGACCGATCGGGACAGTGTGAGACTCAAATAAGAGGTATTTGAGAATAGAGTATGAGAGCCGTCCAAAGCCCAAAACCACTCCGAAAATACTAAAAGCACCCCAAATCTAAGTGGACCGTTTGGGACCATATGAGACTCAAGTGAAAAATTTACGGAAGTAGAATGCGAATATGGTGTCAAAAATTGAATTCAAGTAATTAGGGAGTAAGTCGCTCCAAGAGCATAGCCCAAAATAAGAAATGGGCCAATCTGGACAATATGGGACTCAAGTGAAAGGTTTTCGTGAGTAGAATACAAAAATGGTCAAAATCAGTTGATAACCTGATATAGCTGCCATATAAACCGATCTTGGATCTTGACTTCTTGAAACACTAGAAGGCGGAATCCTCATCCGATTTAGCTGAAATTATGCATGAGGTGTTTTGTTATGACTTACAAAAGCTGTTCTATGTATGGTTCAAATCGATTGATAACTTGATATAGCTGCCATATAAACCGATCTGTGATCTTGACTTCTTAGGCCTCCAGAGGGCGCAATTCTTATTTAATTTGAAATTTTGCACATTATTGAAATTTTGCACATATCGTTAGGGAATGATTTCCAACAACTGTGCCAAGTGTGGTCTAAATCAGTCTATAACCTGATATAGCTGCCATATAAACTGATCTCCCGATTAGACTTCTAGAGCTTCTATAGCGCACTATTCTTATCTGATTTGGCTGAAATTTTGCACACATCGTTGTGATATGAATTCTAACAACTGTGGCAAGTATGGTTTAAATTGGTCTATAACCTGATATAGCTGTCGTATAAACCGATCTCCCGATTAGACTTCTTCAGCTACTATAGGGCGCAATTCTTATCCAATTCGGTTGAAATTTTGCACATATTGTTGTGATATTAATTCCAACAACTGTGCAAGTATGGTTCAAATCAGTCTATATCCTTATATAGCTGCCATATAAACCGATCTAATCGGGACCTCTGGAGCTTCTAGAGGGCGCAATTCTTATCCAAATTGCGCATGAAGTTTTTTATCATGACTAAATTTACCTGATTTACCTGAAATTTTGGAGGTTGTTTCTTTCTATGACTTCTTATAGCCATGACATGTACAATCCATATCGCTGGCACTTGATATAGCTCATATATGTAAGAAAAACTCATTCAAATAACTTGACAAATGCGATCCATGGTGGAAGGTATATTTGATTCGGCCAGGCCGTTCATAGCACGCATTTACTTGTTGTTCCTTTCTTTTTATACGAGTGCCTTAAGCTACAATAAAATGTGACTGAATTAAGTAAATCGATAGAGTTACAACGGCAGCCATCATGCCAAACCAGGTTCTGCGATTCAGGCTCACAAAATTGGAATTAAATGAAATCAATTGGCGGCAGCGCAAATATAACGAAAAGTCTTCACACTGTAAATGAAATGTAGAGATGGAATATACCTTAACACAGAGAGACAGACAGACAGAAAATGTATTGACAGATGGTGTTGTGTATTGTAATAGGCATAAATCTTTAACTTTTACTTACTTCTCGACTCAGCTTTTTTAGGGCAGGATTCACCATATTCAAATCCCTTATATTTAGTTCCAGCTCGCTGAAGGTGTTTTTGGTAAGTTCACACAAATAATCGGTAACAAAAAAATCCAATACTTTTGGCCCATAATCGGCAACATCGTAAAACAATGCATTGAATAAGCCCAATTGTCGGGTTTCCACCATTGTAGCATAAAAGTGCGTTCCGCATGAAACGAGATTTACTAGGCGTTTAAGGAATAGCTGCCAATTGCACATTGCCTCAAGTTCTTGCCAAAGGCGACATAATTCAAAATGCCTTTGCCTTATCCAGATTACTTCCGAACACATGCGATATTCCATGTTATCATCTATGTCATCAGAGACATTTGTAAGGTTTTGAGTCAATTGCCGAATATGTTTGTCGAGGTAATAGAAAAGACGGCATATTTTTGCAATCACTTCAAAATATTGGAGCAGCCAAAAACTCGACAAGGACATTATATTCACATAGAATATGGGGAGCAGCAACCACTTTTCAAATAACTGAGATTCCCAGAAGCCTATGATCAGATGCATGAAGACCACAAGAAAATATTTGAAAAAACGGAGTGGTCGTAGAGCTGTTTCGACATTTTTGCAGGAAACAATTCTGGTGCGGCATTGCAGTTCCAGACTTTGCAACCTCTTCTTGAGGTTGACAAATTGGGTGTCGCAAACTAGGATTTGCACGAAAGCAAAAATGGGCGGCAGAATAATGTACATAAATTTGCTCCATACTGCATAAATCATCACCTTATTTATGTCGTATTTAATAATAGTAACTAAAGCCATTGTATCATGGTTAATTATCCACAAAAATCCTATAATGTTGACTGCCAGTATGAGTAGACGCGATATGGTATTCCGTTTAAATTCTGCATTGCGATAGTCATGCCAATACGAAGTCAATCCTACAAATACCGGATAAAATTGGATGATTTGTTTGCAGTGGTTTTTTACAGTTTTTAAATGATGCCACATGATGGGTTCTCTACTGCAGACAACTAAAAACTGACACTTAGACGACTTATAATGAAGTATAATTCATATTTCTTAAGGTAATGGCATGTATGTACCTGTCAAGGAAATGCATGTATTTATGTGTACATATTTATACAACTAATTAGTGACATTGGAAACCAATTTTCGATTATCGATAAAAGCCTCTCTCCTGCTTTTTTCAACATAATGGCTAATTAAAATGAATGACTCCCATAATGGAAAGGTCTAGCAAATGTCATTAATGCAAGCGTATCTACCAATTATAATTAGCTGTCACAGTTCAAAGGTGCTAAGAGCTTAATGGTATTGTAACTTAACCCCTCCTCCGGCAAAGTTATTAAAATGGTCTCCACATATGTTTGGCATTTAATTCAAGGGTTTCATAAACACAATTTTGTGGTGAATATTAAGGCCAAACGGCTGAAAGGATTTTAATGAAATTGGCATCAATCGAAAGCTATTTTTTCCAAAGAAACGACAAATATATATGAAAACCAATTTTCCTTAAAGAAAATCCATGAAAATGAGGAATTAATTAAAAAAAAAAACAAGACGAAGCATAAACACAGCAAATTGTTGTTGATTTTTTTCCAAGCATTCGTAATGGGTGTGAAAGCAAAGCCTTAAGTGGGAGTATTAGTGTTGAGAGTAAGAGAAACAAATAATGCGAGAGAGAGAGTATCGCTATTTTGGTGAGGGTGTTGTGGAGGTGTGATGTGCGTTGCCCTACTTGCCAATACAATGGCATATTATGGAAGCACGAGATAAGTGAGAGTAAGAGAAGCAACTGGTAGATGTGTGTGAGAAAGAGTTTCACTATTTAAGTGAGGGTGTTGTGGGGGTTTAATGTGCGTGGCCCTGCTTGGCAATGCAATGCCATATTGTGGGAGCATAAGATAAATGAGAGTAAGAGAAGCAACTGATTGATGTGTGTGAGAAAGAGTTTCACTATTTAAGTGAGGGTGTTGTGGGGGTTTAATGTGCGTGGCCCTGCTTGGCAATGCAATGCCATATTGTGGGAGCATAAGATAAGTGAGAGTAAGAGAAGCAACTGGTAGATGTGTGTGAGAAAGAGTTTCACTATTTAGGTGAGGGTGTTGTGGGGGTGTGATGTGCTTGGCATGTAGGTCAGCCAATTTCTTAAGGCTCGGCTTTGGCGTGCGAGGCATTTGCATTTGTTGTTGTTGTTGTTTGTATATGTTTTGCAAGCGCGCACAAGACAAACAATTTTTTAGCCACAGGTCATATGCAGTAGATGGGTTTTATCAAGGCGAGTTTGTGTTACATATTACGGACAAACGTCTGAATGGATTTTGATGAAATTGCCATAAATCGAAAGATATTTTTCCAGAGATGTGCAAAATATATATGAAAATTAATTTTACCTAAAGAAAAGCCATGAAATTGAAGAATTATTTTCAATAAAGGATAAAGAAGCAGAAGCACAGCAAATTTTGGTTGCTCTTTACTTAAGCATGAGTTGTTTGTGAATGCAAAGCCCTTGATGGGAGTTTAGTGGGAAGAGTTTGTGAGGTGACTGGTATGTGCGAGAGAAAGAGTATGGTAAAAGAGGTCGCTGTTGGGGTGCGGGTATGTGGTGGTGTGATGTGTGTTGCCCTACTTGGTGTTCTTTGGCATGAAGGTCAGTCTGTTGCTTAAGCTGTGGCTATGAACAATTACGTTGGCGGTTTAAATAAATGGCAACGGTTAAATACAACTTTGGCAACGCATTTATTTAAAAATTTAAGTAAAAGGAGTCAAAGTAATTAATTGTGTGGCCACAATTTGCACTTAATGAATGAAATAGTTATCGGAGAGTTTAAACAAGTAAAGGAAAGAGGGTGAAGTATTTTTGCTCACAGACTCATCACATATCCTTTAAGGTAAAAAAATCAATTTATTTCAATGTTCTTATAGACTTAGATTTACTTGCAATATTCAGATAGTTTAAAATGATCATGTGATGAAAATAATGCACTTAATATTTCAATATCTCAAGGGGGTTGTGGGAGGGAATACCCTGCCACTGAACGATCCAAAGCAGTATCTAGCCCTCGCCCCTCCTTCAATTCCTACCAAACGGACATGTAACTCGATAATAACAATATGGGCCATACATTTACAGAAGAGGAGTGCAAATCCTAGGTAATAAATAAAAATGAACAAGTAAATGGGTGCTAAGCTCGGCCGGGCCAACTCTTGGGAACCCACCCCCATGGATTCTGCTAAAAATGTATACAAAATCAATTTAGCTAATGGGCATAATTTTATTCCTCATACCAAACTTCGGTGAAACCAGCAAAAATTAAAGCTTCTAGGAACCGAACATGGATATTCGAGGGACATGTTTACATGGGAGCTACATCAGGTTATAGACCAGTTTGAACCGTATTTGGTACAGATGTTGGAAGTCATAACAGAACACTATGTGCATTTTTTTCAGCCGAAAATGTTGCTTGTAAAGACTCAAGAAGTCAAATCGGGACAACGATTTATAGACCAATTTGGACTTTGCTTAGTGCAGTTGTTGCAAGTCATAACAGAACACCACATGCAATATTTCAGCCAAATCTGACAACAATTGCAGCTTGTAAGGGCTCAAGAAGTCAAATCGGGAGATCGGTTTATATGGGAGTTATATGAGGTTATAGACCGATTTAGATCGTACTTGGCACAGTTGTTGGAAGTCGTAACAAGACACCGTAAGAAAAATTTCTGCCATATCGGACAAAAAATGCGGCTTGTAAAGACTCAAGAAGTCAAATCGGGAGATCGGTTTATATGGCAGCTATATCAGGTTATACACCGATTTGGACCGTACTTGCCACAATAAGGAAAATTTCTGCCAAATCGGACAAAAAATGCGACTTGTAAGGACTCAAGAAGTCAAATCGGGAGATCGGTTTATATGGCAGCTATATCAGGTTATACACCGATTTGAACCGTACTTGTTCCCGTTTGTTGGAAGTAGTAACAAGACACCGTAAGGAAAATTTCTGCCAAATCAGACGAAAAATGCGGCTTGTAATGACTCAAGAAGTCAAATCCGGAGTTCAGTTTATATGGGAGGTATATCAGGTTATAGACCGATTTGGACCGTACTTGACACAGTTGTTGGAAGTTATAACAGAACACTATATGCAAAATTTTAGCTAAATCGGCTAAAAATTGCGGTTATATCAGTTTATGAACCAATTTGAACCATATTTGCATCGTTATTGAAAGTTGTTATAAAACACGTCATGCCATTTCATTTCAGCCATATCGGATAAGAATTGCACCCTCTAGAAGTTCAAGAAGTCAAGATCCCAAATCGCTTTGTATGGGAGCTATATCAGCTTATAGAGCGATTATTTGAACCACACTTGGCGCAGTTTTTAGGAGTAGTACCAAAGCCCTACGTGTAAAACTTCAGCCAAGTCGGATAAGAATTGCGCCAAAGAAGTCAAGACCCAAGATCGGTTTATATGGCAACTTTATCAAAACATGAACCGATATGGCCAATTTACAATCCCAACCGACCTACATTGAAGTAAAATTGCAAATTATGCCCATGAAGATTCCACTAAGGAACAGGGGCAAACTTCTCACATATCAATGAGTGCAGTCCGATTCAAGTTTAAGCTCAATGATAAGGGGCCTCCGTTTTATAGCCGAATCCGAACGGGATGCCGTAGTGCGACACCTCTTTGGAGAGAAGTTTCTACATGGCATAGTACCTCACAAATGTTGCCAGCATTAGGAGGGGAAAACCACCGCTGAAAATTTTTTCTGATGGTCTCGCCAGGATTCGAACCCAGGCTTTCAGCGTCATAGGCGAACATGCTAACCTCTGCTCTACGGTGGCCTCCATTGATAAGAAGTATTTGTGCAAAATTTCAATTGTCTAGCTTTACTTCTTCGAAAGTTATCGTACTTTCGACAGATGGACGGACGGAAGGACAGATGGACGGACAGACGGACGGACGGACATGGCTAGATCGACTTATCATGTCATGACGATCAAGAATATATACTTTATGGGGTCTTAGACGTATATTTCATGGTGTTACAAATGGAATGAGGAAATTAGTATACCCCCTCCTATGGTAGTGGGTATAAAAAAATAAAACATTGCTCGTTGGTGTACTTTTCCATGATAAAAATTTTGAGTTTAAATTTTTCCAGACATTGGCAAATCGATGATTGGTGTAAGAGTGCGATTACAAGTTATCAAGTCCCCATTGGAAAACCCTTTGGGTTAAATTATATCAAATGCCAAACATATGCGGAAAAAATTTTAATAACCTTACAGGAGCAGGGGTTTAAAGGCAATTCCATTAAGCTCTTAGCACCTTTGAACTGTAACAGCTAATAGAATTGGTAGGCATGCTTGCATTAAACCCATTTGGAAGACGTTGACGTTTCGGGAGTCTTTCGAATGTTTTAATTAGCCTTTATGTTGTAAAAGGGGGAG
Source organism: Stomoxys calcitrans (assembly GCF_963082655.1). Taxonomy (NCBI): domain Eukaryota; kingdom Metazoa; phylum Arthropoda; class Insecta; order Diptera; family Muscidae; genus Stomoxys; species Stomoxys calcitrans. The sequence continues at coordinate 10,997,655 of NC_081556.1, read as the reverse complement.
GGGGCTTTTATCGGTAATAGAAAATGTTATTCCAATGTGTGTGGTAGCATAAATATGTTCAAACACGTGCACCATTACTAAAGGGTGATTTTTTTGAGGTTAGGATTTTCATGCATTAGTATTTGACAGATTACGTGGGATTTCAGACATGGTGTCAAAGAGAAAGATGCTCAGTATGCTTTGACATTTCATCATGAATAGACTTACTAACGAGCAACGCTTGCAAATCATTGAATTTTATTACCAAAATCAGTGTTCGGTTCGAAATGTGTTCATTCACCGTAACGTTGCGTCCAACAGCATCTTTGAAAAAATACGGTCCAATGATTCCACCAGCGTACAAACCACACCAAAAGTGCATTTTTCGGGATGCATGGGCAGTTCTTGAACGGCTTCTGGTTGCTCTTCACTCCAAATGCGGCAATTTTGCTTATTTACGTAGCCATTCAACCAGAAATGAGCCTCATCGCAGAACAAAATTTGTCAAAATTTGAACACATTTCGAACCGAACACTGATTTTGGTAATAAAATTCAATGATTTGCATGCGTTGCTCGTTAGTAAGTCTATTCATGATGAAATGTCAAAGCATACTGAGCATCTTTCTCTTTGACACCATGTCTGAAATCCCACGTGATCTGTCAAATACTAATGCATGAAAATCCTAACCTCAAAAAAATCACCCTTTATAACTCTATGAAAGATAGACATGTCCTTGACAGGCTCATACATACCATAAGTATTATGAATTATGCTTCATTAGAAGTCTTCAAGTGTTAGTTTTTAGTTGTACGCGGTAAAGAGCCCATCATGTGGCATCAATTAAGAACTGTAAAAAACCACTGCAAACAAATCATCCAACTTTATCCGGTATTTGTAGGACTGACTTCGTATTGGTATGACTATCGCAATGCAGAATTTAAACGGAATACCATTTCACGTCTACTCATACTGACAGTCAACCTTATAGGATTTGTGTGGATAATTAACGCGAATAAAATTCTTTTAGTTACTATTATTAAATACGACCTAAACCATGTGATGATGTTTGCAATGTTGAGCAAATTTTTATACGTTATTCTACCCCCCATTTTTGCTTCCATTCAAACCCTATTTTGCGACACCCAATTTGTCAACCTCAAAAAGAGCCTACAAAGTCTGGAACTGCAATGCCGCTCTAGAATAGTTCCCTGCAAAAATGTCGAAGCAGCCCTAAGACCACTCCGTTATTTCAAATATTTTCTTGTGGTCTTCATGCATCTGATCATAGGCTTTTGGGATTTTCCATTATTTGAAGGGTGGCTGCTGCTCCTCATAATCTATGTGAATATAATGTCCTTGTCGAGTTTTTGGTTGCTCCAATATTTTGAAGTGATTGCAAAAATATGCCGTCTTTTCTATTACCTCGATAAACATATTCGGCAATTGACTCAAAACCTTACAAATGTCTCTGAAGGCATAGAGGAAAATATGGAATATCGCTGGTGTTTGGAAATAATCTGGACCTTGAGGCAATGGGCAATTGGCAGCTTTTCTTAAAACGGCTAGTCAATCTCATCTCATGTGGAACTCACTTTTATGCTACAATAGTGCAAACCCGATATTACGGCTTGTTTAATGTATTGCTCTACGACGTTGCCAATTATGTGCCAAAAATATTGGATTTTTTTGTTACCGATTATTTGTGTGAGCTTACCAAAAACACCTTCGGCGAGCTGGAGCTGAACATAAGGGATTTGAATATGGCGAATCCTGCCCTGCAAAAGCTGAGTCGAGAAGTAAGTAAAGGATCTATGCCTATTACAATACACCACACTGTTTGTCAAAACATTTTCTGTCTTTCCACCTCTCGGTCTGTCTGTCTACATTCCATCTCTTCATTTTATTTACAGTGTGAAGACTTTTCGCTGTATTTGCGCTGCCGCCAATTGATTTCATTTAATTCCAATTTTGTGAGCATGAATCGCAGAACCTGGTTTGGCATGATGGCTGCCGTTGTAACCATATCGATTTATTTAATTCAATCACATTTCATTGTAGATTAAGGCACTCCAAAAAATACAAATTTCACCATAAAATTGTATTTCTGCAAAATAAAATATATTCTAGAATGCTGCAAATAGAAACAAACAAAAAGACTTTAAGTTCGGCCGGGCCGAATTTTGGATACCCACCAGCTCGGGTATATATGTAAACCAACTTTCGTCATAATCCGGTTATGCCCCATTTATGGACCAAATTCTACACAGGCATTGAGTGGTCTAATAAGTACAATTCATTGTTCAATTTTGTAGAACAAAATATTGGTCCTTTTGGTAGCCATATCCAAATATAGACCGATCTGAGCCATATACGACACGGACGTCGAAAAGCCTAACATAAGCCATTGTGTCAAATTTCAGCGAAATCGGATTATAATTGTGCCTTTTATGGGGCCAAGACTTTAAACCTGGAGATCGGTCTATATGGCAGCTATATCCAAATCTGAACCGATCTGGGCCATATTGCAAAAACATGTCGAGGGGCCTAACTTAATTCCCTGTTCCAAATTTCGGCGACATAGGACAATAAATGCGCTTTTAATGGGCCCAAAACCTTAAATCGAGAGATAGGTCTACATGGCAGCTATATCCAAATCTAGTCCGATCTGGGCCATATTGTAAAAACTTGTCGAGGGGCCTAACTTAACTTACTCTCCCAAATTTCGGCGACATAGGACAATAAATGCGCCTTTTATGTGCCCAAAACCTTAAATCGAGAGATCGGTTCATATGGCAGCTATATCCAAATCTGAACCGATCTGGGCCATATTGCAAAAACATGTCGAGGGGCCTATCTTAACTAACTGTCAAAAATTTCGGCGACATAGGATAATAAATGCGCCTTTTATGGACCCAAAACCCTAAATCGTGAGATCGGTCTATATGCCAGCTATATCCAAAATTGGCCCGATCTGAGCCAAATTGAAGAAGAATGTTGAAGGGTCTAACACAACTCACTGTCCCAAATTTCAGCAAAATCGGACAGTGAATGCGCCTTTTATGGGCCCAAAACCTTAAATCGAGAGATCGGCATATATGACAGCTATATCCAAATCTGAACCGATCTGGGTCATATTGCAAAAACATGTCGAGGGATCTAACTTAACTCACTGTTCAAAATTTAGGCGACATAGGACAATAAATGCGCCTTTTATGCGCCCAAAACCTTAAATCGAGAGATCGGTCTATATAGCAGCTATATGCAAAACTGGACCGATCTGGGCCAAATTGAGGAATAATGTTAAAGGGTCTAACACAACTCACTGTTCCAAATTTCAGCAAAATCGGATAAAAAAGGGGTTTTTATGGGTCCAAGACCTCAAATCGGCAGATCGGTCTATAAGGGGGCTATATCAAAAGATAGTCCGTTATAGCCCATCTCCGAAATTAGCCTGCTTATGGACAAAAAAAGAATCTGTGCAAAGTTTCAGCCCAATATCTCTATTTTTAAAGACTCTTACAACAGACAGACGGTCGGACATTGGTAGATCGTCTTAGATTTTTACGACGATCAAGAAGGATGGGGGTATATTCATTTTACCATTCCGTTTGTAACACCTCGACATATTCGTCTAAGACCCCATAACGTATATATTGTATATTCATGATCGTCATGTCATTTCAAGTCGATCTGGTCATGTCCGTTCGTCCGTGCGTCTGCCGAAAGCACAATAAATTTCGATGGAGTAAAGGTAGTCGTTGGGATTGTGAATGGGCCATATCGGTCCATGTTTTAATATAGCTGCCATAGAAACCGATTTTGGGTCTTGACTTTTTGAGTTTCTAGAAAGCGCAATTCTCATCTGATTTTGCATCAAGTATTTTGTTATGACAACAATTGTTCTAAGTATTATTCAAATCGGTCCATAACCCGATATAGCTGACATATAAACCGATCTGGCGTCTTGACTTCTTGAGCCACTAGAGGGCGCAATTCTTATCTGATTAGGTTGAAATTTTGCGTGAAGTGATTTGTGATGACTTCCAACAACTGTGTTAAGTATGGTACAAATCGGTCTATAACCTGATATAGCTGCCATATAAACCTATGTGGGATCTTGACTTCTTGAGCCACTATAATGCGCAATTCTTATCGGATTTGGCTGAAATTGGGCATGAAGTGATTTGTGATGACTTCCAACAACTGTGCCAAGATATGGCTGCCATCTAAACCTATGTGGGATCTTAACTTCTTGAGCCTCTAGAGGGCGCAATTCTTATCCGATTTGCAATATGGTTCAAATCGGTCCATACATACAGTGGCAGTTAGCCATATTAACCGATCTGGGATCTTGACTTCTTGAGCCTCTAGAAAGCGCAATTCTCATACGATTTGGCAGAAATTTTGCACAACGACTTCTCCCATGACCTTCAACATACGTGTCAAATATGGAATCGGTCTAAAGACTGATACAGCTGCCATATAAACGGATCTCCCTATTTTACTTATTGAGGCCCTAAGTTTATTTGAATTGGCTGACATTTTACACAATGACTTCTACTATGGTCTCTAACATTCAGTTTAATTATGGTCCGAATCGGACCATAACTTGATGTTATAGCTCCAATATCATAGCACTTCTTTTCTTTTATCATTTGTTTGCCTAAAAAGAGATGCCGGGAAAAGAAGTCGACAACTGCGATTTATTGGTGGAGGGTATATAAGATTCGGTTCGACCGAACTTTAGCACGCTTTTACTTTTTTTTGTAGGGAATTGCAAGCACTATCCTGCAAAAAGAAATTTGGAAATCGGACCACAAAAGAAGATTTGGCAGCCCCTACAAATTTTCGAAATACGGAGGTGACCAATTTTTGGGCCCTTGCCAAAAGGCGCCCGGACAATCTAGGGCCTTGAAATTTTACACATAATCTTGCTAACACAGCTCTAACCATTTCAAATTTGAAAGACATATCTCTGCCCGTTCTTTCTTACACGGCACATATTTTTACTACTTTTTTCGGTCTATCCCACTGTGCGGCATATTTTGTTAATTGGGATCAAAAGGAAAAAAATGGAGGGTATGCGTTTCAAAACAAATACTTTTTGTTTTTTTGAACACTCTGATGGGTATATGGGCTAATTGGTTTGATTATATTGGGTTGCCCAAAAAGTAATTGCGGATTTTTTAAAAGAAAATAAATGCATTTTTAATAAAACTTATAATGAAATTTAATCAAATTTACACTTTTTTTCTAAAGCAAGCTAAAAGTAACAGCTGATAACTGACAGAAGAAAGAATGCAATTACAGAGTCACAAGCCGCTGAAAAATTTTGTAAACGCCGACCATATGAAAAATCCGCAATTACTTTTTGGGCAACCCAATATTTGAGATTATATCACTGCCTAACCAAAAATGGATAATTAGTGTCACCAAAGTCAAAAAGGTTGCATTGAACATGGGAAAATGTAATGTTTTAAATATAAATTTTTTGTAACTATAGAGAAAATTTTTGTCTTTAAGCGAAAAAGTTTTTATTTTTCCATCAATGGCTATCAGTGCACTTTAGTCATAATTTCAAGTGCAGTATCAGGCTTACCTATAAAGCTCTTCACCTTTCACTAGCCAAGGGTGTACTTCTAAAAGTTGTGCAAATAGATCTACATCGTGTAGTGCATGGATATTTTTGGTTAAATGACAAGCTTGGAATATTTAATAATTTTGAGATGTTGCAGACGTCTGGCCCTGAAACGATGAGGCCAAGGCAATGATGGATCCCGAGGTTTGCAAAATCTGTAAAATAAACATTTAAAGTGAGACGACAAAAGAACCAGGGACGCGCTCTGTTAAAATCTACCGAAGCAAATGTGGTCATCGAGGGCGAAAAGAATGGCACTGACATCGTCAAAGCCCTTTGTGAACGTATCATGATGATGAGAATGATGCGACGCTATCTAGGACTACATATAAACCAATTACACTTGAAAATGACGGTGGATAAATGGACACTCTGAAAAATAGTTGGAAAACAAAAGAACAAAATCGAATTTGTTAAAAAATCACCTACATTTTCAGCCACCAAGGTACCGCCATAGCAGTATACAGCCAATTGGGAGAGAGCAGCCACAGTATAGCCCAAATAGATGAAACGACCAAAGCCAGAATACTAAAAAAAAGAACATTAGAAGGGATAAACAAAAACGAACAAGTAAAAGCGTGCTAAGTTCGGCCGGGCCGAGTCTTATATACTCTCCACCATGGATCACATTTGTCGAGTTCTTTTCCCGTCATCTCTTCTTAGGCAAAAAAAAGGATATAAGAAAAGATTTGCTCTGCTATTAGAGCGATATCAAGATATGGTCCGGTTTGGACCACAATTAAATTATATGTTGGAGACCTGTGTAAAATGTCAGCCAATTCGAATAAGAATTGCGCCCTTTGTGGGCTCAAGAAGTAAAATAGGGAGATCGATTTATATGGGAGCTGTATCGGCCTATAGACCCATTCAGACCATAATAAACACGTATGTTAATGGTCATGAGATAATCCGTCGTCCAAAATTTCAGGCAAATCGGATAATAATTGCGACCTCTAGAGGGTCAAGAAGTCAAGATCCCAGATCGGTTTATATGGCAGCTATATCAGGTTATGAACCGACTTGTACTTTATTTGACATAGTTGTTGAAAGTAACAATAAAAAACGTCTTGCGAAATTTCAGCCAAATCGGATAGAAATTGAGCCCTCTAGAAGCTCAAGAAGTCAAGTCCCCAGATCTGTTTATATGACAGCTATATCAGGTTATGAAGCGATTTGAACCATATTTGGCACAGTTGTTGGATATCATAACAAAATACTACGTGCCAAAATTCATTCAAATTGGATAAGAATTGCGCCCTCTAGAGGCTCAAGAAGTCAAGACCCAAGATCGGTTTATATGACAGCTGAATAAGGTTATGGACCGATTTGAACCATACTTGGCACAGTTGTTGGATATCGTAACAAAACACGTCGTGCAAAATTTCATTCCAATCGGATAAGAATTGCGCACTCTAGAGGCTCAAGAAGTCAAGAACCCAGATCGGTTTATATGGCAGCTATATCAGGTTATAAACCGATTTGAACCATACTTGGCAAAGTTGTTGGATATCATAACAAAACACGTCGTGCAAAATTTCATTCCAATCGGATGAGAATTGCGCACTCTAGAGGCTCAAGAAGTCAAGACCCAAGATCGGTTTATATGGCAGCTATATCAGGTTATAAACCGATTTGAACCATACTTGGCACAGTTGTTGGATATCATAACAAAACACGGCGTGCAAAATTTCATCCCAATCGAATAAGAATTGCGCACTCTAGAGGCTCAAGAAGTCAAGACCCAAGATCGGTTTATATAGCAGCTATATCAGGTTATTAACCGATTTGAACCATACTTGGCACAGTTGTTGGATATCATAACAAAACACGGCGTGCAAAATTTCATCCCAATCGGATAAGAATTGCGCACTCTAGAGGCTCAAGAAGTCAAGACCCAAGATCGGTTTATATGGCAGCTATATCAAAACATGGACCGATATGGCCCATTTACAATACCAACCTACCTTCATTAATAAGATATATTTGTGCAAAATTTCATGCGCCTAGCTTTACTCCTTCGAAAGTAAGCGTGCTTTCGACAGACAGACGGACGGACATGGCTAGATCGACTTAAAATTACTTTATGCGGTCTTAGACTCATATTTCGAAGTGTTACAAAGAGAATGACGAAATTAGTATACCCCCATCCTATGGTGGAGGGTGTAAAAGCTAAAAATTCAGAGATCGATAAAAAATTAAATCAATCGATGAGGTTAATTTTTATTGATATGAGTCAGGGGGACTTCAGCTGCTGTTGAACATGGCTTCAACAAAGAGTGAGAGTGGCAAATTCGTGTTGGAAAGCATGATGGATGTCTTAAAGAAGCAAAACCAAGGTTTAGTCGCGGAGAAATGGGAGGTCTTCCACAGGAAGGTGAAGGAGGAAGAAACTCTCACTTAGTGATGGGCCTTAATTAAATCTCCGTGGAAAATTTGGCTAAGACTACTACGGGACCAATGCTGTTTTATCAAGTTTGGGAAGACTCGGAAAGGCAAAGATCCTCATATTGAGACAAAAGCCACTAAAGTGGCAGGAAAATCAATGCAGCCTTAAGAACAGGAAGCGGACATCATCGAGCTTTTCAAGATTCAGAAGACTAAGATATGCTAAGATGCTGATATTCAACAGTAAGGCAGCGCAGTGACAGGAAACTCAATGCAGCCTAAAAAACAGGGAGCTGACGATGAGACCATCACCTGCTCCCAAGAAATCCTTTAATCAAGCTTTGGAAGACTAGAATAAGCAAAGATCCTAATATTGAAACATTAGGCAGTGCAGGGACCAGAGACTCAACATCATAGAGTTTTTCAAGATTCGATAGACTAAGATATGCTAAGATGCTGATATTGAACAGTAAGGCAGTGCAGTGACAGGAAACTCAATGCAGCCCAAAGAACAGGGAGCTGACGATGAGACCATCACCTGCTTCCAAGAAACCCATTTAATCAAGCTTTGGAAGACTAGAATAAGCAAGGATCCTAATATTGAAACATTAGGGAGTGCAGGGACCAGAGACTCAAGATAGCCTAAGGAACAGGAATCCGATGGAACCATTACCGACTTTCTCAAGATTTGGAAGACCAGGATAGGCAAAGATCCCCATATTGAAACATCAGGCAGTGCCGTGACAGGAAACTCTATGCTACCTAAAGAACAGGGAGCAGATGATGAGATCATCACTCACTCCCAAGAAGCTAATTTTTGCTGGAGAAACAATGTTTGAGGTCATCCAGGTAAACCTGAATCGGAGCGAGGCAGCTACACAAGCTCTGATGGAGAAAATCAGCAAGGGCAAGATTCATATTGCCTTAATTATTATAATTATTATAAATTAAGGAGCCATGGACGACCAGGAACAAAGTTTCCGGAAAGAACGATATCGATATCAAGGACCTGCGTTATTTGTCATTAAAAATTTAAATTTTGTGTTTTCCCCCAGAGTTGTCAACGTCAGATGCAACAGTGATGAGACAGGGCTCGAAATGGAGCCTGAAATGGGGCCTGAAACGGAGAATAGTCCACTTAGTCCTCTACAGGAGCGTGATTAGACCAATATTTTAGAGGTATTTAACTCGACGCAGCCGGGATTAAATGTGTAGGCGGCGAACGCACATGTAACACTGGGAACAGCGAAACGGTCAGCAAGACGAGGAAAACTCTCTGGGGGAGATCCGTATCGTGAATTTTTCGAGGCTATTGCTGAAAGGAAGTAAGAAGGAGGTCAGCATAGCTTTCGGTATCATAACGGAACGTCCTATGTATCACGTCCACTTATGCAAAATCATTGCGGCAAGATTATAAGACGTTGTAGTATTTCCTAAATCATTGACCGGCTTTCGTGGCTTACAGACACCGTGTCTTAGATGGGGTCACAATACCCGGACACATGAACCCACTTAAGGGCTTGGTGTGGAAAACATTAGGGATTTTGTAAATTGTAAGGAACTCCTGACTTAGATTTTCTTTTTCGATGTAAATTTTTAGTATTTAGAGCGTACAATAAGCCGATCACTGGCTTAGGCGTATGTCCATAGTAGCATGGGGCGCATTAATATTCGAAAACTCTTTTCAAGCTAACCTAATATGGATTGGGTTAGAATCATGTGGAATTTGGTCAATCTTTTGGGGATTTGACCAAACTAGCTACCAACCGAACTAGCTACCGAACTAGCTACCAACTCCACTAAACGGAACATTTTAGAAACGAAGTTACCAACGCATAAACTCACCGTCATCATTTCAAATATACTCGCCCCAATCACCATGCTGGCCGATACAAAATGGGCCAAAGTTATTATGGCATAACGTTGGCGAAAGAAATTCGTCATCTCTATGATGGCATTATGACGACGAATTATCAACTTCAATTGTTGTTCCATATACAAGGAATCCTCGGCATTTAAGGATAATTTTTCATTGAATTTGGCAAACAGCAATTTAACATCCACTTGTAGCATTTTCAAAAGGGCCGCAATATGGGCACAATATTCAAAATACAAGGCATCACAACCGCCAAACATGAAAATGGTCACATAACCGGTGTAGGCTGTGAAGAGATAGCCTAGGGGATACAATAATCCATGAACAAATACGGGTGGCATGCTGAAATAAAACAAAATTAGATATATAATTTCAAATTTTTGAGTTTCAAAAAAACATAAAATTTCAAAAAAAACCTAAGAGAAATTTTGGAAAAAATATTTTTTTTTATGAAAAATTTACAAAGTTTATTTATGTTTTTATTGGGTTGCCCAAAAAGTAATTGCGGATTTTTCATATAGTCGGCGTTGACAAATTTTTTCACAGCTTGTGACTCTGTAATTGCATTCTTTCTTCTGTCAGTTATCACCTGTTACTTTTAGCTTGCTTTAGAAAAAAAGTGTAAAAAAGTATATTTGATTAAAGTTCATTCTAAGTTTCATTAAAAATGCATTTACTTTCTTTTAAAAAATCCGCAATTACTTTTTGGGCAACCCAATGTATAGCAAAACTTATATTCAAGTTGAAGATTTGAATGGTGAGCCAATGAAGTTGGCTTGCTTTAAGCGTTATTTGGATTAACTTTGCATTTATATGATCAGTCAAAGTTAGGCGTCTATCTAAATGCATTCCCAGAAACTTTACTTTAACTTTTTGGGGTATCGTAGAGTTGAATATCTCTATTGGGGGCAAGATTCTCCATTAAGAGTAAAATTTACATGGGTGCACTTACTAGCGTTCACTACGATTTTCCATTTCTGGAGCCATTTTTTAGCTCACGGACGTGTGTTGGTAACTCGGACGTGTTTGGACGGATTATGATGAATGATCATACAATCAGTATCATCTGCAAAAGTCGACCTGACCGTTGTGTTAGTAGTAGGTATGTCTGCAGTATATATTGGATTGCCCAAAAAGTAATTGCGGATTTTTTAAAAGAAAGTAAATGCATTTTTAATAAAACTTAGAATGAACTTTAATCAAATATATAATTGCCATTTTGTTCGATAACCTTTTGCCATCTTCCTGGCAAATTTAGTATCTGCAAAAAATTGAACCAAGTGCGATTTTATAGCCTCATCATTGCCGAAAGTTTTACCATTTAAGGAGTTCTGCAAAGATTGAAATAAATGGTAGTCTGATGGTGCAAGGTCAGGGCTATATGGTGGATGCATCAAAAGTTCCCAGCCAAGCTCACTCAGTTTTTGGCGAGTGACCAAAGATGTGTGCGGTCTAGCGTTGTCCTGGTGGAATATGACACCTTTTCGATTGACCAATTCTGGTCGCTTCTACTTGATGGCTGTATTCAATTTGTCCAATTGTTGACAGTAAACATCCGAATTAATCGTTTGGTTCCTTGGAAGCAGCTCAAAATATACCACACCCTTCCAATCCCACCAAACAGACAGCATAATCTTCTTTTGGTGGATATCAGCCTTTGAAGTGGTTTGAGCTGGCTCACCATGCTTGGACCATGATCGTTTTCGACTAACGTTGTTGTAAACAATCCATTTTTCATCTCCAGTTATGATTCGTTTTAAAAACGGATCGAATTCATTGCGTTTAAGGTGCATATCACAAGCGTTGATTCGGTTTGTTTTTTTGAATTTCTTTCAATACATGTGGTACCCAAATATCAAGCTTTTTCACCAGTCCAAGACTTTTTATGTGATAATGAACGGTTGATTTTGGTATATTTAACTTCTCTCCTATCTCACGCTCAGTTACATGACGATCCAATTCGATTAATGCTTTAATTTGGTCATCATCAACTTCATTTGGCCGAACTGAAAAATCCGCAATTACTTTTTGGGCAACCCAATAATATGTATAACATAGGACCCAATATGCTTTCTTGTGGAGCGCCGGAGTTAATATTTTCGATACGTGAGACAGTGTCCCTGAATTTCAGCTCAAATGACCTTTTTGAAAGATAACTCGCCAACAACTTATGGGTATTAGCTGGCAACAATCTAAGTACTTTGTAGATTAGACCTACATGCAACACTTTGTCGAATGCTTGGGAGATGTCTTTGACCAACGCTGAACAGAACTGTTTTTTCTCATATGCTTTTCTTATAGAAGTTGTTATACGGTGCATTTGAACTGTTATGGTTCTCTCAAAAACCGAACTGGTGATCGGGTATTATGTTGTTGTTCAGGTTTTATTTTTGTCAGTAATTTTTTTTTGAAAAAAATTTTGATAAAATTGATAGGAGACTTAGGGGTCTATAGGACTTTGTTTGTTTAGGATCCCGACCGGGTTTCTGGATCATAATTATTTCAGCTCGTTTCCAAGATAAGGGAAAATATCCCAGACGTTATATGCCGTTGAAGATGAATAATACAATAATATTCTAACAGCTGATTGCGGGAGTTCTTTTATCATTTTTGCGTTAATACCAGCGCCACCTGGCGATTTCTTGTACTTCAAATCTTTTATAGATAATACGATTTCATTTAGCGTCAAACGCTATGCATTGTTGACTATATTTACTGCAAACGATTCAAAAGCTGTAGTTTGAAGGTTTGGAAGAACGAAACTATTTGGAGTATCATTAGGTAAGAAAACTTTTTCAAGGTAATTTGCAAAAGCGCTTACTTTTTCTGCTTCACTCTTTGCCCAGGTGCCAGATTCCGCACGTAATGAAGATTGTTGAGTAATAGGTCTACGCATGTTTTTTGTGGCTTTGCAGAGATTGAAGTCATTTGCTACGTAAGTAATATTTGAGTTCGAGTTCTTCAGCTTCTTTTAATGCGACGTTTAGTTTTTTCTGACTTCTTCTAAGACTTCTTTCCAAATTCGGAGATCGATATATTTGCCATGCTTTTCTGAGGTTCCTTTTCTCTATGATAAGGTTGTTGATACTAGTTGATTGCATTGGTGAGGAGCTTTGTTGTAGCAGGACTTTCGTGGAAACTACTGTAGTCGCGTTAGTTAAAAAGTCGGCGAATAATTTGACTGTTTGGTCTATTCCATCTTGTGATCGAAGTGGAATTTCCACAGCTAAATGAGTGCAAATGTATTTCTTTTTATTTTCACATCTAAAAACCAGTAGAATGAGGATCGTTGGGGAGTGATCAGATGAAAGGTCTAACGATGGACAAACTATCATGTTTTCGGATTTTATATTTTCTACAACCGCAAAGTCAATTAGGTCTGGAATATTGAAATAGCATTCAGCTAGGAAGATGTTATAGTGGAGTTGTAGAGTGGTAGAGTTGTCTGCCTCTGGGTGTAATTAGGCGTGAGCCCCAAAATGTGTGTTAAGTATTATAGTTTCAAGCTGCAATAAATTTCGTTCCCAGGGTCGAGAAGTATTCTAAAAATTTATCATTATCAATTTTGTATCTAGGAGGACAGTAGATCGCCGATATGACAGTTGTATTATAAGTGATTTTGATCGAGGTTGCTTGAATGTGGTTGATCTTGTATTCGGGCAATGGACAATGTTTGATTGAGTTACGTATAATGATTGCTGAATCGCAACAGGCTCTATCACTAGGATTTTTGGAGTCATATGTAGAATATCCATTTATTCTAAAGCAGTTTCTCCAGGTGAAGTGGGTCTCAGAAACTAGCAGAATATCAATGCATTGGTTCCGTAAGAAATGCTCAACTTCTTTTTAATGTTGGCTAAAGCCATTTGCATTCCAGTAACATATTGAGAGTATGAAAAACTAAAGAAATAAATACATCTTTGAATATAATGAAACCGTTGTCCAGGGCGAGGGGTCCTTCTTGGATCTACATCACTTTCTATGTTTATAGCATTTGATGCTCGTATAAATGTCATAGAAGTACCATAAGGTTGACTTTCAATTAACCCGAATCACCCTGAATCTTTTTGGTAAATTTTTATTTTGATTCATTGTTGTTCTCAAATCATGCCGATATATTTCATAATTCAAAGTGTTGCAATTTTTGTAGTTAGGAGACTTTATAATAACCTAACCCTTTTTACACTCATCATTTTAGTTGGAATGTATATAAGTCTCGTTTGTACATTGTAAATATGACCACGAACATTCCATTTAGGAATAGGGGAAAAGTCTCACTTCTAAGAAAATATTGATCGTATTCGACGCTTGAAACTAATTTTTTTCTTTTAGTTTTTATTTAAAACTCGCTTAGAAAACAATTTCTTATATAAAGTCATATACAAAATTAATGATATTTTGTCGATTTTTTTTACTCACGTCATATTAAAGGGTGTCAACCACACAATTTCTTTGCCCTTGGACCAAAATATCCATGCCAAGACCAAAGGCTTCAGATTATATGCTGTACAAGTAATAAAACCAGCAAGAAATGGTGTAAAATTCACACGAGCTGCCATCACTGAGTGGTGTCTTATTATACGCTTATATGCCAACACATATTTGTTATCTTTGCGGTAATCCCCAAAAAGCATTTGATGCATTTTCTCCAAAACCAATATGAAATCTTTGCGATAGTATGAAATTAGTATCATTTTGAGAACAGTTACAGCCGAAGTACCCGCTGGGCAGAGAGTATCCAAGGCTTTCTCCAAGTTCGTGGACAATAAAGAGAACCCAGCATGAAGTTCAGTTAAAACTCCAATCAGTAAAATCAAAAAATTAAACACACTCCACACGTTGATTAACTGGGTCCTTGGCGATGCTGGCCAAAATCCCATGACTCGCAGACAGATTTTGGGTACATAGAGATAATATTTTTCCAAATTTGTTGTGCGAGCCAGAAAGTCAAAAAACATTTTTGGCAAAGTTGTTGTTTCGTTGGGTACTTAAAGGACTACAATGCCAACTCAGGCAGTTTGTGGTTAGCATTTATACGGTAATCATAGGTAATTGCTGTATTAAGGTTATGTGTTTGGACGAATGTAAGGGAAAATTTGAAAACTTAAATTTTGAATTGCCCAATGATTGCATAAATGGTCAAACCAAAAGTTTTAATAGCTAACTAATTGCTTAGCTCATATGTGAAAGGCTTAATAATTTCTCACAAATTATAAGAAAAAGTATTACAAATATCCTTACATACGGGAAATGGAAAAGAATAAAGAGCAAGGAAAGGATATATGAATTTCTTTTGACAAATAGGAGTATAATAGAGAGATATTATCCAAATGGTACAGATATTTAAACCACTTTATATAAGGTATAGATATTTTATCCACATTACCCTAATGGTGAAGACGCCTAAAACACGTTATAAAGGGTGATTTTTTTGAGGTTAGGATTTTCATGCATTAGTATTTGACAGATCACGTGGGATTTCAGACATGGTGTCAAAGAGAAAGATGCTCAGTATGCTTTGACATTTCATCATGAATAGACTTACTAACGAGCAACGCTTGCAAATCATTGAATTTTATTACCAAAATCAGTGTTCGGTTCGAAATGTGTTTAAATTTTGACAAATTTTGTTCAGCGATGAGGCTCATTTCTGGTTGAATGGCTACGTAAATAAGCAAAATTGCCGCATTTGGAGTGAAGAGCAACCAGAAGCCGTTTAAGAACTGCCCATGCATCCCGAAAAATGCACTGTTTGGTGTGGTTTGTACGCTGGTGGAATCATTGGACCGTATTTTTTCAAAGATGCTGTTGGACGCAACGTTACGGTGAATGAACACATTTCGAACCGAACACTGATTTTGGTAATAAAATTCAATGATTTGCAAGCGTTGCTCGTTAGTAAGTCTATTCATGATGAAATGTCAAAGCATACTGAGCATCTTTCTCTTTGACACCATGTCTGAAATCCCACGTGATCTGTCAAATACTAATGCATGAAAATCCTAACCTCAAAAAAATCACCCTTTATAAGGTATAGATTTTATCCAGGTAACCCAAATGCCGTTAATATTCTATCCACGTAGCCCAAAGTGTGAATATACTATATTTGGATGGAGTAGGTTCCGTCTCCGCTTTATCAAAATAATGTGGATACTTTATCCACGTTATTCTCACAGCGTAAATATTGTACTTATCAAATCTATCCAAATGGTGTTGACCCTTTAACCATGTTATCCGAATACTAAGGTTTCTTTACACACTTTGTCCAAAAAATTATAAATTTAAATTACCCACGTGTCTAGATGGTGTACGCCAAATGGCGTAAGTACTTTATCCACATTATCCAAATGGTGTAGATACTTTATCCACATTACCCAAATGGTATAGGTACTTGATCCATGTTAACCAAATGATACAGATACTTTATCCACGATATACAAATGGTGCAGGTACATTCTCGGCCATACCTTAACGGTGTAGGTACTTTATCCTCGTTACTCGAACGTTGTAGATACTCTATTCTCGCTACACAAACGGTATTGGTACTTTATCCACGTTATCCAATTGATGTTAATACATTATTCACCCTTTTCTCATGGTGTAGATACTTTATCCACGTAATGTTAATAGTGCAGTGTTTTATCCAAGGCATCTTTAGATTCTTTATATACGTTATCTTTATGTATTAATACATTATCCACGTTATCCAATTGATGCTAATATATTATCCACCCTATTGTCATGGTGTATTTACTTTATCCCCATTATCTTTATTCACGTTATCCAATTGATGTAAACACATTGTTCACGTTATCCGATTGATATAAACACATTTGCCACGTTGTCCAATTAATGTACCACGTTATCTAATTGATATGATATATCGATGTTATCCAGTTGATATAAACACATTATCCACGTTATCCAATTGATATAAACACATTTGCCACGTTGTCCAATTAAAGTAAATGCATTATCTAAACGATGCAAATACATTATCCGCATTATATAATTGATATAAACACATTATCCACGTTATCCGACTGATGCAATTATATCATCCACGTTACGCAATTGATGTAAATACATTATCCTCGTTATCCAATTGATGTAAATACATTACCCACGTAATCCAATTGATGTATATACTTATTAACGCTATCCAATTGATGTAAATAAATTATCCACATCATCCAATTGATGTTAATTAATTATCCATGATCCAGTTTATATAAATACATTATCTAATTGATGTAAATGCATTATTCACGTTATCTAGTTGATGTAAATACAGTATCCACGTAATCCAATTGATATAAATATCTTATCCAAATAAAGTACATACATTGTCCCCGTTATCCAATTGATGTAAATACGTTATCCACGTGTCATCCAGTTGATGTAGACACATTATCCACTTTATCCGATAGATACAAATACATTATCCGCATTAGCCAATCGATGTAAATGCATTATCTGCATAATCCAATTGATGTTAATATATTATCCACATTATCCAGTTGATGTTAAAACATTGTCCATGTTATTTTATTGATGTAAATATATTATCCACGTTATCAAATTGATGTTAATATTTTATCCATGTTATTTAATTGATGTAAAAATATTATCCACATCATCCAAATGATGTAATTAAAATACCCACGCTATCGAATTGATGTCAATACATTATCCACGTTATTTAATTGATGTAAATATGTTATTCACGTTATCTTATTGATTTCAATACATTATCCACGTTATTTAACTGATGTAAATGCACTATTCACGTTATCTAATTGATGTTACTACCATATCCAGTTAATGTAAATACATTATCCACGTTATTGAGTTGTTGTAAATACATTATCCACATTATTCAATGAATATAAATACACTATCTGCGTTATCCAATAGATGTAAATACAGTAGCCACGTTATCCAATTGACGTAAATATATTATCCACGTTATTCAATTGATGTAATTACATTATTCGCGTTATCCAATTGATTTAAATACATTATCCACGTTATCCACGTTATCCAATTGATGTAAATACATCAGCCGCTTTATCCAATTGACGCAAATATGTTATTCACGCTATCCAATTACTGAAAATACATTATCCAGTTAATAAAGTTCTTTTACTTCTAGACCCATAGAAAACGATAATACAATCAGTTTAGTCGATATTTTTTTTTTATATATTAAGATATTCGTAATCAATTTGTATCATTATGATTATGTACAATGTTGTTTGGGCCACAATGGAGAATAAAGTGTTTAAATTAAGGTTTAGCATGCCACAAATATTTATATCATGCCTCATTAGCCGGCGGCACAATGCCAGTTTTTCAATCTATAAAATTGCAAGAGATGTTTGAAAATTGAAAATAGATTTGAGTACCATAACTATTGGGTTGCCCAAAAAGTAATTGCGGATTTTTAAAAGAAAGTAAATGCATTTTTAATAAAACTTAGAACGAACTTTAATCAAATATACTTTTTTACACTTTTTTTCTAAAGCAAGCTAAAAGTAACAGCTGATAACTGACAGAAGAAAGAATGCAATTACAGAGTCACAAGCTGTGAAAAAATGTGTCAACGCCGACTATATGAAAAATCCGCAATTACTTTTTGGGCAACCCAATATAACAAACCTCTTCCTCGTTGGATCGACTCATTGACCTAATGCTGGCATAGTCCAAAAGCACAATTTCCGTTTCTTTGGCAGTTACCAGCACCCAATCACATATAGCGAAATACAAATACATATGCAGCAATAGCGTGAAATAGAAAATGTTACCAAATAGGTAGATATAACTGTTGGAGTTAAAGGTTTGCGGCAGCATTACTTTTAACATGCCTATGAAGCCGGCCATTGAGTTGGAGATTATTAAGCACACCAGTATCCAAAGGTTGACAGGACTATAGATACGATTCAGTTCTTGCAGCTGCACAATGGTTTGCGAATAAATCAAACCCAGTTTTGGATCCATACATTTCAGCAGCAACTGATTATTCAACATCGAGAGACATTCTCGCAAATGGCACAGCAGTATGGCATGCTGCAGCATAAACAAGTGCTGTATGCCCAGCATGCCACACAAGGGGTACAGATCTATGGCCACCGATGCTTGACCTCTGGCGAAAGCTGAAAATATGTCATTCACAACTGCCGTTAGGTGAACGCCTGTAAACACTCCATTCAAATACAGCCATTTGCGATGAGTGGTATCCTTTGGTATATCCTTGAAGCGATCAAAGTAGAATTTTTGCATATCAAACATTGCTTCCAGCCATTTGGACAATTGATCATCTCTGCGTTTGCGAGACAAGGCAAAGAGGGCTATTAATATGAATCTGGCCAGAATTGTGGCATAATTGGCATATTTTGCCACAGGGTTCTTCAGATAGAGTTGACCATGGCTCATGTTTCTAAGTACCGCAAATGGAACGCAAGCCATAAATGTTAAATCTCCAATTACAACTAGAATATCAAACCATTTGGGTGGTTTCTTTAAACGACGATTTCGCGCATCCACCCTCAAGGCAGTGGCTCCCAAATATATACTAAAAACTACCAACAGGTTAATGGCCCAGTAATGGCAACGTGTCATCGTTGAAGGTGGACAATGAACTGGTGCAATGTACAATATGTGGCAGTGGTCGAGTGAGTTTAGAATTATGAGAAATGCTTGGCTACCTTCAGATTGTAATCATGATTGACATAAAGTTAATTGCTGAACAGACAGGGAGATACACTGAAAAAAATTATTAAAATTGTAAAGGGGTGATAGATGGATGATGGATGGATACACGAATAATGGTGGATGTATGTGTTCAAAAAATTAATGATAGAAGGATGATGGTGGAAAGATGATTGGATGTTTCAGGGATTATGAATGGATCTTAGACAGGAAATGGATAGATAATGGCTGTTAAATGGATGAATGCTAGAGGGATGAATAAACTATGGATCGGTGAATGGAGAATCAATGATTATGGATAATGTATGGTAAATGGATGGATGTTATAGAGATTATGATTGAATCATTTCATGGACGATGAATGGATCATGTGCAGAAGATCATGTATTTACGATACCCAATTGTTATAAATACATTATCCACGTTATCCGAAGGGTGTCGATACTTTATCCACACGAACTAAATGGTGATAATACTTTATCCACGTTGACCAAATGCTGATGAAACTTTAACCATGTTACCCAGTTGTTGTAAATACATTATGGGTGTTATCAAAGGGGTGTCGATATTTTATCCACGGTATGCGAATTGTGATGATACTTTATCCACGTCATCCAAATTGTGAATATACTTTTTCCTCGTTATACAAATGGTGATTATTCTCCATCCACGTTATTAAAATGATGAATTTGCTTTATCCACTTTTCCCACTGGTTGTAAATACTTTATTCGCGTTATACAAATGGTGATGATAGTTTATTTACGGTATCCAAATGCAGATAAATAATAGATTGATGTTGGAGGGTTTATTGAATGATAATTGAGGGGATTTGGATGGATAATAGATGGATGATGATTTTGGATGGATTATGGTACATTATAGATGGACGGTTGATGGCAAATATATGGATACATATACATACATATGCTATGATGTTGGTTAGGGTATAGATGGTGAAAAGATAACGGATAGAAAGTTAAAGTGTTATGGAAGGATAATGAATGGGTGCCAGATGGATGAATGGATGGATAATAAATAGGCTATGATAGATAATGTTGAGATGATGGAAGGATAATGGATGGATGTTGATTGGGTTATCGAAGCATAATGGATTGGTGCTAGATGGATGGATGGTTGAATAGTGGATAGATGATATATAGATGATGGATAGTGGATAGATGGATGATAGATAGATGACGGATGGATGGTTGGATGGTTTTGAATGGGTGTGGGATGAATGGATGAAAGATGGAAGGATGATGGATGGATGATGGATGGATGATGGATGGATGATGGATGGATGATGGATGGATGATGGATGGATGATGGATGGATGATGGATGGATGATGGATGGATGATGGATGGATGATGGATGGATGATGGATGGATGATGGATGGATGATGGATGGATGATGGATGGATGATGGATGGATGATGGATGGATGATGGATGGATGATGGATGGATGATGGATGGATGATGGATGGATGATGGATGGATGATGGATGGATGATGGATGGATGATGGATGGATGATGGATGGATGATGGATGGATGATGGATGGATGATGGATGGATGATGGATGGATGATGGATGGATGATGGATGGATGATGGATGGATGATGGATGGATGATGGATGGATGATGGATGGATGATGGATGGATGATGGATGGATGATGGATGGATGATGGATGGATGATGGATGGATGATGGATGGATGATGGATGGATGATGGATGGATGATGGATGGATGATGGATGGATGATGGATGGATGATGGATGGAAGGATGGATGATGAATGGATGGATGATGGATAGATGATGGATTAATGATGGATGGATCATGTATGGATGATGGATGGATGATGAATGGATTACCGGCGGTAATCGAAATATTGACCGCAAATAAACGAAATGAAAATAAAATTTGATTAAAAATACCCGAAATCCAGTGAATTTTATTAAAGAGAAAATACCTCAAGCCGAAGAAAAATTTAATAATAAAAATAAAATGGTATCAATAAATTTCAATATTTTTGTGATCCTATGTTACAATTCTTCCATTACTCTTTGATATGAATTATTTAACCGAAATCATTGAACGATTACTATCAAATGTCAACAAAGAGACTACATTAACCTTTGCAGTCCTTTTTTAATGAAGAGTCTAGCCGGCACAGTCAAAGCGTAGGTACAAACTAACGCAAGTTTACTTGGCATTTTCAAACATGAAACGTTGGGAACATTGGCTTTTTGTCAGCTTTAATTACTGCAGCCTTGTGGTCGCGTCGACTGTCCTAAGGGTTGATTTGCAAACATGACAGGTGATAAAAGCAAACCGTTGGTTATCCGTCTATGCAATTACATTCCAATTGAGTATGGTACTAGGACTACCATATGCTATATGTTCAAATGTACCCTATGCCCAATTATATGACACAAATCCGGTGGCCAAATATGCCCATCATATGTTAATATTGCTGAGAGCAGTCACAATCACCACCTTTGCCCTGACGCGACATGGAAGGGATGAACAATTGAAGAAATGGTTGGAAGAGATATTCGAAAAGCAAGTTAACTACTTTAATCGCTTTAAGGATGTGCCAAAGGATAAAGGCTGTCGCAAATGGATATATTGTAACTGCATCTTAACCTGCCTACATTGCATACCATTGAGTGGCGAAGTGATTTGGTCCCTTTTTAGTGGAAGATATGCCCACTTTATGGATATGTATCTGGTGGGCGCCATGGTAGGCACTCAACATGTCTATATGCTGCATCATGCTATGCTGCTCTGTTATGTACAGGAGCATCTATCCATTTTGAAGGAGCAACTGCATCGGCATCTTTGGGATCCTAAATTAAGTTTGATTTATTTTCAACTGCGTGCTTTGCATAGGCAGCTTAATGGGCTGTATGGGCCCTTGATGTTATGCATACAGACCGGTTTGATTCTGTCCAACTCTATGGTGGGCTATATTGGCACTATGTCGCTGCTGATACCTTCGACGCCCACTAGCCAATATGCTTATCTATTTGGTAGCAGCTCCTATTTGTATCTACTACTGCACATGTATATATATTTCATGATAGGTGATTGGATCGAGACTAAGATTAAGGAAATGGGTGTTGTATTGTTTGGCTACAATGCCAATGCTGTTGCGGAAGCTGAACAATATCAAGAGGTATGTAAGCTATACGATATATGCCAAAACTTGGCGATTTTATTGAAAACATTTTTGAATATTTTTCTAGATAGAAAAGTTATGCTTTAGTCGCAGCTTGCTGGGTTCGCAAGTTCGCATTTGCGGCATGTTTGATATTAACTCGAAAACTTTATTGTCCATAGTAACGCAAACCATAATGTACACGATTGTCTTGATGCAGGTCGACTATGACAAAATTAAAAATCTTAGTGCTTGATGGTCAGCCAGCTGCAATGAGATTGGTTAGCATATATTTTGTTATAATAAAGAATAAAGAATTGATATAAATGATAAGGAGATGTCGTTTGATAAAATCGTGAGCTTGAAAAATTACCACATTTTTGCAACCTTGTACTCCTCGATTGTGGAAAGTCATAACAGAACACTACATGCAAAATTTCAGACAAATCAGTTAACGATTGCAGCTTCCAGGAGCTTAAGAGCTCAAATCGCAAGTTCGGTTTGTATGGGAGCTATATTCAAATATAGACCGATCTAGGCCATACTTAACATGTATATCTAGGGGCCTAACTCCGTTTACTGTGTCAAATTTCAGGGAAATAGGTTAATAAATGCGCCTTTTATGGGTTCAAAACCCTAATTAGTGATATCGGTATATATGAAAGCAATATCCACATATAGTCCGATCTTTACCATAATCGTTTTGAATGTCGAGAGGCCTAGCGCAACTCGTTGTGGCAAATTTCAATAAAATCGGATGATAAATGCTATTTTATGGGCCCAAGACCTTAAATCGGGAGATCGGTATATATGACAGGTATATCCAAATACAGTAAGATTCTAAGCATACTCGGTTCGAATGTCGAGAGGCCTAGGGCAAATTGTTGTGTCAAATTTCAGCGAAATCGGATAATAAATGCGATTTTTATGGGCCCAAGACCCTAATACGGGAGATTGGAAGATATGGCAGCTATATCCAAATATAGTCCGAACTTTACCATACTCTGTTCGAATGTCGAGAGACTTAGCGCAACTCGTTATACCAATTTTCAACCAAATCGGTTAATAAATGAGACTTCTATGGACCAAAGACCTTAAATCGGGGGATAGGTATATATGGCTGCTATATCCACATATAGTCCGAACTTTCCATACTCGGTTCGAATGACGAATGCGACTCGTTTTACCAGATTTCGTAATAATGTGATTTTTATGGGCCCATGATCGGTCCTTATGGGGGCTATGTCAAAATATAGCCGGATATATACGAATCTGTGCAACGTTTCAGCTCCATATCCCCAATTTTAAAGACTGTGGCATGATTTCAACAGACAGACAGAAGGACATGGCTAGATCGTCTTTATAAGGTCGGAAATGGATAAAAAAAAACATTTTTGGAAGGCGGACCACAAACACAAAATTTGGTAGCCCGCACAAATATTCAAAATGCCGAGGTCTGCCAAGAGGCTCCCCGACCTGCAAGGGTTTTAAAAGTTTGCACATCTCTAACCATTCAAAACTTCAATAAGTTATCGCTATCCATTCTAAAATGGCAATTCTTTACTTAGTTATACTCCCCACTATAGGTCAGTTATCAGCTGTTACTTTTAGCTTGCTTTAGAAAAAAAGTGTAAAGAAAGTATATTTGATTAAAGTTCATTCTAAGTTTTATTAAAAATGCATTTACTTTCTTTTAAAAGAACCGCAATTACTTTTTGGGCAACCCAATATTTGTATCTATTTGAACCCGATCTAGCAGTGTCCGTCCGTCCGTCTGTCTGTCTGTCGAAATCTAATTCGAAGGAATAAAGCTTGGCGCTTGAAATTTTGCACAATAACACAACCTGATACAGCTGCCACATAAACCGATCTGGGATCGTGACTTCCTAGAGGGCGCAATTCTCATCCGATTTGGCTGAAATTTAGCATGAAGTGTTTTGTTAGAACTTCCAACAAATGTGCCAAGTATGGTTCAATTCGGTTAGTATCCTGATACAGCTGCCATATAAGCCGATCTAGGATCTCGACTTCTTGAGCCACTGAAGGGCGCAATTCTCATCCAATTTGGCTGTAATTTAGCATGAAGTATTTTTTTATGACTTCCAACAACTGTGCTAAGAATGGTTCGAATCGGCTCATAACCTGATGCAGCTGTCATATAAACCGATCTTGGATCATGAACTCCTGAGCCACTAGAGGGCGCAATTCCCATTCGATTTTGCTGTAATTTTGTACAATGGCTTCTCCCATGACCTTTGTTTTTTCGATTCTATCCCACTGTACAGCGGTAGTGTATAAACAATCATTGTAGCTCTCCGGCACATTTTTTTTTTTTAATTTAATCAGGCCATCACATGAGAGTAAACTTTGTGATGGGTTTGTCTTTGTTGAAAATCCACAATAATGTCATTGTTTATTCATTTCATTGCCATTATGGCCTTACAAATATGAATCAATAATTTAATCAATTGAATAAAAGTCATTAAGCGATAACTATCTGCGCTCAGCAAGTAATATTTCATTCATAGACACAAAGAAGTAGAAATGCAGTGAGTTTGACCGTGCCGAATTTAGAATACCCAGCACCATGAATTTTCCAAAAATTCTACGAAAAATATGTCTACTGTGCCGCAAAGAAATCAAATCGGCAGATATGGAGGCCATATCGGAAAGTGGACCGATGTTCACCATATTCGCCATAAAGGCCGGAGGTTCAATAATAACTCTCTACCTCTGTAAAATGTAAACAAAAGCGGGCAAGGAATAGGATTTCTGTGCCCCTAGGAAGATATATTCCGTAAAAGAAAAAAAAATCTATGCATACACAAGGACAGTTAGACTAAATTATCTACGATTTTTACACCGACTATATATTATTGTATATTCGAAAGGCTTAAAAGAGCATACTTCGATATGTTGCAAACGGTCCAACAAACCTTTAACACCCCCTATCCCAAGGTGTTGGGCTATACAAAACCAACAGAATCTAACAAAACATTCGTTAATTTAGTTCCCACAGTTTTTGCCAACCATGAAACGTTGGCAGTATTGGCTTTTGGCCATCTTGAATAATTACAGCGTTATAGTGTCATCAACAGTTCTAAGGCTCGATTTGAAGAAGCGGCAGTTGAAAAAAGAAAGTTTTTGGATTTCGCTCTATGTCACTCTGTCCACATTGAGTTTAGTAGTTGCCCTGCCATTAGCCATTCCCTCAAATTTTGCCCATGGCCAATTGTATGAGACAAATGTGGTGGCCAAATATGCCAATTTTATTTTGTTGGCTGTAAGGAGTGTCATAATCATCACCTATGTCTTGACTCGCAGCTATAGAGATAAATGTTTAAGAGAATGGTTGGAATGTCTGATGGCCATTCACACAGCTTACCTGGATCGTTGTAAGGACATACCCAAGGATATTCGTTGTCGCAAATGGATTTATTGCAACTGTGCCTTAACCTGGATTCATTGTCTGCCATTGACGGTCGAAATGTTGGAAGCCCAATTGAACCGTAGATATGATAGACTTGCTGACATGTTTCTGGTGTGTGGCATGATCAGCGTGCACCATATCAATATGTTGCATCATGCCTTGCTGCTTTGCTATATTCAGGAGTGTCTATCCATTGTTAAGCAACAGTTACGTGAGAATCTGGTAGATCCCAAATTAAGTTTGATTTATTTTCAACTTCGCAATTTGTACCGGCAGCTTAATGAGCTGTATGGTCCAATGATTTTGTGGATTCAAATAGGCTTAATACTCTCCAATTCCATGGTGGGCTATATTGGCTTCAGAATGCTGCTGATATCCTCAAAGAACTCGGGTCAATATGGCTATCTGTTTGGCAACTCTTTGTATCTATGCGTTTTGGCTCATATGTATATATATTTCAATATATGCAATTGGGTGGAGGCCATGATTTCAGAATTGGACATCATACTTTATGGTTATAAGCCAAGGGACATTTCCGAAGCTGAAGAAATTCAAGAGGTTTGTACTTTTTAGTTATTATCAAAATTTTCAATTTAATTCTTTATCTTTCTTTCAGATAGAAAAAATTGTTTTCGGTCGCAGTCTTTTTACACCCGCAATACGCATCTGCGGAATGTTTGATATAAACTTCAAGACCTTATTTTCCATAGTTTCACAAACAATTTTGTACACGATTTTATTGATGCAAGTTGACTATGGTAAAATTAAATAAAAAGTAATAATAACAAATAAAAATTCATAAGTTTTGCCAATTTTGGTACCAAAATCTATGAGTTTTTAATAGATCTTTTAGTCACCAATCATGTATTTCTTAGTTGTACCTACATGCCAAATTAACTCCATCAATAAGGAAACTACCAAATCGTAACAACATTGTACCAATCTTGGTACCAAAATGATACTTTTCTAGTTGTACCAGCTTGCCAAATATCAGATCTTAGCTTCATCTGTAAGGAATGTTCCCAGTGGTACTAACTTTGGTACCAAAATGTACGAATTTTGAATAGATAATTTAGTTACCTATTTCCTAGTTATACTTACATGCCTAATTTCAGACCTCTAGCTCCATCTGTAAAGAAAGTACCAAATGGTACCAATTGCGGTAATAAATCTACGTTTTCTCTCGTGTGCAAAGTTCACCAATTTTGTACCATCTCCAATATTATTTAGTACCTAAATGTACAAATTTCCAAAAATTCTTATAATCACAAAATTAAGGTTTCGATAGTGTTACTAAGTTCAAAAATTGAGAGCTCTGGTTCTATTTACAAAGAAAGTACGAAATAGTACAAATTGCGGCACTAAACGCACTATTTCACCCACTTTCGGTACGATATTCCAATTTTTTTTCAAACCTTATTTTTATCTAGATGCTCTTTAATTTGAGCCCAAAAATATTCTACTACTCCAATCCGTTTGCCTTGGGCAAATAGTACCCATTTTCGTACTATTTGGTACTATTTAGAACCTTAACATACGAATATCAACAAAGCCGGGCTTATTTCGGGCGTCCAACCCAAGACCAACATTCGAGCCCCGTTTGGGCTTGGCTGTAATCAGCTAGTCATCAGTCAGTCTGTCAATCACGCAACTCTTTTACATACATATGTAGATTGGCAATGCCACATCACTCATTGTCAACAACTACTGTGAAATTGGGTAATAAATGTGCCTATATGCGCCTAAGATTTAAAAATACTATTCAACTTGCACAATATTCGGCAGGAGTAGTCTAATTCAATCCCCTATACTATTCTTATGACTACCCAATCCCTGATCCTTCCCTACACGATCGCTCTATCCCTATCCCTATCCCTATCCCTATCCCTATCCCTATCCCTATCCCTATCCCTATCCCTATCCCTATCCCTATCCCTATCCCTATCCCTATCCCTATCCCTATCCCTATCCCTATCCCTATCCCTATCCCTATCCCTATCCCTATCCCTATCCCTATCCCAATCCCAATCCCAATCCCAATCCCAATCCCTATCCCTATCCCCATCCCTATCCCTATCCCTATCCCCATCCCTATCCCTATCCCTATCCCTATCCCTATCCCTATCCCTATCCCTATCCCCATCCCTATCCCTATCCCTATCCCTATCCCTATCCCTATCCCTATCCCTATCCCTATCCCTATCCCTATCCCTATCCCTATCCCTATCCCTATCCCTATCCCTATCCCTATCCCTATCCCTATCCCTATCCCTATCCCTATCCCTATCCCTATCCCTATCCCTATCCCTATCCCTATCCCTATCCCTATCCCTATCCCTATCCCTATCCCTATCCCTATCCCTATCCCTATCCCTATCCCTATCCCTATCCCTATCCCTATCCCTATCCCTATCCCTATCCCTATCCCTATCCCTATCCCTATCCCTATCCCTATCCCTATCCCTATCCCTATCCCTATCCCTATCCCTATCCCTATCCCTATCCCTATCCCTATCCCTATCCCTATCCCTATCCCTATCCCTATCCCTATCCCTATCCCTATCCCTATCCCTATCCCTATCCCTATCCCTATCCCTATCCCTATCCCTATCCCTATCCCTATCCCTATCCCTATCCCTATCCCTATCCCTATCCCTATCCCTATCCCTATCCCTATCCCTATCCCTATCCCTATCCCTATCCCTATCCCTATCCCTATCCCTATCCCTATCCCTATCCCTATCCCTATCCCTATCCCTATCCCTATCCCTATCCCTATCCCTATCCCTATCCCTATCCCTATCCCTATCCCTATCCCTATCCCTATCCCTATCCCTATCCCTATCCCTATCCCTATCCCTATCCCTATCCCTATCCCTATCCCTATCCCTATCCATATCCCTATCCCTATCCCTATCCATATCCATATCCATATCCATATCCATATCCATATCCATATCCATATCCATATCCATATCCCTATCCCTATCCCTAACTCTATCCCTATCCCTATCCCTATCCCTATCCCTATCCCTATCCCTATCCCTATCCCTATCCCTATCCCTATCCCTATCCCTATCCCTATCCCTATCCCTATCCCTTTCCCTATCCCTATCCCTATCCCTATCCCTATCCCTATCCCTATCCCTATCCCTATCCCTATCCCTATCCCTATCCCTATCCCTATCCCTATCCCTATCCCTATCCCTATCCCTATCCCTATCCCTATCCCTATCCCTATCCCTATCCCTATCCCTATCCCTATCCCTATCCCTATCCCTATCCCTATCCCTATCCCTATCCCTATCCCTATCCCTATCCCTATCCCTATCCCTATCCCTATCCCAATCCCTATCCCTATCCCCATCCCTATCCCTATCCCTATCCCTATCCCTATCCCTATCCCTATCCCTATCCCTATCCCTATCCCTATCCCTATCCCTATCCCTATCCCTATCCCTATCCCTATCCCTATCCCTATCCCTATCCCTATCCCTATCCCTATCCCTATCCCTATCCCTATCCCTATCCCTATCCCTATCCCTATCCCTATCCCTATCCCTATCCCTATCCCTATCCCTATCCCTATCCCTATCCCTATCCCTATCCCTATCCCTATCCCTATCCCTATCCCTATCCCTATCCCTATCCCTATCCCTATCCCTATCCCTATCCCCATCCCTATCCCTATCCCTATCCCTATCTCTATCTCTATCTCTATCCCTATCTCTATCTCTATCTCTATCTCTATCTCTATCTCTATCTCTATCTCTATATCTATCTCTATCTCTATCTCTATCTCTATCTCTATCTCTATCTCTATCTCTATCTCTATCTCTATCTCTATCTCTATCTCTATCTCTATCTCTATCTCTATCTCTATCTCTATCTCTATCTCTATCTCTATCTCTATCTCTATCTCTATCTCTATCTCTATCTCTATCTCTATCTCTATCCCTATCCCTATCCCTATCCCTATCCCTATCCTCACCTAATCCTAACCCCATCCTATCCCTACACTAGCCCTATTTTGTACTATCCATATCCATATCGATATCCATATCCTATCCCTATCATATACCTATCCTATCACTAATAAATCCTTATCCTATATTTATCCTATCCTTATCGCTATCTTATCCTATCCCTATACTATCTCTATAACTGTCGTATCCCTGTCCTTTCCTATCCCTATCATATCGCTATTTTATCCTTATCCTTTTCCTGTCGTCTTTTGCTTTATTCCATTTTTATTCTATCCTACCACTATCCGTTTATACCCTATTTTTTTTATTCTTATAGAAACCGTAATCTATCAAATCTCTACTTAACCTTTTCATATAGCTGCTCTTTCCAATCCCTAACTTTTCCTGATCCTATCTCTATGTTATTCTACGCTAATCATTAGGAGAAGGAAATAGAGAAGGAAAAGTAGATGGAGATGGAGATGGATATGGATATGGGATAGTGTAGTAAGTGAATCAATAGCGTTAGGGTAGGATGTGGACCGATTGGGATAATTTTGTGATAGGATAAGTATACGATTTAGATAAAAGAGGTTAGAAATAGAATAGGATAGGGTACAATAAGCTCGAGATTGGAATGGGGATAGGATAAGTATTGATTTCATAGGCTTAGATAGGGATAATGATAGGGATAGGAAAGGGATAGTGTGAATATAGGATAAAAATAATGATAAGATAGAGCAGAATATGATCGGATAGGATGGAATAGGAGAGTATAGAATAGAAATGGGGATAGGTGTAGGATAGTGGTACAATTATAGGGATATATATGATGTTAATCAGTTTGAGATAAGAAAGATATAGGGAAGGAGTTGAATATGGATAGTAAAGGAATAGGTATGTCCTAGGCATAGTGTGGGATAGGAGTTTGTATACGATAAGAAAATTTGTATTCCATTGTCTGGCAATTTTTTTTTTATTATTTTCTAAATTTATAATCATATTGAATCAAGACAATTGCATTGGACATTGTTGAACTGAGCGTGGCAAAAAACAAGGGTCGAGTTAAGTCAAAGAGGTGCAGCAGAGTGCGGTTACATGGGAATGCCAATGATTGCAGAGAGAAATTTTGTAGCTGAAATCAACATCAGATTCGTTATATATTAATGAAAATCATAGACATTTCCTTCCACTTACACTTTTCTCCAAGCGTTCATCCAAAGTTGGTAACCAAGCTTGATGTTCCTGCAACAACAGATACGTACGCTCAGCAGAGTCAAATAAACCCAAAACCAAGTATGTAAACAGATAGGCATCCGTGTAGTACCATCCCATCATAAAGGGAATCAAAAACCATGCCATTGCCTCTGTCATGTGGTGCATTAACTGTTCATGATGGCCCATCATGTAGGTCATGTAAATCATGCAGACATTGTTCATGTACAACAAAAGCAGTACACAGCAGCCCTGTATATAAAACATGCCATTTAAGCGATCCATCAACAACAGTAACTTACTGTGGGCCCGGGCCAAATCATCCACCTGATCGGATAGCTGGCAGCATTGTGTCATCAAGGCACCCGGACAAATACGTTGGGCATGTTGCATTTCAAATAGCTTACCCGTCGCAATAAGAATCTCCTCCAGGTCATCGGCGATATTGTTAAACAAGAGATGAAGGTGAAGAGCTAAGAAGAAGTAGTGACAGGTTAAAGTATTCAGTATTGTGCCCAGTAGAGATAGAGTTATCAAGACCCAAGCATTTGTCACATCGAAGGATACTCGAAAAATCTGCAACGTAGTCAGGAACATCATTATTTCACAAAACAGAGAAGAGAAAAATTTCGCATATAAATGTTGTGAGAAGAAATTGTCATGCTTTGCACGCAGGCAATGCTTCTTGGTGAAATTTTCACGAAATCGTTGCAAGTCATTGATGTTTCGTATGAAATCATTGCGACGCAAAAAATTGGTGGCTACGGTCAGCAGAACTGCAGCAAGGCGTAGCATTATCATGAATATGTACAACTTCTGATGTAAAGCCGCTTGACCAGTGGGGTGAGGCTTGATTTTCATGGCCATCAGCAGGTAAGGAACCATAGACACTGTTACCACATTAATTACGATGGTATATACAGTGATGTAGGTCTTTTTAATGGCATAGCCTGTATCGATGTTGTACCCAAACGATATGACACCCAACAATTGAGAATAGCAATATGCGAAGGACATTAGAATGCGTGTAAGACGACGCATTTTGTATTTAACACTGACACTGATTGGGGATTTAGGCAATGATGAGGATGAATAGATGAACAAGTTTTTGGAGTATTGCTGCTATTGACTATTGAATTATCAATTCGAAGGCACAGTGGGTGAAATGTTAACAAAGTTTGAAATCTATTGTGAGCAAGTAGAAAGTGCAAATAATAGGAAATCTCCATGGATTTTTTTACATTTGGATAAGAATTGCTACCGGAAGAGATCAGTTTATATAGGAGCTATATCAGGTAATGAACCGGATTGGACCATACTTGGCTTTATTGCACTTGATCTTTTCTTCATCCATGTTATTCAGACATGTTAAAAACTAAGCTAAGGAGGCCTCTATCCGGATTGTAAAAATCTCTCTACTCTTGGGATGACATCAAAATCATCCTTTTCCTGTTTAGGGATAAATATTCAGACTTATCTGGTACTGGTTAGTTGCGTTTTTTTTCTTTAGTTTTGTTCTTTAAATTATGCTGAACTCAGTGTTAAATTGATTTTTCATTGTGTTTATTTCATGTGGAGGAGCAAAAAGACAGAAATGGTTGAATGATGTTGGTTGGTTTTCGAGAATATGACGGTTAATACAATAAAGTAAAAACTAATCAAATCAAATTGGTGTTATCTCTTGGACGATATCATTTTCCAATTAAATTGTTGGAAAAACTCATTTGGATACTCGCATGAGTCGTTTTATTAGAAAATCCCAGAACAAATACAGTGAGTACATTAACAAATGCCTTATTTAGGGTTTTTGGAATAAGACAAGTAAAAGCGTGCTAAGTTTGGCCGGCCGATTATTATACACCTTCCACCATGAACAGCGTTTGTCGAGTTCTTTGCCCGGTATCTCTTTTTTTGGCAAACATAGGATAATGGATAATAATTGTTGTGTTATTGGAGCTATATCAAGGTACGACCCGATTGGGACCATAATTGAATTCAATGTTGGACACCTTTGTAAAAATCCTTGTGCAAGAATATTTCTATAAGAATTGTGTCCCTTAGGGGCTCAAGAAGTAAAGTCGGTAACCGATTCAGACCGATTGAAAGTCCTGGGAGAAGTCGTTGTACAAAATTTCGGCCAAATCGAATGAGAATTGCGCCCTCTAGATGCTTAAAAGTATTATCGGGATCTCGGTTTGGCAGCTATATCAGATTATGAATCGATTTAAACCATACTAAGCATAGTTGTTGCGAGACAAAACGAAACGCTCTACGCAAATTTTCAGCAAAATCGGATTATTATTGCGTCTTCTAGGGGCTCAAGAAGTCAAGATCCGGGATCGGTTTATATGGCAGCTATATCAAGTTATGAATTGATTTTCACCATACTTAACACAGTTGTTGAAAGCCATAACATAACACCTCATACAAAATTTTAGCTAAATCGGATGAGAATTGCGCTCCCTAGTGGCTCAAGAAGTCAAGATTCAAGATCGGTTTATAAGGATGGACCGATATGGCTTATTTACAATCCTAACCGAACTACACAAATAAAAAGTATTTGTGCAACAATTCAGGAGCCTAGCTTTACGCCTTCGAAAGTTAGCGTGCTTTCGACAGATAGACGGACGGATGGAGGGACAGACGGCCCATGGCCCATACTGTACTTTTAATCATGTCTGGAAGTACAAATTGAGGTCTCCTACCGTAAAAATATCCCCGCTTTTCCTTAATGGAATATTCTTGGGAAATTCCTAACCTAGAATCCCGTCGTTTCCTTTGAAGGAGTTCTCATTCAGGTGTGAGGATTTAGAATCCTGTTGTATCCGCACTAGGACTACTTATTAAGGTCTCATGTTGCAGAATATTGTCTCATACTTGTCCTATCTAAGATTGGAGTAATTATTAAGAGATCTATGCCGGAATTCCCCCATGATATCCTGAAGAATCCCAGCTAATGCATCCTGAAAAGGCTTCCACCGAAGATAAGTGATCTCAATCTCCGAATTTCCTGGACATCTTGAGGAATCCCAACTACCAAGTTACCCAAGACGCCTAAACCAAAGACCACCAAGACACCTAAACCAAAAGGCCCATTGGGATTTGTATTCGGAACTGCGCCACAGAGGTCGCTTTTAGGCTCAGGGAACTCGGCATGCTGATGGAGTATAGTTTGGGACAAAGTTCAATTCTGGAACGAGGGGTAGACTGAGGAGGATCTCCGGCTACCTGGAATCGATATCGACTGTGATGAAGGTATTAAGTATACGTTTTCAACTTTTCAACCAACTACCAAGTTACTCAAGACGCCTAAACCAAAGACCACCGTATTTGTTGAAACAATTAACAAGACTAAGTAGAATTATTTTTGCGGGTCAGCATGGGAAAATGCTTTTCGCATGTGACCAGAATATAGCTCGCCTTACTATGCCGGACTCAGTTGGTACCAGCTAAAAACCCATCCTTTGTCACCCCGGGGGATTAATCCCACCTTGGAACAGATTTCGCATTGCTTCGAGGTGGACCGCACATCTGATGATTATCCATATCATCTTCGTTGTGTTTGCGTCCAGATCTCCGCATTGATAGTTTACGCCACTGTGTTCAGGTCCATCTTCTTCAGTACTTGTTCGACGTATTCCATCACCACCACCTAGTTCTTCTTGTCTTCCATCATCCTGTGGACTATTGTCCCAGGCGGTCGTTGTTTACAGTTCCCTGTGTGTTTTGATCCAGCGCTTGCTGTGGAAGAATATGTGTTCCATATCGTCTGCTACCTCTAGCTACTCATAAATGCAGTTGCTAGAAGAGTATTTGCCTATTCTATGCAGGTATAATCAGAATTAACCATGGCATGGCAATATCTGTGTAACATAATATCTGACGCTGCCGTGTTTCCTATCTCCTCACTTACGTATATAGCAGATAAGACGTGGAGTCCACCTGGCCCCATTATCATTCATCCACCTTTGTTGCCATCTCCTGATATTCTCTTCTCGTATGGCCCATGTATTATTCGTTTGAGTCTCATCCTCTTCTCTATGGGTATTGCACCTCGCGGTGTATAGCCTTTTCCGCTCCATAGCTTTCATGCCTATCGAAACGATGCCAGCTTTTACGAGGCGTGCGATCTTTGCCACTGTCCGGTAGGGTCTTAAGACCCTAAGAGCCGCTATCCTCTGTATCGAGAGCAGGGATTTCGGTCGGCATACTATCTGCAGTGTCTGACACCGTATTCCATCCCATAGAAGTGGGTGCTACTACATGTTTCCATTAAGAGTCTTCGCCTGCTCGGGAGAGGCTCTCCTTGGTTTGCCATCATTCGGCCTTTGTTGTCTCTAGCCGGATTTTCGGCACTGTTTAGCTTTACATCTCTTCGAACCCCTAGATATTTGACCGATACCTTGGTCCTCACCAGTATGTCGACTATGCGCCTATCCACTTCCATTGACATACTTTTCTCGTATGGAGTAACAACTCTGTCTGACTTATTTGGCTTCTAGAGGGCGCCGAGACTGTTCAGGAGACGGTGCTACTTTTGATGGGGACACATTTCCCGGGCGGCCAGGAAGAGGTCGGCGCCCAAGATATCGCAACTGACGCAGTAGAACTTCAGTGGGGCACAACACTTATACCTCAAAGACAGGTCGACGGAGACGGCCCTTAACGAAATGGTACAAGAGGTCGAAACGTCCTTCCGACAGAAGGCCTTCATGGATATTATGGGGGGTCTTCAATAAAGTGGAGATAAAATCGATATTAGCCGCATTAGATCGCACGGGGATTCACTCCATAACCTTCCAGTGGACTAAAAATATGCTCTATGGCAGGATTATTAATGCGAACCTGGGTTATAGTGTTGTCAGAAGGCGGTTGACCATAGGAAAGCGCCAGGGAGGAGTATTCTCGCCGGCTCTGTGAAGCCTCGTGATAAATGAAATCCTGTTGGATCTCGGGGGAATGGCTCAAAGGAGGTGAAGTACCTTGGCATAGTCCTGCAAGAGGAATACAGAGGTAAGAGGCCGTAAGGCACTGTGCGCTTTTTACACTTGCAGGTGAATGTGCGGTAGGAAGTGGGGAGCAACCCTTAAGATAATTTATTGTATGTATATAGCCATTGTGAGACCAATACAGACCTATGGAGCACTGGTACGGTGGAGGGTCGTGTGGAGGAGGACTCGTACGAAGAAATTCGAGCAGGTCCAGAGACTGGCTAGCGCTGGGGTTACAGGGGCATTGAGGTCAGGCAGGTCTGGAGGTGATGCTGGATATGCGGCCCATTGGGATTTGTATTCGGAACTGCGCCACAGAGGTCGCTCTTAGGCTGAGGGAACTCGGCATGCTGAAGGAGGAAAGTTGCTGCCAAAGTTCAATTCTGAAAGCGGGGGGTGGACTGAGGAGGATCTCCGGCTATCTGGAATCGATATCGACGGGGATGAAGGTATTAAATAAACGTTTTCCTGGAAGGGACGAATGGAGGGCGACCCATACGTAGGAGTAGAATCTCCGGCTACCTGGTATTGGTATCGACTGGGATGAAGGCATTCAGTATTAGATTTGCTGGGAGGGACGAATGGAGGGCGACTCATACGTAGGAGTTCAAGAAGGCCCAGAGACTGGCCAGCGTCAGGGGCACAGAGATCAGGCAGGTCTGGAGGCGATGCTGGATATGCGGCCCATTAGAAACCCATTAGAACTGCGCCGCAGAGGTCGCGCTTAGGCTGAGGAATCTCGGCATGCTGAAGGAGGACAGTTGCGGCCACATATGAATTCTGGATGTTATGGATGCGGAGGGTAGATTGAGTAGGATTTTCGGCTACCTGGCATTGGTATCGACTGGGATGAAGTCATTCAGTATCAGTTGTCCTGGGAGGAATGAATATAGGGCAAATGCTGTGTTTGAGGAGGAGGAGGACCTCGATCTTTATTGATGGCTCCTAGATGGAGTGAGGGACTGAATTTGGGGGTCTAATCCGACACACTCAATATCGGTATGTTTCAGGTGGACGAATACGCCAAGAGGGAGGTGTTCATTCAAGACGTGCATACCAGTCATCAGGTCTTGCCTAAGTGCCATTTCTCGAGCTACTGAACACAGTAGAAGAGATGGCCAGAGCAGACTCGGTGGCAAGGTGGGACTGGCGGATGGTTCCCGGACTGTTAGGGCGCCTTTGCCTGTCAGCGACTACTAAAGGATTGAGGGTCTTCTCCAACGCTCTCAATATCGGTATGTCACAGGCAGACAAATAGGTTAGGAGGAAGAAATTCGTCTACTCCTGGCGAACCTGTCACCGGTCTTGCCTACGTACCATTTTTCGAGCTACTGAACACAATAGAAGAGATGGTCAGAGCGGCGTCAATGGCAAGATGGGACTTGGCGTATGGTTTCCGGACTGCTAGGGCGCCTTGGCCTGTCAGCGACTACTGGAGGAGGACAAAGGAGTTACTGGCGTTTGATAACAGTTCGAAGAGTACTTTAACAGGGGTCATAACCCGACACTGTGCCATGGCGGTGCACATGGAAATACCGCACAGTGACTTCTGCTGGTGTTGCCTTGATGAGGAAGAGATTATTGAGCACTTGCCTCGTTTATGTCCGAGTCTGCAGAGACGCAGGCGAATACGCCTGGCCTGTCATCGACCGGAGAAAAACAAAGGAGTTGCTAGCTTTCGATAAGGGATCGATGAGTATCTTAACAGGGGTCATAACCGGACACTGTGCCGTAGGCCACTTGGTGGTGCTCATGGGAATACCGCACATTGACTTCTGCAGCTGTTGCCTTGATAAAGAAGAGACTATCGAGCACTTGACATGTTCGTGTCTGGGTCTGCAGAGATGCAAGCTCTAATTTCTGGGGAGGCGGTTCTTCTGCCATCAGGGTGAACTTGCAAAAGTACCTCTGGGAGGTCTCCTGAGATTTTTTGATGGGACGACATGGTTCCGACGGTGGGTGACTTAAGATTCGGCAAAGGCACTTCCGCGCTTGCGTGGGGATGGGCGTCTTCAACCCCTCCTCTGGCTCTCCATTCCTCCTGTTCTTCCTATAACTTCGGGATGAGTCCTTACATATTCTTTCTCTTATCTTTCTTGCTAGGGTAACACAATAGACCAAATTGTCCTCCGAGTGAGCTCATCTATGATGGACAACCCATTCAACTTAACCTAACCTTTGTTATGACTTTAAAACCCTGCCCCAGGTATGGTTGAAATCATTCCACACAGCTCCCTATAAACCTATCCCCGGAGTTGACTTTTTGAGCCACTAGAGGGCTTATCTGATTTTTTCAAAAATTTTGTATGAAGAGTTCAATTCGATATTTTGAGCATCTAGAGGATGTAATTATTATCCGATAAAGCAGACATTTGCAGAAAGTGTTTGGTGAGGACTTTCAACAATCAATAGGTCCATAATTTGATGTAGGCCCCACCCCCCCACCATAAACCGGTCCCCCGATTTGACTTCTAGAGTTTCTAGAAAGGAAAATAAATATAAGTTTTTGACGTCAACAACTATGCCTGGTCCAAAAGCTGATAGAGCTCCCATATAAACCAATCTCCCTATTTGATATTTTCAGCCGCTAGAGGGCGCAACTATAATACGATTTTGTTGACATTTTGCATGTAGTGTTTTTTTAATGACTGCCAAACGCTCTCGTAGGCATGAGCAGAATCACTTCATAACTTGATATAGCTGATATATAAACTCATATCACGATTTGACCACATGAGCCGCTAGGGGGTGGAATTATTTTCCGATTTGATTGAAATTTTGTACATACTGCCAAACTTGTTGAGACTCGAAAGGTGATCGTGGTGATTCTTCTCTCTATTACCAATATGAAATTCCAAGCAAAATTATTCATAAATTTCATGCAATTTCCATGACCAACAACTCAACTTTAATATCCTTTGAAGCACAATTTACCATGAACGACCCATATCAGAAAGTATTACACTCACTCTGGGGATTTCTGTGTAATTAGCTACGTTTGGAAATGTTGTGACCAGGGGTTTAACTCTTCTAATGGCTTTTAGTCGCAAATAGTATCTAAACTTACTCGAATAGAGAACAAAGTGAAAAGAAAAAAAAATCATGAAACGCTCTACCTATTGGATGTTGGCCACCCTCTATTATATATCACAACTTTTGGGCATTTTATCATTTTGCTATGATCCAAATACCCAGGAAATTTATACTACAAAGATTGTGACCATTTATTGTGCCCTCATAAGCATTGGCCTGTTCGGAGTCATACCCATGATTATGCAAATTATTCGAAATACTGAAAATGTGTACTCACAAGATGTGCATGTACAAATCAGTGCCACTATAGTGATACTGCATATTGTGGCCATTTTGGTGACGGTGGTCTTCAATTGGATGAAACGCTGCGAATTTATTGATGTTTTGCAAGAATTTATTGCGTTGCGTCAAAGTTTTCTTAGCAAATGGCCTCTAAGCCTCGAAATGGAGAAGAAATTTGAGCGAGCTTTGCGTTTGAAAACTCTGGTAGGATTTCTTGCCAATCTTTCCCTAGTGTTGGGATTTTTTGATTTCTATAACAGGCAACTGGATTTGGACATTTTTGCCTACATGTATTTGAGCGTGTTTAGCATACTACTGGGTGTGGTCATCGCACATTATTATTTTTATATAATAAATGTGAATATACTGCTGGGGGTGCTCAACCAGAGACTTAGGTGCATTTTGGATACAAGTCAAGATTTGGTCAGAAAACATCAATCATACCAAAGACGATTGGGCACCTTTGCCAAGCAGCTGGCCAATGAAGTGGATGAGTTGGCCCTGTTTCAAAGAAAGCTACAGTCTCATGTGCTGCGCCTCAATGACATGTATGGTGTACAGAGTATTTGTGTCCTTTTAATGGTCTATTTGACCAATCTTATTGTGCTTTATATGACGTACATGATGAACCAGCATGCCTATGTTTTTGAGATGTACAAATCACAGCTAGCTCCAATTGCCATTGCTACTCTTCTCTTCTATGTGGATTTGGGTATATTCGGCTTTGGTCTATTGCAATTGCTGGACTTGGTTGAGGAGACATCGTTCTTGCTGATGGAACATCAACCCTGTGCGAACAACTTGGATGTTGAATTGGAGAAAAGTGTGAGTAGAAATTTTTATGGTATTTGAATTGAAAATTTTTGGGATTTATTGGGTTGCCCAAAAAGTAATTGCGGATTTTTTAAAAGAAAGTAAATGCATTTTTAATAAAATTTAGAATGAACTTTAATCAAATATACTTTTTTACACTTTTTTTTCTAAAGCAAGCTAAAAATAACAGCTGATAACTGACAGAAGAAAGAATGCAATTACAGAGTCACAAGCCGTTGAAAAAATTTGTCAACGCCGACTATATGAAAAATCCGCAATTACTTTTTGGGCAACCCTAGTTTAAAACAAGTAAAAGCATGCTAGGTTCGGCTAGGCCGAATCTTATAAACCCTCTACCATGGATTGCATTTGTCAAGTTCTTTGCCAGGTATCTCTTCATAGGCAAACAAAGGACAATGGAATAGAATTGATGTGTTATTCGGATCAGGCTCGGTTTAAATATTAGGACCATAGCAGAAGTCCCCCCCTCTAGCTGCTCAAGAAGTATATTTGGGAGATAGGTTGATATGGAAGCTATATAAGATTATGGACTGATTCAGACCATATTTGGCACTTATGTTAAAGGTCATAGGAAAAGACGTTGTAGAAAATTTTAGTAAGACTTGCGCCCTCTATAGGCTTAAGAAATATTATCGGGAATTTGGGAGCTATATCAGGCTATGAACCGATTTAGGTCATACTTGGCATAGTGGTTGGGAGTCACAACAAAACACTTGGTGTGAAATTTCAGCCACTTCGAATAATAATTGCGACCTCTAGCGTCTGAAGAAGCAAAGAACCGGAATCGGCCTTTATGACAACTATATCAGATTATGAACCGATTTCGACCATCATATGGAAGTATTTTTCCTAAATTCCAGCCAAATCGGAAAAGACTTGCGCCCCCTAGAGGCTCAAGACTTGGGAGATCAATTTATATGGGGACTATATCAGGTTACGAATTAATTTAGGCCATACATGGCATAGTTGTTGGAATTCGACATGAAACACTTGATGCGAAATCTAAGACACATAGGATAATAATTGCGCCCTCTAGCGTCTCAAGAAGTCAAGATCTGCGATCGGCCTTTATGACAACTATATCAGATTATGATTACGATTTCGCCCATATGCTTGTTTTCATAGTAGAAGTATTTTTCCAAAATTCCAGCACAATCGGAAAAGACTTGCGCCCTCTAGAGGCTCAAGAATTATAAACGGGAGATCGGTTTATATGGGAGCTATATCAGGTTTCGAACCAATTTAGGCCAAACTTGGCATAGTTGTTGGAATTCGACATGAAACACTTGATGCGAAATTTAAGACACATAGGATAATAATTGCGCCCTCTAGCGTCCCAAGAAATCAAGATCCAGAATTGGTTTATATGACAGCTATGTCAGGTTATGAACTCAGAACGTGTGTCCTTCCTTATACAAAAAATCATATTTAAAGTCGTTATACAAGATTTCAGCCAAATCGTCTGAGAAATAAGCCCTCTAGAGACTCAAGAAGTATAATTTGGTGAGAGCTAGTTTGCCCAAAAAGTAATTGCGGATTTTTTTAAAAGAAAGTAAATGCATTTTTAATAGAACTTAGAATGAACTTTAATCAAATATACTTTTTTTACACTTTTTTTCTAAAGCAAGCTAAAAGTAACAGCTGATAACTGACAGAAGAAAGAATGCAATTACAGAGTCACAAGCCGTTGAAAAAATTTGTCAACGCCGACTATATGAAAAATCCGCAATTACTTTTTGGGCAACCCAATATATTAGGTTATGAACCGATTCAGGCCAATACTTGGCTTGGATGTTGAAGACCATAGTAGAATCGAAGCCTTTGTGCAAAATGTCAACCATAACGGAAAAGAATTTCGCCCTATAGGGATTCAAGAAGTGAAATCGGTAGTGAGGTTTATATAAGAGCTATATCAGGTTATGAACCGATTTAGACCATACTTGGCAAAGTTGTTGGATGTCGAAACAAAACACTACGTGAAGCTGAATATAGGTTAATGGCCAAGTGTCTGGGTGGCCACCCCACCTTCGAAATACTCCCTAAACCGAAAATATTTACCAATCAAAAGAAAGGCATTTGGGAGTGGAGTAAAAATTTTCCCAAGAATCGACAAGGGGCAAACTTGGTACACATCAATGAAAGCTTTCCGTTTCAAGTTTAAACTCAATGATAAGGGACGTTTTTTATAGCTGAGTGCAAATGGCGTGCCGCAGTGCAACGCCTTTTTGGCATGGTACCTCGCAAATGTCGACAGCATTAAGAGGGGATAACCACCGCTTTAAATTTTGTCCGATGTTCTCGCCAGTATTCGAACGCAGGCTTTTAGCGTGGTAGGCAGAAAAAGGCTAAAATGGCACGTATTCGATATACACATTCAGGGCGAAGTATCCCCACCCTAAAAAGTTAGTAAAGGGTGATTTTTTGAGGTTAGGATTTTCATGCATTAGTATTTGACAGATCACGTGGGTTTTCAGACATGGTGTCAAAGAGAAAGATGCTCAGTATGCTTTGACATTTCATCATGAATAGACTTACTAACGAGCAACGCTTGCAAATCATTGAATTTTATTACCAAAATCAGTGTTCGGTTCGAAATGTGTTCATTCACCGTTCAGCGATGAGGCTCATTTCTGGTTGAATGGCTACGTAAATAAGCAAAATTGCCGCATTTGGAGTGAAGAGCAACCAGAAGCCGTTCAAGAACTGCCCATGCATCCCGAAAAATGCACTATTTGGTGTGATTTGTACGCTGGTGGAATCATTGGACCGTATTTTTTCAAAGATGCTGTTGGACGCAACGTTACGGTGAATGAACACATTTCGAACCGAACACTGATTTTGGTAATAAAATTCAATGATTTGCAAGCGTTGCTCGTTAGTAAGTCTATTCATGATGAAATGTCAAAGCATACTGAGCATCTTTCTCTTTGACACCATGTCTGAAATCCCACGTGATCTGTCAAATACTAATGCATGAAAATCCTAACCTCAAAAAAATCACCCTTTAGTAGGTAGGTTCGTCTAGTTACTTATATGTCCGATTTTGGGTGTGGGGCCTAAGACCTAAGGCCTAGTTGTTATATTTGTATTCTACTCCCAAATACCGTAAATTTTAGCCTCATAATACCATGGTCGGTAAATAAGTCTTTTTTGGAGATATTTTGGTGGTGGGACGGCCCCTCAGACATTTCTCCTCGCATGTGGATAACAAGTTCGTGCTCTACTTCTAAACAAATTTCTGTTGAACCCAGAAATTGCCCAGACACTTGGTCCTGAAAGTAAAAATACATTTTATTTTAGCCCCACATTGCTGTGGTCAGTGAAAAATTCATGGTTGAATTTTTTTGTGTGTGTTTGGAATGGACCCCAAGAGAGTGGATCGCGAGAGTGGGTATCATTTTCGTGGTCTACTCCGAGTCCCATATTGTCATGGTGGGTAAATAAATTCTCTTTGGGGTGTTTTTTGCTGGGGAAAGCCCTCAGTCAATTTCGCCCCAAATGTAGATGTCAAAATAGCGCTCTACTCCCATATTCCTTTGAGACGTTTTGACCTCCATGTTGCCCATGGTCAGTAAATATGTGCGATTTGGATATTATGGGGGTTGTGTGGCCTGTTAAATACTTGGCCCTTAAGGTAGTTGTAAGATTCGTGCTTTACTCTCAAATTCCTTTTATTTGAGCCCTCTATTACCATGGCCTTTAAATAAATCCTGTTTAGGGACTTTTTTTTTGTGTTGGGGTGAAGTCCCAGCAACGTGGTCCCAAAAATGGATATCAATTTTGTAATCTGCTCCGAAATAGCTTTCATTTGAGCCCCATATTTTTATGGTCGGTAAATGTGTCCGCTTCGAGGGGTGTTTTTGAGGTGGGCGCCCCCCCCCCCCCCCACACTTGCACTCGAAATTGGCTATCAGATTCGTGTTCTGCTTTCAGATACCTTTCATTTGAGTCCAATATTGTAGTGATAGATCCGTTTATGCGTTTGGTAAGATTTGGGCGCGGGGGGTTATTCCCCTTAGTGCCCCACCCAAAACTTTG
This sequence comes from Stomoxys calcitrans, assembly GCF_963082655.1. Lineage (NCBI taxonomy): Eukaryota > Metazoa > Arthropoda > Insecta > Diptera > Muscidae > Stomoxys > Stomoxys calcitrans. The sequence goes on along the minus strand of NC_081556.1, from coordinate 10,953,108 downwards.
ATACCAAGTTCTTGTATTTTTGTGGGTACAAGCAGAATTCCGCATGAATTGCCGCACCCATATGCGGAATCTGGTGTTTTTTGAATACCAGGGTAAGGGGGAGGGTCCGCCCACATAAAAATCCGATCCGATTTGGATCATACTTAGCACAGATGAGTTTTCAACCTCCTGTGTCTCAATTAGCTCCGCTGGTTGTTTGTTGCCTCTATGGACGTACGGCTGTGCTAACCGCCCCCTGATCTTGTCTGGTTTAAGCCTTTTAGTGGGCGGAACTGTTATTGGGTGGGTCGCATCGTCCCATTTCGAGGGCAACATTTTTGGCAATGTTTATGTGGCTTTCCCAAATGAATTTTCTAGTTCCAGGAGAAGATCGCCATTTTGGGTTCACGGTACTTTGTTGACTTCGTTACCGAGTTTCAGCAGGTCTGGATCGAACCCAATTTTTTTAGGAAGTCCGCGTATTGAGTTACCCCTAGGTAGCTTTGAACATTTTATCTAATTTGCGTTTTCGGGGTCCATCTTTCCCTTTCTTCTTGACGGTCTTCCAACCTGTCCCCTGGCCTTGTCTGGTTCAGGTGTTTTTGGGGACGAAACTGGTTTTGGGTGGGTAGCAGCATCAAGGCTTTGTTTAGGCTCTCGTTTTGAGGGCCTCCTCTGTCTCAATGGGCTCCGCTGGTTGTTTGTTGCCTCTTTGGACGTATGCCTTTAATCCTTTTAGGGGACGGCACTGTTATTGGGTGGGTCGCATCGTCAAGGTTTCCTTTAGGCTCCCATTGTAAGGGAAAATTTCGACCCATTTTGGGTCTTCGGTACTTTGTTGACTTCGTCCAACTTTCCCTTTCTTCTTGACGGTCTTCCAACCTGTCCCCTGGCCTTGTCTGGTTCAGGTGTTTTTGGGGACGAAACTGGTTTTGGTTGGGTAGCAGCATCAAGGCTTTGTTTAGGCTCTCGTTTTTAGGGCCAAACTTTTGGCGATGTTAATGAGGCTTTCCCAAATCTTTTCCACATTTAATTTAGAGCACATCTGATGCCGTAGATCTTGGACCTTGTTATAGGACAAACTGATTGTCCAGATTTGTTGCTTGAATCCATTACATCAGCGAACACAGCGAATTTCTCATTTCCTCTGATTGGGGTAGTCTGTCTCTCTGCTGGGTCTTGTTGCTGCTCATTTTCCAAACTTGTAGCATTAGCTATTATCTCAGTTAAGCCTGAAATCGAGGTAACATTGCAGTCATTTGATGATGACGGTGGTTAGCATGCTTGCGTACTACGCTCAGTTGTAAGTCCCTGCACAGAAACTAAATTTTTCTCTTGAGACTTTTTGTCCCCACCTGCAAATTGCAAATTTTGCCCATGAACATTCCACTAAGGAACAGGGGCAAACTTCTCACCTATCAATGAGAGCAGTCCGAATCAAGTTTGAGCTTAATGACAAGGGGCCGAGTCCGAACGGCGTGGCATAGTGCCTCACAAATGTTGCCAGCATTAGGAGGGGAAAACCACCGCTGAAAATTTTGTTTCTGATGGTCTCGCCAGGATTCGAACCCAGGCGTTCAGTTCAGTCATTTTTTGTCCCCACCTAAGTTCCTGTATCTGTTAGTCGCGAAAGCCGGTATCTGTTAGCCAAATTGGTACAGGCATCTTTTTTTGCCTGAAGACCATCAAAACGCAGAGATGACCTTATCCGCCTATGACTCTGAACGCCAGGGTTCGAATCAGAAAAATTTTCAAAGCTCGCTAACTCCTCTTAATGCTGACAACATGTGTGAGGTACTATGTCATGTAGAAACTTCTCTACAAAAAGGTATTGCACTGCGGCGCGCCATTAGGACTTGGCTATAAAAAGGAGGTTGCTCCTTGTAGGCACGGACGGTTGTGGTTAAATTTTTGTTTTTTAAATAAAAGTGTTCTAATGTAAAATTATGTGGGTTACATTTTAATTTTTTGTGACATTGTTTTTATTTTTTTTTTTTTAATTATTATTTTTAGTTTCCGATATTTATATTTTTAATTCTAAATTTTTTGTCTTAGTTTTTTTTTTAAGTTTTTTGATATATTTTTTTTCTTATATTCAACTTTCTTTTCATCATGCTGCTCTCCCGCTCCCGATTCCCTCAATATTGTTGTCATATTAAATCATAAACACCATATCCTCTTGACACGTGCATTAATAACTTAATGACCAAGTGAAGTCAATACGAGATTTTTATCTGTAATCAAACTTTATGGCTAAATTTCAAGCTCATAATGCAGGTTAGTAATTCAGTGGCAATAAACCATAGGCTCAGTCATTCGTTAGACCAAATGAGGCGTTCAACAAAGTGGATGATGACTGTCCATTACTATATCTGTTTGATTATGGGCATTCAGTCCTTTTGCATTGACCAAGCAACAGGGAGAGTGTATACCACAACAACTGTGAGCTTATACAGTGCCTTGGCTAGTATGGCCATGTTTACACTGTTACCCCTATTGTATTACATCGACTTTAATTCACCCTATTTGCATGTGCAAATAAATGGCCTCCTTTTCGTGCTGCGCATCATTGGGCTTTGTGTCACCATCATCTGCAATTGGATCAAACGTCAGGAGTTTATGACCACTCTGAGGGATTTAATGCAGGCTCGCGATTCTTTCTTAAAACGATGGCCACTGAGTGAGAAGCTGGAGCAGAAATATGAAAATACCCTAAGAATGAAATATTTTTGGGGTTTTGCCACAACTGTCAGCATGTTGTTGCTCTCTACGGAATTCTATAAATTGCAATTCAAACTGGACAGTAAATACACTTTGGTAGCCGTCATGATTTTGTACAGTGTCTTCCATGTCCTAATGATGAACTATTTTCTGTGCATGTTCCATTTAAACATTATGCTAATGGCCCTTAACGATGAGATAAAAAATATCTTGAAGATGTCCTGTCATCTGTGGCAGTTGCAGAGGGCGAAACAAATCGGTTCTGGGGCCCTCATCACTCAATGTTGTAAACTAGCCGATGACTTGGACGAATTGGCTGCCGCCCAGTATCGATTGCATTTGTTGGGCAATCGTGTCTATCACATGTATGACATTCAATCAGCCTGTGCCACCTTAATGGTCTATTTGAACAGTTTGTCCGTTTACTACATGACCTACGCTTCGCTCCAAAGAGGCCAAGTGTTAGCTAAGCAGTATAGTACATGGAGTTTGATGTTGGTGCCAATATTTTTGACATCCTATTACATTGACTTGACCATATTCATGTTCACTATAATGGCTTATCCGGAGCTGTATATAAAAACGGGGGAAATGCTGAGAGATTGTCAACCGTGCACACCCACATTGGATGGGCGATTGGAGGAAAGTGTAAGTACAAAAAAAAAAACCTATGTAAAACTGTATAAAACCTATATAAAACACAGTACTCTTGTGTTTTAGGGCCAAAGAGAAAATTTAAGGAAAGTGAATGTAAAAAAAAATGCTGGGTTTGCCAGAAATATTTTCATATGCTTGAAATATAAACTCAGTCGCAATTATAGTTTGAAAATTTGATCACAAATATTTTCAGCATCAACAAAAAAACATGTCGTGCTAAAATCGGCCGGGCCGAATCTTACATACCCTCCACCATGGATCGCGTTTGTCAAGTTCTTTGCCTAATATCTCTTTATAGGCAAACAAAGGATTATGGCTAATAATTGCTTTGCTATTGAAGCTATTATCAGGTTATGGACTTACTTGGTTTGGTTGTTGGTTTGGTTGTGGTCATTGGATACAATTTCAGCCAAATCGGATAGAAATTGCTCCCTCTAGGGGCTCTAGATATGAAATCAGGAAATCGGTTTGTATGGGAGCTATATCAGGTTATGATCCGATTTAAACCATATTTAGCACAGTTGCTGGAAGTCAAACCAAAACACTTAACGCAAAATTTCAGCCAAATCGGTTAATAATTGCGCCCTCTAGAGGCTCCAGAAGTCAAGATCCGAGCTCTGTTTAAATGGGATCTATATCAGGTTATAGACCATTTCGAACCATATTTAAATCGTATATTTAAGGTCATAAAGGGAGTCGTTATGCAAAATTCCAGCCAAATCGGATAACAATTGCGCCCTCTAGAGGCTCAAGAGATCAAGATCTGAAATAGGTTTATATGGGAGCTATATTAGGTTATGAAGCGATTCGGATCATATGTAACACGCATGTTTAAGGTTATAGAGGAAGTCATTGTGCAAAATTTCAGCCAAATCGGATAATAATTGCGCCCTCTAGATGCTTAAGAAGTCAATATCTAGGATCCGTTTATATGGCAGCTATATTAGGTTACGAACCGATTAAGACCAAACTTAGCAAAGTTGTTGGAAGTCATTGCAAAGCATCTCATGCAAAAATCAGAAAAACCGGATACGAATTCTGTCCTCCAGCGGACCAAGAAGTCAAGATCCCATATCCGTTTATATGGTAGCTATATCAGGTTATAAACCGATTAAGACCAAACTTAGCACAGTTGTTGAAAGTCATTAAAAAACACCTCATCAAAATTTCAGAAAAACCGGACAATAATTCTGCCCTCCAGCGGATCAAGAAGTCAAGAAGTCAAAATTCGAGATCTGTTTGTATAGGAGCTATATCAGGTTATAGACCGATTAAGGCCATATTTAACAAGTATATTTAGGCTCAAGAGGCTCTAGAGGCTCAAGAAGTATAATCGGGAGATCGCTTTATATGGGGGCTATATCAGGTTATGAACCGATTTCGACCATACTTGGCACAGGTATTTGAAGGCAAAACCAAACATCTCATGCTAAATGTCAGCCAAGTCGGAAAATAATTGCGCCCTCTAGCGGCTCAAGAAGTCAAGATCTGAAATCGGTTTATATGGGAGCTTTATCAGGTTATAGAGGGATTTGGACCATATGTAACACGTATATTTAGAGGCTCAGGAAGTGCAATTGAGAGATCGGTTTATATGGCAGCTATATCAGGTTACGAACCGATTAAGACCAAATTTAGCGTAGTTGTTGGAAGTCATTACAAAACACCTCATGAAAAATGTAAGAAAAATCGGATAATAATTGCGCTCTCTAGCGGCTGAAGAAGTCAAGATCTGAAATCGGTTTATATGGGAGCTATATCAGGTTATAGAACGTTTCGGATCATTTTTAATACGTATATTTAAAGTCGTAAAGGAAGTCGTTATGCAAAAATTCCGGATAATAATTGCGCCCTCTAGAGGGTCAAGAATTCAAGATCTAAAATCGGTTTATATGGGAGCTCTATCAGGTTATGAAGCGATTTGGATCATATGTAACACTTATATTTAAGGTCATAGAGGAAGTCATTGCGCAAAATTTTAGCTAAATCGGATAATAATTGGGCCCTATAGATGCTCAAGGTGTCAAGATTCGGGTTCCATTTATATGGTAGCTATATCATGTTACGAACCGATTAAGACCAAATTTAACGCAGTTGTTGGAAGTCATTACAAAACACCTCATGAAAAATTTCAGAAAAATTGGATGATAATTGCGCCCTCTAGAGGCCTAAAAAGTATAAACGGGAGATCGGTTTATTTGGGAGCTATATCAGGTTATGGACCTTTCCGAATTATATTTAACACATATGTTTAGGATCATAGAGGAAGTCATTGTGCATAGTTTCAGCCAAATCGGATAATAACTGCGCCCTCTAGAGGCTTAAGCAGAATAATCCGGAGATCGGTTTATATGGGAGCTATATCAGGTTATAAACCGATTTCGACCATATTTTGCAAAGTTATTGGAAATAAAAGCTAAACACTAATTTAGTTGCGCCATCTACCGCCTCAAGAAGTCAAGATCTGAAATCGGTTCATATGGGAGCTGTGTCAAAATATGGACCGATATAGCCCATTTACAGTCCCAACCGACCTACACTTACAAAAAATATTTGTGCAAAATTTCAAGCGCCTGGCCTTATTTCTCCGCACTTAGCACAGTGGTTGTAAATCATAACAAAACGCAACGTGTAAAATTTCAGTCAAATTGGATAAGAATTACGCCTTCTATAGGCTCAGGAAGAACCGAGATCGGTTTATTTGGGGGAGGTTTGTGCCATTACTGTAGCCTCAAGAGATATTCTGGTAAGGGATTTACCGCCCTCTAAACTCAGTATATATGTGGGCAATATGGCGGCGCTCAAGGTCGAGGATGGATTGTTTGGAGTTTCTGGAAAGGGGCCACAATTTGACACTGATATGTGTTCCTGGACACAAGAGAATTCCAAGAAATGAGAGGGCGGACGATTGCGCCAGAAGGGGTTCGTCTGTGACGCTGTAAGCCTGGTTTCAAACCCCGATTTGAACATCAGTAAAATTTTCAGCGGTGGTTATCCCCTTTCTAATGCTGGCTACATTTGTGAGGTATTCTGCTATTTTAAAACTTCTCTACTATGAGGAGGCGCTAAGCGACAAAACGTTCGGACTCGGCATAAAGAAGGTCCCATATCATTGAGCTTAAAACAGTTTATTCGGACTGCAATGATTGATATAAGAGAAGTATCCCCGGTTCCTTAATGTAATGTTCATAGAAAATTTAGTGATTAGTAGTCGTAAGAGAAGATTTATTTGTATGGTAGCAATAGTTCAATGAACTTGCCAAAAATCCATCCATGGTGGTATTTAAGCTTCGGTCGAACTTAACTTAGATTGTTGCTCTTAATTTTTTTGTCCATTTCTCGTAAATACAATTTTTCTTGGCATGTTAGAACATTGAGGACATATCCTGTTAAAAACTCAATGTAGGTGTTGATACGAGTATTAATAACTTAATAACCAAGTGTTGACAGTGTTAAGATTTTTATCTGCTGTCAACCTTTATGGGTAAATTTCAAGCCCACAATGAAGGTTAGTGTGTTAATAGCAATGAGCCATAGTCTCAGTCATTCGTTAGACCACATGAGGCGTTCAACAAAGTGGATGATAACTGTCCATTACTATATCGCTTTGATTACGGGCATTCTCTCCTTTTGCATAGACCAAACGACAGGCGAAGTCTATGCCACAGCAATTGTGACCGTATACAGTGCCTTGATAAGCATTGCCGTGTTTGGAGTGGTACCACTTTTGTATTATGTCGACTATAATTCACCCTATTTGCATGTGCAAATATCTGGCCTTCTTTTCGTGCTGCGTGTCATTGGGCTCATGGTCACCGTCATCTGCAACTGGACCAAACGTGAGGAGTTTATGGCCACTCTAAGGGATTTAATGAAGGCTCGTGATTATTTTTTAAAAAGATGGCCACTGAGTGAGAAGCTGGAGCAGAAATATGAAAATACCCTAAGAAGGAAATATTTCTGGAGTTTTGCCACAACTGCCAGCATGTTGTTGCTCTCTAGGGAATTCTTTAAATTGCAATTCAAACTGGACAGTAACTACACCCTGCCAGCCATCATGTTTATGGGCAGCGTCTTCAATGTGATAATAATGAACTATTTTCTGTGCATGTTACACTTAAACACTCTGCTGATGGGCCTCAACGAAGAGGTGAAAAAGATTTTAAAGATGTCTTGTGATCTGTGGCAGTTGCAGAGATCGAAACAAATACGCCCTGGGGCCTTCATTACGCAATGTTGTAAATTATCCGATGACTTGGACGAATTGGCTGCAACTCAGTATCGGTTACATTTGTTGGGCAATCGTGTGTACAAATTGTACGACTTACAGTCAGCCTGTTTCACCTTGATGATCCATTTGAACAATGTGTCCGTTTACTACATGATGTACGTTTCGTTCTATAGTGGCCAAGTGATAGATGAGCAATATAGCCCATGGAGTTTGATGTCGATGCCTTTATTTTTGACATTCTATTACATTGACTTGTCCCTATTCACTTTGAATATATTGGCTTATCCTGAGTTGTATATAAAAACAGCGGAAATGTTGAGAGATCATCAACCGTGCACATACACATTGGATGGGCGATTGGAGGAAAGTGTAAGTAGAAAACTTTTTGTTTATATCAAAAAAAAAAAAAAAATTACTTGAGAATTTAGAGCACTGATGAACATATATGAACCTATTTCGACCAAATTGGGAAAGTCGTTTTAGGAAGACTGGTCAATAAATACGCTTGAAGTGGCTATATACGTATATGAGAGCCATATCTAAATCTTAACCGATTTCTATAAAACACACCTGTAATATCAAGAGTGAAGAGAAAAGCATTCCCGCCAAATTTCGACAGAATCGGTTAACAAATGACCACATTTGAACAACATTAGTCCAAATCGGACGAACATATATATGGAAGCTGTATGCAAATCTGAACTCATTTCTTACAATTTAAATAGGCTTCGTCACTAGATCGTAAAACATGCCAGAGGGAAATTATCAGACGATCCGACAAAATTGCGACCTGTAGTTTGTACACAATTTAGACAGACGGACATAGCTCAATGGGTCTTTCTGGTTTCCTTCTGGGTGCTATAAACAAAGGCACTAAGTTGTAATACCTTGTACCACAATGGTGGTGTAGGTTAAAAAGGGTGATTTTTGAAGAGCTATAGCAAAGTTTAAAAAAAAAAACACATTCAATTCAGAAAAATGCATGTAATCTTTATTTGAATCTATAGTACGGTTCATATAATTTAATGTTTGAAGATTATTGGGTTGCCCAAAAAGTAATTGCGGATTTTTCATATAGTCGGCGTTGACAAATTTTTTCACAGCTTGTGACTCTGTAATTGCATTCTTTCTTCTGTCAGTTATCAGCTGTTACTTTTAGCTTGCTTTAGAAAAAAAGTGTAAAAAAAGTATATTTGATTAAAGTTCATTCTAAGTTCTATTAAAAATGCATTTACTTTCTTTTAAAAAAAATCCGCAATTACTTTTTGGGCAACCCATACATTGCATGGGTACATGTAAATGCGTGGATGATAGAATGTTTGTATGTTTCGCTACTAGAATTCTTTTCCACGCTACGATTTTTTGCATAGTGGTTTGACGGAACAGCCCCCATACGAGTATAAACAGATCCCAGGATTTTAATTTTTGAGCCCATAGAAGCCTCAATTTTCATCCAATTTGGCAAAAAATAGGAAAAAAAGCATAGGTTATGACTTTCACCATCCGTGCCAAGTATGATCCGAATCGGTCTATAAACAGATATAGCCCCCATATACACCGATCCACGGATTTGACTTCTGGAGCCCTTAGAAGCCTCAATTTTCATTAGATTTGGCTGAAATTTGAAACAAAGAGTTGACTTCCAACATCCACCCAAGTATGACCCGAATCGCTTTGTAAACAGATATACCCCCATATAAACCGATCCCCGGATTAGACTTCTTAAGCCCTTATCAGCCTAAATTTTTATCCGATTTGGCTGAAATTTGGAACAAAGACTTGAGTTATGACTTTCCACCTCCATGTCAAGTATAATCTGAATCGGTCTAAAAACAGATATAGCCCCCATATAAACCGGTCCTCCGATTTGACTTCTTGATCTCTTAGAAGCCTCAATTTTCCTCTGATTGAGCTGAAATTTGGAATAAAGACTTGAGTTATGACTTCCCACATTCATGCCAAATATGATTCCAATCGGTCTATAAACAGATATAGCCCCCATATAAACCGATCCCCGGATTAGACTTCTTAAGCCCTTATCAGTCTAAATTTTTATCCGATTTGGCTGAAATTTGGAACAAAGACTTGAGTTATGACTTTCCACCTCCATGTCAAGTATAATCCGAATCGGTCTATAAACAGATATAGCCCCCATATAAACCGGTCCTCCGATTTGACTTCTTGAGCTCCTAGAAGCCTCAATTTTCCTCTGATTGGGCTGAAATTTGGAATATAGACTTGAGTTATGACTTCCCACATTCATGCCAAGTATGATTCCAATCGGTCGATAAACAGATATAGCCCCCATATAAACCGGTTCTTCGATTTGACTTCTTGAGCTCCTAGAAGCCTCAATTTTCAACAGATTTGGATGAAATTTGCCACAAAAACTTGAGTTATGACTTTTAACATCCATGCCAAGTATGATTCCAATCGGTCGATAAACAGATATAGCCCCCATATAAACCGATCCCCGAATTTGATTTCTTGAGCCCTTAGAAGCCTCAAATTTCATACGATTGAGCTGAAGTTTGTAACAAAGACTTAAGTTACGACTTCCAACATCCATGCCAAGTATGATCCGAATCAGTTTATGAACAGATATAACGCCCATATATACCGAACCCCCGATTTGAATTCTTCAACCGTTAAAAGCCAAATTTTCACCACATTTGGCTGAAATTTGAAAAAAAGACTTGAGCTATGACTTCCAACATCCATGCCAAGTATGATTTGGATCGGTCCAAAAAACAGATATAGCCCCCCATATATACCGATCCCCCGATTTGAATTCTTCAGCCCCTAGAATCCTAATTTTTACCTGATATGGCTGGAATTTGGCCCAAAACCCTATCTAATGGCTTACAACATCATTTTCAAGTTTTATCCGAAGATTCGGACCTGCCAAACCTTGGCACGCTTTTACTTGTTATCTGTTTCACATTTACAGAAGGTTTTTGAGAATTTTTCGATTTCGAACCACAGTGAGGTAGGCTCTCTGCCAAAACTAAATACCGGCTTGGTCGGTGCGTTGGAGCATTTCCTATGCCAATGCCTGGCTTTCACGGCTAACAGACACCGGTACTTAGGTGGGGACACCATATTCGACATGAACCAACTGAGGGGAGTGGTATGGAAAACAATTAAGGATTTTGTAAGCAGCACGGAATTCCTTACTTAGATTTGCTCTTTCGAGGTTACTTTCTAGTATTTAGAGCGCACAACAAGCCAATTACTGATTTAGGTGTACGGCCATATGTGGCGGATTAATATCCGTTCCCTCATTTGAAGCAAATCAAACCTATGCTGTTAAAAACTCAATGTGGGTGTTGATACGAGTATTAATAACTTAATGACCAAATGTAATCATTGTTAAGATTTTTATCTGTTGGATAAATTTCAAGCACATAATGCAGGTTAGTGTGTTAATAGCAATGTGTCATAGCCTCAGTCATTCGTTAGACCACATGAGGCGTTCAACAAAGTGGATGATAACTGTCCATTACTATATCGCTTTGATTACGGGCATTCTTTCCTTTTGCATAGACCAAACGACAGGCGAAGTCTATGCCACAGCAATTGTGACCGTATACAGTGCCTTGATAAGCGTTGCCGTGTTTGGACTGGTACCACTTTTGTATTATGTCGACTATAATTCACCCTATTTGCATGTGCAAATATCTGGCCTTCTTTTCGTACTGCGTGTCATTGGACTTTTGGTCACTGTCATCTGCAACTGGACCAAACGTGAGGAGTTTATGGCCACTCTAAGGGATTTAATGAAGGCTCGTGATTATTTTTTAAAAAGATGGCCACTGAGTGAGAAGCTGGAGCATAAATATGAAAATACCCTAAGAAGGAAATATTTCTGGAGTTTTGCCACAACTGCCAGCATGTTGTTGCTCTCAAGGGAATTCTTTAAATTGCAATTCAAAGTGGACAGTAAATATATCTTGCCAGCCACCATGTTTATGGTCAGCGTCTTCAATGTGATACTGGTAAACTATTTTCTGTGCATATTACATTTAAACACTCTGCAAATGGCTCTCAACGAAGAGGTGAAAAAGATCTTGAAGATGTCCCGCCATCTGTGGCATTTGCAGAGATCGAAACAAATAGGTTCTGGGGCCCTCATCACTCAATGTTGTAAATTATCCGATGACTTGGACGAATTGGCTGCCATCCAGTACCGGTTACATTTGTTGGGCCATCGTGTCTTCAAATTGTACGACATTCAGGCAGCCTGTTTCACCTTGATGATTTATTTAAACAATGTGTCCGTTTACTACATGACCTATGCTTCGTTTTATAGGGACCAAGTGATAGCTAAGCAATATAGCCCATGGGTTTTAATGTTTATGCCTTTATTTTTGACATTCTATTACATTGACTTGTCCTTATTCACTCTCACCAAATTGGCTTATCCTGAGTTGTATATAAAAACAGCGGAAATATTGAGAGATCGTCAACCGTGCACACCCACATTGGATGGGCGATTGGAGGAAAGTGTAAGTAGAAAACTTTTTGTTTGCCAAAAAAAAAATAATAACTTTAGAGCACTTTGTTTTACGATAAGTGGGAAAATTGAATAACAGTGAGAATATAAATATTGGGTTGCCCAAAAAGTAATTGCGGATTTTTTAAAGAAAGTAAATGCATTTTTAATAAAACTTAGAATGAACTTTAATCAAATATACTTTTTTTACACTTTTTTTCTAAAGCAAGCTAAAAGTAACAGCTGATAACTGACAGAAGAAAGAAAGCAATTACAGAGTCACAAGCTGTGAAAAAATTTTTCAACGCCAACTATATGAAAAATCCGCAATTACTTTTTGGGCAACCCAATAAGTAAAACGAAATGGTCTGCAGGATGGCGAAAATCCTATGGGGGGGATATAGATCGTGACAAGACGAGGGTATTACGGAAAAGAAATAAAAAAAAGGGTAAGCATAGGTATTGGTATAATTACGGGACGCATAGGACTACTAGCTCATTTATGAGCTAGTAGTTTTATCGGTGCGGCAAGTTCAAATCGGCATGCGGGGAAGATGATGATGGGCATGCGGGGAAGATGATGAGACGTTGGAGCCGATTTTGGAGTGAAAATCAGCAATCCAATGCATCCAGAAAAAGTCCCAGTCTGGTGAGGTTTATGGGCTGGTGGCATCATTGGACCGTACTTCTTCACAAATGATGCGAATCGTAACAAAACTGTGAATGGTAAGTGCAAGAGCTTGACTTGCATGACATGTGGTGTCACATGCCACACAGCACGCGTAACAATAGACTTTTTGAGAGTAGAGTTCGGTGAACATTCTTTTTCACGTTCGGGACCGGTCATAGTGCGATAATTTGTGGGACTATATTAAAGCTCATGTCTATACAGACAAGCCCGCTTCAATTGATGCATTGTAAGACACCATTTAAGCATTTATTTGTGAGATATCGACCGAAATGTTGGAAAGAGTAGAATATGCCAAAATTGGACTTGGAGGAGGGACCATTAGAGGCACAATCACGGTGAACGTTTGCATGAAATAATATTAAAAAATTATATTTTTGGATTGCCCAAAAAGTAATTGCGGATTTTTCACAGCTTGTGACTCTGTAATTGCATTCTTTCTTCTGTCAGTTATCAGCTGTTACTTTTAGATTGCTTTAGAAAAAAAGTATATTTGATTAAAGTTCATTCTAAGATTTATTAAAAATTCAATTACTTTCTTTTAAAAAATCCGCAATTACTTTTTGGGCAACCCTTATGGACCGTACTATCGATGCAAATAAAGATTTTATGAATATTTCTGAATTTTTTATATTTTTTGAAAAACTTTCTTATAGCTATTAAAAAATCAGCCTAATTGTATAGAGCCGGAAATGAATATTTTGATGGGAATCTCTCAATCCATCGTTGGGTGGGGGGTATAAAAAACAATAATTTCAACTAAAAAATTCTCTTATGAGTACAACCTTCTCTTGACCCCATGATATTTAACCTATTGACCTTCTTCTACAACTAATACATCAGCTGCAAAAGTTTTTTCCCTCTACTAAAATCGAAAAAAAACACATATTAATTAATTTTCAATTATCTAACCGTGATAGTGTGATAAGCCATAGCCTTAATTGCAAAATAAGCTAAGTCAACAATATTGTAAATAATTCGTTTCTGTCCGCTGAACAATGGATGCGAGGGAATATAGTTGACATTCAAAAAGAAATTAAAAAAAAAATCAACTTAACCCATTTTGACTTTTAAGCGTGCATTATAGAGCTGTATTATGTTAGTGTCAACAAAATCAGCTTATGATAAATATTCTATGCATATGACACTTAATGTCTACAATAATCAACATGCTGCATAAGTTGTAGAATAAGGCAAAATTTGTCATTAGTTCCTTGGCTGGCAAAAGTTCTTGATTAAAAAAGAAATAAATTCAAGTCAAAAGTTTAAAAACATCAAAAAACCATGCGTCGCTCCACCCGTTGCCTAATAGGCATTTGCTATTACACTTCCCAGCTGCTGGGATTAATTACGTTTTGCTACAACCGAACAACTGGGGAAATTCACACCAACATCATCACCACCATTTACAGTGGAATCATTAGCATTACTTATTTTGGAATCGTTCCTCTTATGACACGCATCGATTTCCATCCCGCCAATGCAAAAAATTATGATTTACATCACAAAATTTCAGCATTTAGTTGTTTTGTACGACTTATTACGGTTCTAATATCGGTGATCATGCAGTGGACGAAACGTAATCGATTTATGAACATACTGAAACAGTTACAAGCAATATACAACAAATATGTGCTTAGATGGCCCTTAAGCATTAAAGTGAAGCAAAAACTAGATCAAGCCATAAGATCAAAATTCTGCTGGGGTGTTTTGTCCAATATGGGTCTATTTGTTGGCTCAATTGAATTTCTACAAATTCAGCTAAAATTGAAAAATCCTATCGAGTATACCTTATTGGTCATTGTATGAACATACTGAAACAGTTACAAGCAATATACAACAAATATGTGCTTAGATGGCCCTTAAGCATTAAAGTGAAGCAAAAACTAGATCAAGCCATAAGATCAAAATTCTGCTGGGGTGTTTTGTCCAATATGGGTCTATTTGTTGGCTCAATTGAATTTCTACAAATTCAGCTAAAATTGAAAAATCCTATCGAGTATACCTTATTGGTCATTGTATGAAGCATACCCAATATAATACTCTGTCATTACTATTTTTGGGTGCTAAATATCAATGCATTGCTGGAATCCTTCAATGGGGAGGTCAGTAAGATATTGAATGAGTTTCAAAATCTCTGCGACCTAGAGATTGCCAGGGAAATCCTTAACTGTAGGTTTGGTGAATTAGCCAACAATGTGGATGAATTGGCTGGAATACACTTGGAATTGGTACAATTGGTGAATGGCATTAATGATATCTACGACATACAGGGATCCTTTATTATGTTGACGCTTTATCTGAATAATATCTCTGTGATCTATATGGCCTATATGATAATGCAGCACTCGTATATATCGGAACTCTACAGCAAATGGACTTTTGATTTAATGGCAATATCTTTGGTTTGCTATTACATGGATTTGAAGATACTTTTGACCAGTATGTTGGAGGTTGAAAGTCATGTAAAGGAAACTGGTCAACTACTGAAAAATCATCAGCCTTGTATGCACCGAATGGATGGAAGATTGGAAGAAAGTGTGAGTAGATGTGTAAATATTTTCATGTGTTATAAACGGAATGAGTAAATTAGTACACCCCACATCCTTTCGTGGTGGGTATAAAAATCGTCTGTTGTTTAAAAACTTAAAATGAACAAAAAAAACAAAATATTTCTTCCATATACAAAAGAGTAGTGTTATTGATTGATAATCGCCCAGACGAAACGTCTGAACCTACAAACTTGAAATTTTGCACAGAACTCACTCACGATACAAAGATGCGAGATAAGGCTGGATTTTTCAAAATTCGAAATGTAACGTACTAATATTAGTAAATTACTTAATACACAAATTGTTGTTGCCTTCCACTTCTCTAATAATAATGCCCCTCCCCTAATAGCTTACAAAAAGGAAAAGATGTCTGATTTGTATAGCAGGAGCCTTTCTAAAAGCCTTTCATCATTATATAAATGAGTAGTGTTACTAATAGATATTCGTCAAGACGAAACGGCTGAACCTATAAACTCGGAAATTTGCATAGAACTCACAAACGATACAAAGGTGCAAGTTAAGGCTGGATTTTTCAAAATTCGAACTGGGACGTACTAAAATTTGTAAATTACTTAACACAGAAATTGTTATTGCCTTTTGATTTGTGTACCATACCCCACCCTAAAAGCCTCCCAAAAGGAAAAATCTGTGAAGCATGCCCTTCCCTAAAACCCGCCCAAAAGGAAAAGTAGCCTGATCTGTGTAGCATGAGACTCAATTGAAAGGTATTTGGTAGTAGAGTAAACATATAATACCCCACCCCACCGGTGGGTATAAAAAGGCTCTGTAGTTTAAAAACTTAAAGTTTAAAAAAATTATTTATCTTTGTATAAAAGAATAGTGTTACTAATTGATATTCGCCCAGACGAAACGGCTGAACCTACAAGTTTGGAATTTTGCATAGGCGTTACTCATGGTATGAAGGTCCAAGATAAGGATGGATTTTTCAAAATTCGAACTGGAACATACTAGAATTAGTAAATTACTTAACACAAAAATTTTTGTGGCTTTCACTCTTCCATTAATAATACTCCTCCCCTAACAGCCTCCCAAAAGGAAAAGTAGTCTAATCTGTGTAGCATGCCCCTCCCTGAAAGTCTCCCGAAAGGAAATGTAGCCTGGTATTTGGGAGTAGAGTAGAGTAGAGTAAACATATAATACCCCACACCACCTGTGGGTAAAAAAAGTATCCGATGCTTAAAAACTTAAAGTTAAAAAAAAAAATTTTATTCATCTTTGTATAAAAGAGTAGTGCTACTAATTGATATTCGCCCAGACGAAACGGCTGAACCTACAAGTTTAGAATTCAGCATGGGCGTCACTAATGGTATGAAGGTGCAAGATAAGGCTGGATTTTTTAAAATTCGAACTGGAACGTACTAGATTTAGTAAATTACTCTTTCACTAATAATGACTCTTTCACTAATAATGACCCTCCCCTAAAAACCTTCCAAAAGGAAAGGTAATATGATCTGTGTAGCATGCCCCTCCCTGGAAGTCTCCAAAAAGGAATCCTAGTCTGATCTGTGTAGCAAGAGCTTCAATTGAAAGGTATTTGGGTGTAGATTAAGTATATAATACCCTACACTAGTGAGAAATTTTCACAGATGGTAGAGTTTAAATAGGTTACTTTATTTTGTGATAACCGTGAGGAGGACGGACCTTACCCCTAAACACAATTTTCAAAAACGGCAAATCTCGGACTTGGGTCCATCAATTTAAGTGAAATTTTGTATGCCACCTTATGGTAACCCCAAAACACAAAATTGGTATAAAACTTTGGGGTCAAAGATCCGGAGGGAGGCCTACCCTAGAAACCACCCAAACGAACATGTTTACCGATTGGGACAGTATGGGTATGAAATAAAAGCATTTAAGAGTAGAGTACAAACTTGATATGATAATTTGACCCCAAGCGTTAGGGGACCTACCCCACCCTCCAAAACCCCAAAGATGACTTTTTTACCGATCGGGGCAATATGGGTAGCAAATGAATGGTAGTTTAAATTAGAATACGGAAATTATATAAAAATTTGGGGCGAGCCCATCCCAAAAATCACCCCCAAACGGACATGTAGGCCGATCGGGACAGTATGGGATTGAAACGAAAGGTATGTAAGAGTAGAATACGAAACTTACATAAAAGTTTGGAATCTATTCCCTAGCGGGTCGCCCTATCCCAAGTAAGATGGGACTCAAACGATATGTATTTGTGAGTAAAATACGAAAATTATATAAAAATATAGGCCAAATCAAGGGGGGCCACCCCACCCCAAAATAATGCCCCAAATGGACGTGTATGCCAAACGGGACAATATGGGATTTTAATGAAACTTATTTGGAGAATTAAATACGACTATAAATAATTTCCCCAAAGAGGTGTCGCACTGCGGCATGCCTTTCGGACTTGACTATAAAAAAGAGGTTCCTTATCATTGAGCTTAAAACTTTGATCGGACCACACTCATTAATGTGTGAGAAGCCCCTGTTCCATAGTGGAATGAATGTTCATGGTGAAATTTGCAATGAATAATTTTCAAATTTGAACTTAGTCAAAAGGGGTTTGCGGTTCCCTTATGGGTGTAGGGTGTAGTTCTCTATAACATTAAATTTATTTCAAGTATGTACTTCTATAAATCTACCCCCGTTTTGTAGTACAAGTGCTTAATTCAATTCTGTCGTATATCAATTTACGAGTATGTTTCAATTAATATTTAATAATAATACAATAAGGCAAATTAAATTGGGGTTTCCTTTGCATGACACTATCTGCATAACGATCTGCTTGCTGTGAGCATGTGTTCTCCGTTTTAGTCAATTTAGTCTTGACCATTGTTCCGTGTTGTCAGTTGTTATTTGGTCTGCATGAGGCGCTCTACTCTATGGATGATAAAGGCCAATTACCACGCCTCACTGCTTGTGGGCATTATTTCATTCTGTCGAAACCAAAATACCGGAGAAATTTACACCTCGCCAATAGTTACAGCTTACAGTGCCTTGGTTAGCATTGGTCTGTTTGCTATTGTCTACGTCTTGTTTTTTATCGACTTCAGTTCGCCTTATTTATATGTGAAAATTAATGGCCTGATATTTGTGGTACGAGTGATGAGCATTTTGCTTACCGCCGTCTGCAATTGGACCAAGCGCCGCGAACTCATGGTGCTAATAAGTGATTTAAGCGCTACGAGACATACAATCTTACAAAGATGGCCTATGAGTGAGAAGCTGAAGGGGAAATTTGAAAATACGCTGAGAAGAAAATTTTATTGGAGCTATTTGGCAATGATTACCCTCTTTTTGGGCTTATTTGAATATCTGAAAATGCAGTTTGACATGCCCATTGTGTTTGTTATAATGGCTCTGGCGGTGATGACCACTATTCTCAATGTTGTCATGATGAACTATTTCATACTTATGAGCCACCTGAATATTCTGCTGATGCTAATCAACGAGGAGTTGGTCAAAATCTTAAATGTGTCCTACATCTTAAGATATCTACAGAATTTGCAGCTAATTCGCCCTCGATTTCTGAGAGAGCAATGTGGCCTAATGGCCAATGATTTGCATGACTTGGCTATGACACAGCTTCGCCTACATTTGCTGGGAAATCGTATCAACTGCATTTACGAAATTCATGGAGCCTGCATCATATTAATGGAGTATTTGAACAATGTCTCTACGTTCCACATCGTTTACACCTCATGGCATAATAGCCAACAAATTCTGGAGCAGTTTAGCATTTGGAGTATGATATTAGCTCCAATATTTCTATTGATTCACTACATCGATTTGTATTTTTTTATGTGGGGCATAATGGATTTCCAGAAGTCGTTCACAACCACAGGCGAATTGTTAAAAGAACGTGAATTGGCAATGCCACCCTTGGATGGGCGTTTGGAGGAAAGTGTAAGTACAGTATAAGCATTCGTTTATAATTCATTAGGAGACTGCTGAAACATTATTTGCCATCATAAATCGTCGATCTCTATAATATCTTAAAGGACACAATATAAAATGGGCATATCGAATACAAGTTATGTATGGAAGCTTAATCTAGATCTCGATCGATCACTACTTGCAACGCCAAATGAAATATCTCATGCAAAATTTTGAGGCTATAACAGCCATAACAGGCCATATCGGATGAAAGGTGGAAAGATGGTGGAAAAAATAGGGAAAATAGTTGTTAAATGTAAAATGTCCTACGAACAATGATGGAACTAGGTATATTCATAAGAATAATAGAAGAATAGTTACCAAGAACAAGTAAAAGGGTGCTAAGTTCAGTCGGGCGAAATGTTTTGTACTATCCACATCTCTTTATAGGCAAAAAAGGATAATGGATAAGAATTGCTATGCACATTGGAGCTATAGCAGTTAATGGACCGATTCGGAGCATACTTGGTTTGAAATGTTGGAGACCATAGTAGAAGTCAATGTGGCAAATTTCAGCCAAATCTGACTAGAAATGCGTTCAATGAGAGCTCAAGAAGTTAAATCGGACGATCGGTTTATATATATATCTAACAGGTATATTTAAGGTCATAGAAGACGGCGTTGTACTAAATTTCAGCACAACCGGATACTATTGGTTTGCCCAAAAAGTAATTGCGGATTTTTTAAAAGAAAGTAAATGCATTTTTAATAAAAATTAGAATGAACTTGAATCAAATATACTTTTTTTACACTTTTTATCTAAAGCAAGCTAAAAGTAGCAGCTGATAACTGACAGAAGAAAGAATGCAATCACAGAGTTACAAGCTGTGAAAAAATTTGTCAACGCCGACTATATGAAAAATCCGCAATTACTTTTTGGGCAACCAATATATCAGGTTGTGGACTGATTAAGACCATATCTAACAGGTATATTAAAGGTCATAGAAGACGGCGTTGTACGAAATTTCAACACAGCCGGATACTAATTGCGCCCCCTAGAGGCTCAAGACGTCTAGATCCGAGATCAGCTTACATGGGTGCTATATCAGATTATGCTCCGATTTGATTTTTAGCTCAGCTCCTGTAAGTTATTACGAAATAACTCACGCAAAATTCCAGACACATCAGATGAGAATTGCACCCTCTAGAGGCTCAGGAAGTATAATCGGGAGATCGGTTAATATGGGAGCTATATCAGGTTATAAGCCGATTTGAACCATACTTAGCATAGTTATTGGAAGTCGCTACAAAACACCTCATGCGAAATTTCAGACAAATTGAATGCGAACTGCGCCCTCTAGAGGATGAGAACTGCGCCCTCTAGGGGCTCAAGAAATAGGGAGATCGGTTTATATCGGAGCTATATTAGGATTTAGACCATAGTTAGCATTGTTGTTGAAAGTTAAACCAAGACGTCCTGTGCAAAGATTCAGCCAAATCGGATTATAATTGTGCCCCCTAGAGGCTCAAGAAGTCTAGATCCGAGATCGGTTTATATGAGATCTATATCAGGTTATGAGCCGATTTAGACCATACTTGGCATAGTTGTTCGAAGTCACAACAAAACACTTCAAGCTAAAATTCAGCCGAATTGGATAATAATTGCGTCCTCTAGAGGCTCATGAAGTCAAGATCTGAGATCGATTTACATGGGACCGATATCAGGTTATGCTCCGATTTGAACAATACTTAGCACAGCTATTGAAAATCATTACAAAATATCTCATGCAAAATTTTAGACAAATCGGGTAAGAGTAGCGCCCTCTAGGGTCCATCAGGGTATAATCGAGAGATCGGTTTATATGGGAGCTATATCAGGTTATAAGCCGATTTGAACCATACTTGACATAGTTACTGAAAGTCATAGGAAAACACTCATGCAAATTTTCACCAAAATCGGATAACAATTGCGCCCTCTAGAGGCTCAAGAAGTCAATAGCCAAGATCGGTTTATGTTCGGTTCAGATTTAGATGTAGCTCCCACACATCTATCTATCATCCGATATGGCATTTTAAGGCTGTGGTAGGCACAAATTTGGTCCGATCTTTACAAAATTTTGCATGAGAAGTTTTATTTAATATCCCAATACGAGTTCAAAATTTTATCATAATCGGATCAGATATAGATATAGCTGCCACATATATCTTTCATCCGATATGACATTTTAAGGCTGCAGAAGCCACAAATTTGGTATGATTTTTAAAAAACTTTGCTTGAGATGTTGCATTTGACATCCTAATACGTGTGCAAAATTTCCTAAAAATCGGTCCAAATTTAGATATAGCCGACATAGATATCTTTCATCCGATATGGCCTTTGAAGGCCGTAGTTGCCACAATTTTGGTCCGATCTTTACAAAATTTTGCACGATATGTTTCATTTGACGTGCTAATACGTGTGCGGAATTTCATTAAAAACGGATCAGATTAAGATATATGGGTTGCCCAAAAAGTAATTGCGGATTTTTCATATAGTCGGCGTTGACAAATTTTTTCACAGCTTGTGAATCTGTAATTGCATTCTTTCTTTTGTCAGTTATCAGCTGTTACTTTTAGCTTGCTTTAGAAAAAAAGTGTAAAAAAGTATATTTGATTTAAGTTCATTCTAAGCTTTATTAAAAATGCATTTACTTTCTTTTAAAAAATCCGCAATTACTTTTTGGGCATCCCAATAGCTCTCACATATATCTTCCATCTGACATGGCTTTTTAAGTCTATTGAAGACACAATTTTGGTTTGATCTTTATAAAACTTAGAGTGAGGTGTTTTTATTTGTCATCCTAGTACGTGTGCTAAATTTTATCAAAGTCGGTCCAGTTTTAGATGTAGCTCCCATATATATCTTTCATCTGATATGACCCTTAAGGGTTCAATTTAATATTTCAGAAGGTATGTAACTCTGACTAGATTTCAACACAGGTCCCATACATTAAAAGTACCTTTAGCCAGTCTCGATGGTGTAGGGTATTATATAGTCGACTCCACCCGATTTTTGTCTTTTCTAACTGGTTCTAGCATTCCCTCGGTCTTCGCCGCTCGTGGTCGAGAGTTGCTTATTTTTCGCAGCTAAACGCCACCTATTAACCCCGGTAATGGTCTAAGCTGTGTCCTGTCCTACCCAAGCCAATGGTTATTTGGTGTTTGACCTTTTCAACAATACAAACAGCAGGTGCAAACATTTTACACATTTAATTAATGTTCAATTTTCTAATGATGATTTTTCCGATCAAAGCCTTGATAAGCCATAGCCTTAATTGCAAAATATGCTTAGTCGACAAAATGTATTATTAAACTTTTTCATGCTGTCTATGACATATAATTTATAATGAGAGAGAAATTTCCACCATGACATTGAGAATAAAGTTTAACAAAATTTTAGCATTTAGTCCATTTTGACATTAAGGCTGTATATATTAAGCTTCATTGTCATAATAATCAACCAAATCAGCCTATAATAAATACATTATACATATGACACTTTATGTCTAGCATAATCAAAAAGATTCAAGTCATTTACTACTTGCCGGTTAAAGGTCATTACTTCAAAATAGCTTCAAGCCAAAAGTTCAAAAATCATACAAAAAAAAAAATTCTTAAAATGTTATAAAAGCAAAAATTATTGTAGAATGACATTAACAATGCGTCACTCCACCCGTTGCCTAATAGCCCTTTGCTATTACACTTCCCTGCTGTTGGGTTTAATTTCGTTTTGCTACAATTATCGAACGGGGGAAATATACACCAGCACCATAGCATCCCTATACAGTGGTATACTGAGCATTGGCGTTCTTGGAATCATATCTCTGATGACACGCATTGACTTACATCCCCCCCAAACTAAAGCATATGATTTACATATCAGGATATCAGCAGTAGGTTGTTTAATACGCCTTATTGCAGTCTTAGCAACATTCATCATACGCTGGATCAAGCGATGGCAGTTAATGAGGACCCTGAAGCAGTACCAAGCTATACATGACAAATTTATACGTAAATGGCCATTAACCCAAGAAGTGGAGCAAAAACTTGATCAGGCCATTGCCAGGAAATTCTGCTGTGGCCTTGTGGCCAATATGGGTGTATTTATTGGCTCATTTGAATATATTAAAAATCAGCTAAAATTGAAAAATTATTTGGAGTACTTCTTGTGGTTCATTATATGCAGCATACCCAATATGATACTCTCCCATTATTATTATGGTGTAATTAATGTCAATGCTTTGCTGGAATCCATAAATGACCAAGTTGGGGCCTTAATAAAAGAGTTGCAAAATCTCTGCCAATTGCATACTTCCAGAGAAATCCTTAGCCTAAGGTCTGATGAACTAGCCACCAATCTGGACGAATTGGCCGGCATACAACTGAAATTGGTGCAATTAGTTGGTCGCATAAATGATTACTATGACCTACAGGGAGCCTGTATTATGCTGGAATATTATCTGAATAATATTGCATTGATCTATATGACCTATATGACAATGCAGCACACCTACATAGTGGAGCTCTATAGCATATGGACCTATGGCTTTTTGACAATATCATTGATTTGCCATTACCTGGACTTAAGGATGATGTTGGCCAGTATTTTGGATGTTGAGAGACATGTTAAGGAAACTGGCCAACTGCTGAAGAATCATCAGCCTTGTATGTATCGCCTGGATGGCAGATTGCATGAAAGTGTGAGTAGATAAAAATACACAGAGAAAAATTTGTTTCAATATACGAAGAGAAAATAATGCGAATAGTTATTCGAAATAGTATTGGGTTGCCCAAAAAGTAATTGCGGATTTTTCATATAGTTGGCGTTGACAAATTTTTTCACAGCTTGTGACTCTGTAATTGCATTCTTTCTTCTGTCAGTTATCAGCTGTTACTTTTAGCTTGCTTTAGAAAAAAGTGTAAAAAAAGTATATTTGATTAAAGTTCATTCAAAGTTTTATTAAAAATGCATTTACTTTCTTTTAAAAAATCCGCAATTACTTTTTGGGCAACCCAATATCTTAGCCATTCCACCAGTTCCTATAATGCAAGGATCACCGCTTGATACACACTGCAGTGGTTGGGTAACCTTTTCGATATGACCAGTTCTAGATCTTTAGAGAACACCCCAAAGCCCATCAGGTCGTTAAGATTGGAACTATCCGTATAGAAGTCTATGTAATTTCTGTTACCACGGATATCCTAGTTTCAATCGGTGCTATCAGGAATAGTGGTACAGTACTTTTTATCAAAAAGGGGCTTAGGTAGGGTGTAATCCGCACTGCCTGGAACATCCGATATTGTATCAAGGATAACACAGTGTCCGTTGCCGCCACATGACCAATGAGAAAGCTCCCTTAACCTCACGGCAGTGATCGCTGCAATTTGGGTAGCCACATTATCCATAGGCATAAGATGTAGCATTAAATTCAGTGCATTAGATGGTATCGTCCTCAGTGCGGCTGTGATGCACAAACAAGCCATCCTTTGGATCCCGTTAAGTATTGAACAGTAGGTGGACTTTTAAAGCGCCGTCCACCAGACCACAACACTAATAGCATCAGTATATACCCAATGCATGACACGCGGTCTAAACCCCCAACTTTTGCCAATTGCTCTCTATACAGGGTAGGAATTTCCTTTCTTGCACTTTCCAAAATGTTTGAACCGCATTTTGTCATGGGCGGTAAGTATGAACCGTTTGGAGGGTGTTTTGGGGCTGGGGAGGCCACTGGCACTTTGCCCTAAAAATAGATTTCAAATTCGTTCTTTACTCCCAAATACCGTTGATTTGAGCTCCACACGACATATTTTTAGGAGGAAAAGAGCCACCTTGACTTGAAGGCAAATTTCAATGTCATATGTTAAATCTACACTCAAATATCTTTCATTTGAAACCCATATAGCCATGTTCGGCTGATATGTCCATTTGGGGGTATTTAGGAGTGAGGCGACCTCCCATTACTTGGACCTAATTTTGTATGCCATATTTGTAATCTACTGCCGGATACTCTTGAATACCTTTCATTTGAATCCCATATTGTCCCGATCGGTCCATTTTTATTTTAGGGTGGTACTGTTGGGCTATGGGGGAGGGTCCGTCCCCCTTTCGAAATATTATGTAAAAATTTCAAGATAATCGGCTCGGCCGTTTTTGAGCCTATACGGAACAAACAAACAAACCGACAAACAAACACAAATTAATTTTTATATATAAGATATATAAGATAGCTGAAATATAAACCGATAAAGGGTCCGAAGCCCTTATAACCTGCGTTTAATACCCGATTTGGGTGAAATTTTAAATGGTAAGTTTGCCTAAGCATCCCGACAACCGACTCATATATGGATCGAACTATATTTAGATATAGCTGTCATGCACATCGATCTGCCGATTAAGGGTCTGAAGACCACAAAAAATTTATTTATTACCCTATTTCGCTGAATGGTTCAGATCGAACGATATTTAGATATAGCTGCCACATAGACCTATCTGCCTACACAGAGTCTAAATCTCGTAAAAGATGCATTTATTATTCGATTTCTCTGAAATGTGACACAGTGACTTGTATTGAGCCTCCCATCATTCTAGAATATGATCCAGATCAGACTATATTTAAATATAAACCATAAAAAGCGGATTTATTGTCTGATTTCTCAGAAACTGTGACTTGTATAAGAGATCTCGGGATCTGAAGGAAATACGATCCAGGCCATCCCCTATTTAGATATAACTATATGGTAGAGGAGTTGTAATAAAATAGGATGATAAATATATCCAGGGTGGTGGATATTCAAAGTTCGGCACAGCCGAATATTACACGTTTTTACTTGTTATACCCTCCACCATAGGATGGGGGGTATACTAATTTCGTCATTCTGTTTGTAACTACTCGAAATATTCGTCTGAGACCCCATAAAGTATATATATTCTTGATCGTTGCGACATTTTATGTCGATCTAGTCATGTCCGTCCGTCAGTCCGTCCGTCTGTCTGTCGAAAGCACGGTAACTTCCGAAGGAGTAAAGCTAGCCGCTTGAAATTTTGCAAAAATACTTCTTATTAGTGTAGGTCGGTTGGTATTGTAAATGGGCCATATCGGTCCATTTTTTGATATAGCTGCCATATAAACCGATCTTGGGTCTTGATTTCTTGAACCTCTAGAGTGCACAATTCTTATCCGATTGAAATGAAATTTTGCACGACGTGTTTTGTTATGATATTCAACAACTGTGCCAAGTATGGTTCAAATCGGTCCATAACCTGATATAGCTGTCATATAAACAGATCTTGGGTCTTGACTTCTTGAGCCTCTAGAGGGCGCAATTCTTATCCGATTGAAATGAAATTTTGCACGACGTGTTTTGTTATGATATTCAACAACTGTGCCAAGTATGGTTCAAATCCATCTATAACCTGATATAGCTGTCATATAAACCGATCTTGGGTCTTGACTTCTTGAACCTCTAGAGTGCGCAATTCTTATCCGATTGGAATAAAATTTTGCACGACGTGTTTTGTTATGATATCCAACAACTGTGCCAAGTATGGTTCAAATCGCCATATAAACTGATTTGGGATCTTGACTTCTTGAGCCTGTAGAGGTCGCAATTATTATCTGATTTGCCTGAAATTTTGTACGACGGATTATCTCATGACCATCAACATACGTATTTATTATGGTCTGAATCGGAATATAGCCCGATACAGCTCCCATATAAATCGATCTCTCTATTTTACCAAAGGGCGCAATTCTTATTCGAATTGGCTGACATTTTACACAGGTCCTCAACATATAATTTGTTTGTGGTCCAAACCGGACCATATCTTGATATCGCTCTAATAGCAGAGCAAATCTTTTCTTATATCCTGTTTTGCCTAAGAAGAGATGGCGGGAAAAGAACTCGACAAATGCGATCCATGGTGGAGGGTATATAAGATTCGGCCCGGCCGAACTTAGCACGCTTTTACTTGTTTTTGTTTTTTTTTGTAATCTCAACTTTTATTTCTCGCATTTGATTGACACTTAATTTAATTAAAAGTATTTATAAACTACTTGAAGCCTTTAAATGAAATAGAGTCTCTGGCAACGATTCTTATCAGCCTAACTGACACATTGTTTAATTATGTCGAACCAAAAGCCTAAAGTTGAATGATAAAATGACCTACAGGAATTTTCATTTGGCTCCAGTTAGTCATTAGACCCCATGGAGTGTTCAACAAAATGTTTGGTGAAAATCAATTATTTCATTTCGGTGCTGATGGGGGTGATATCGTTTTGTTATGACCAGCAGGAAGGTAGAATCTACAACACTCCTCTAGTGACAATTTATAATGCTCTGGCGAGTATTGCTCTGTTTGGATTGGTGCCGTTGTTCTTTCGTCTCGACTATAATTCAGAATTTCTGCATATGAACATCAATGCAGTGTTGGTTGTTATACGCACTGTGGGCTTATTGGCCACCGTTATTTTCAATTGGACCAAACGTCAGCAACTTGTAGCCACTTTAAATGAGGTGCACAACATTCGTCAGGGCTATCTACAAAGATGGCCGTTGAGTGAAGAACTAGAAAAAAGCTATGAATATACGATAAGACAAAAGCTGGTCTTGGGTTTCGTTACTATAACCATAACAACGCTGAGCTGTTTTGAGTATGTCAAGATGCAATTTGAATTGAATAGCTTTTATGCCTCAATTGTGACAATTGTCATGTGCAGTTTTGTACACCTGGTTATGATGAACTATTTCCTGTTCATGGCTCATCTAAATGTCATCCTAAGGGCCATTAATAAGGAGTTGCAGAAAATCTTGATTTTCTCCACCCATCTATGGCAGCTGGAGAAATCACAACAAATGGCAGGCAATCTTCTAAAATCGAAATACTGTCAAATGGCCCAGCAGTTGGAAGAGTTAGCTAAGGTACAACATCAGCTGCATGTGCTGGGAAATCGCATCAATTGCATGCATGAAATTCAGTCATTATGCATTATATTGATGGTCTATTTGGTTCATTTGACCATGTTTTACATGACCTATTTGTCATTGGATAAACCTCAACTACTGTCCGAACAGTTCAGCTTATGGACTTGGCTAATGGTACCGCTGGTTTTGACAATTTATTACCTGGATTTGATCAAATTTATACAGGGCATTGTGGAATTTCAAGAGTTGTCTAAGGAAACTGGAGAATTGTTGAGAGAATGCCAACCGTTATCACCTACGATGGAAGTGAAATTGGAGGACAGTGTAAGTACACCAATAAGTTGATGAAATTATTGTAGTGGGATGTATGACAAGAGTCCTGAATGTTTGTATTGGATAATACATGAAGGCATTGGCAAGAGAATCTTTTTTATACCCTCCTCCATACTAATTTCGTCATTTTCATATAAAGCATATATATTCTTGATCGTCGCGACATTTTTTTGTCGATATAGCCATGTCCGTCCGTCTGTCCGTCCGTCCGTCCGTCTGTCTGTCGAAAGCACGCTAACTTCCGAAGGAGTAAAGCTAGCCGCTTGAAATTTTGCACAAATACTTCTTATTAGTGTAGGTCGGTTGGTATTGTAAATGGGCCATATCGGTCCACGTTTTGATATAGCTGCCTTATAATCCGATCTTGGGCTTTGACTTCTTGAGCCTCTAGAGTGCGCAATTCTTATCCGATTGGAATGAAATTTTGCACGACGTGTTTTGTTATAATATCCAACAACTGTGCCAAGTATGGTTCAAATCGGTCCATAACCTGATATAGCTGTGATATAAACCGAATTTGGGTCTTGACTTCTTGAGCCTCTAGAGGGCGCAATCCTTATCCGATTTGAAAGAATTTTTGCACGAAGTATTTTGTTATGATATCCAACAATTGTGCCAAGTATGGTTCAAATCGGTCCATGACCTGATATAGCTGTCATATAAACCGATCTTGGGTCTTGACTTCTTGAGCCTCTAGAGGGCGCAATTCTTACCCGATTTGAATGAATTTTTGCACGAAGTATTTTGTTATGATATCCAATAACTGTGCCAAGTATGGTTCAAATCAGTCCATGACCTGATATAGCTGTCATACAAACCGATCTTGGGTCTTGACTTCTTGAGCCTCTGGTTGTCGCAATTATTATCCGATTTGCCTGAAATTTTGTACGAAGGATTCTCTCATGACCATCAACATACGTATTTATTATGGTCTGAATCGGTCTATAGCCCGATACAGTTCCCATATAAATCGATCTCTCTATTTTACTTCTTGAGCCCCCAAAGGGCGCAATTCTTATTCGAATTGGATGACATTTTACACAGGTCTCCAATATATAATTTAATTGTGGTCCAAACCGGACCATATCTTGATATCGCTCTAATAGCAGAGCAAATCTTTTCTTATATCCTTGTTTGCCAAAGAAGGGATGCCGGGAAAAGAACTCGAAAAATGCGATCCATGGTGGAGGGTATATAAGATTCGGCCCGGCCGAACTTAGTACGCTTTTACTTATTTTATTTTCATACCGATAAAGGGTCTGCCGATAAAGGGATCTGCCGATAAAGGGTCTGAAGCCCATAAAAGCTTTATTTTTTTTAACGATTTCGCTAAAATTTGAAACAGTGAGTAGTTTTAGGCCTCCTATCATAGGACCCAAATATGGTTCAGATTGGGCTATATTTAGATATAGCTGCCATATAGACCGATCTGCCGATATAGGGTCTGAAGCCCATAAAAGCTTTATTTTTTATCCGATTTAGCTGAAATTTGAAACAGTGAGTAGTTTTAGGCCTCCTATCATAGGACCCAAATATGGTTCAGATCGGACTACATTTAGATATAGCTGCCATATAGACCGATCTCCCGATAAGGGGTCTGAAGCCTATAAAAGCTTTATTTTTAACCGATTTCGCTGAAATTTGAAACAGTGAATTGTTTTAAGACTACCGACATCTGACCTAAGTATGGTTCAGATCGGACTATATTTAGATATAGCTGCAATATAGACCGATCTGCCGATAAAGGGTCTGAAGTCCATAAAAGCTTTATTTTTTAACCGATTTCGCTAAAATTTGAAACAGTGAGTAATTTTAGTTCTACCAACATCTGATCCAAATATGGTTCAGCTCAGACTATGTATAGATATAGCTGACATATAGACCGATCTCCCGATAAAGGGTCTGAAGCCTATAAAAGCTTTATTTTTAACCGATTTCGCTGAAATTTAAAACAGTGAGTAATTTTAGTCCTTCCAACATATGACCCAAATATGGTTCGGATCGGACTATATTTAGATATAGCTGCCATATAGACCGCTCTCCTGATAAAGGGTCTGCAGCCCAGAAAAGCCCTATTTATTACCCGATATCGCTTTTAGGTCTCCCGACATCCGCCCGACATCCGCCCCAAATATGGTTTGGATCCGACTATATTTAGATACAGCTGCCATATAGACCGATCTCCAAATTAGGGGTCTGAAGCCCATAAAAGCATTATTTTTTATTCAATTTCACTGAAATTTGAAACAGTGAGAAGTCTTAGGCCACCAGCCATCCGACCCAAATGTGGTAGTAGGACTGTATTTAGACATAGCTGTCATATAGACCGATATGCCGGCTCATATTCAACAGTGACTTATCCAATAAGACCACTCAATGTCCGTGCCGAATTTGGGTGCATAAGTTATCCAATTTTCATAGGATTGTGACGAAAGGGGATTTACATATATAACCGAGGTGATGGGTATCCAAAGTTCGGTCTGGCCGAACTAAATGCCTTTTTACTTGTTTTTATTAGTTTTGCATATTAGACTTTATTCCCCCAAATCTAAGTTGAAAATCATAACCAACTAAAACCTGCCTGAAAATTAATTACACCCTTATATCATAAATCAAATAATGACTTGTGTGGAGGGCTGTGATTAAAGCTACTGGTGGTGGCTTTTTATCATACAATCGAATAATGACTTCCCTGTATGATAGTTAGGCCTCCATTTTTTCCCACTTATTATCAAGCATATTTCCAAATCGGTTTCAGTTATTTTGTCAAGTCCTCATGAAACGTTCAACGCTTTGGATGATACGTGCAAATTATATGCTGTCTTTGGCCAGTGGCATCATATCCTATTGCTATGATCAAAAGACCGGAGAGATCTACACCACACCCATAGCGACCATACACAGCGTCTTGGCTAGCATTGGAATTTTTGCACTTGTACGCCTTTTCTTTCGCATCGATATGAGTGTTAAATTTTTGCCTTTCAAAATAAGTACCTCATTATTTCTGCTGCGCATAATAAGCCTCCTGGTCACCGTCTTCTACAATTGGACCAAACGTCAGGATTTCGTGGCCACGCTCAATGATTTACGGAGTACACGTAACCATTTTTTCGAAAGATGGCCTTTGAGTGAAAAGTTGCAGGAGAAATTTGAAAATACCCTAAGACAAAAGTTCTTTTGGGGCTTAGTGTCAACCATCATGGTAACGATGGGCTCCTTCGAATCCATTAAAATGCATTTCAAGTTGGAGAATAGCTATGCCATTTTGGTGGCTTTTGCCCTGTGCATTGCATTTAGTTTGGTCATGATGAACTATTTTCTCTGTATGGCACATTTAAATGTTGTGCTAATGGCCATCAATGAGGAGTTGAAACAAATTTTGAATATGTACTCCTATCTAAGTCGATTAGAGGAATCGAAATTAATTGGCGCCGGCACTCTAATGACACAATGTTGTAAATTATCTGATGATTTGGATGAGTTGGCTGTGATACAGCATCGCCTGCATCAGCTGGGAAATCGCATTAACCGCATGTATGATGTCCAAGGAGCTTGTGTTTTCTTGATAGTGTATTTAAATGATGTGGCTGTGTTCTATATGATGTATCCCACCTCGGAAAAAAATCAATTCCTTGTTAACAACTTTAGCAGGTGGAATTTGGCAATATTGCCCATTGTGTTGATAACCTTTGGCATAGATTTGATTATTTTTGTGCAAAATAAGATAAACTTTCTCGAGCTGTTTGTGGAAACTGGAGAATTGTTGAGAGAACGGGAGATCTATGCAGTCACCTTGGATGTAAGATTGGAGGAAAGTGTAAGTAGTTAAATTAAGTTATTTCAGCCAAATTGAATAATATTTTAGCCCCTAGAGGGCGCTATTTTCTGGTGTTGTTGGTATGTTTTTCATTAAAGCCACATTTATTAACAGATTTCGCTGAAATTTGGGACAGTGAGTTGTGTTAGGCCTCTCGACATCCTTGTTCAATTTGGCCTAGATCGGTTCAGATTTGGATATAGCTGCCATATAAACCGTTTTAACGGTTTAAGGTTTTAGGCCCATAAACGGTAAATTTTTGAAGCAATTTTGCTGAAATTCGGCATAATGAGTTGCGTTTGGGTCCTCTACATTTGTACCGAGCATGGTCATGATCCGTCTACAATTCGATATAACTGCCATATAGACCGATCTCTCAGTTTAAGGTCTTGGGGTTATAAAAAGCGAATTTTTTTGTCCGATTTCGCTGAAATTTGGGACAGTGAGTTGTGTTAGGCTCCTTGATATCCTTATTCAATATGGCCCAGATCGGTTCACATTTGGATATAGCTGCCATATAGACCGTTCTCACGATTCAAGGTTTTAGGCCCATAAATGGTAAATTTTTGAACCGATTTTGATGAAATCAGGCATAATGTGTTGCGTTTGGGTCCTCAACATTCGTACCGAGCATGGTCAAGATCGGCCTTTATTTCGATATAGACCGATCTCTCAGTTTAAGGTCTTGGGGTTATAAAAAGCGATTTTTTTGTCCGATTTCGCTGAAATTTGGGACAGTGAGTTGTGTTAGGCTCCTTGACATCCTCGTTCAATATGGCCCAGATCGGTTCAGATTTGGATATAGCTGCCATATAGACCGTTCTCACGATTCAAGGTTTTAGGCCTATAAATGGTAAATTTTTGAACCGATTTTGCTGAAATCAGGCATAATGTGTTGCGTTGGCCCCTCGACATTTGTACCGAGCATGGTCAAGATCGGCCTTTATTTCGATATAACTGCCATATTGATATTTTTGAACCGATTTTGCTGAAATCAGGCATAATCGGTTGTGTTAGGCCCCTCAACATTCAAGATGGGTCAATATTTCTATATAACTGCCATATAGACCGATCTCTCAAATTAAGGACTTGGGTCCATAAAAGGCATATTTATTGTCCGATTTCGCTGAAATTTGGCGCATGTGCTTGGTAAACCTCGTCCACATCCTTGTTTGAAGGGTTCAGATTGGTGTATATTAGGATTTTTGTCCGATTCGATTTAAGTTCTTAAGCCATTAAAAGAAGAATTTTTTAACCGATACATTTGGTACAGTACAGTTGTGTTAGACCCTTACATAGCCTCCCTGAATATGGTGGATATTGGACTATATTAAAAATAGTTGCTATGGGTTAATAAATGATGCATTTTTCACCGTATCCGAGGCGGTGGGTATCCAGAGCTCGGCTCGGCCGAACAAAGTTGTGTAAGCTGGATTTGAATAAGGTAAGTAAGGAGGCCACCGTAGCGCCGAGGTTAGCATGACCGCCTATGACGCTGAACGCCTGGGTTCGAATCCTGGCGAGACCATCAGAAATAAATTTTCAACGATGGTTTTGCCCTCCTAATGCTGGCAACATTTGTGAGGTACTATGTCATGTAAAACTTCTCTCGAAAGAGGTGTCGCACTCCGGCACGCCGTTCGGACTCGGCTATAAAAAGGAGGCCCCTTATCATTGAGCTTAAAACTTGAATCGGACTGCACTCATTGATATGTGAGAAGTTTGCCCCTGTTTCTTAGTGGAATGTTCATGGGCAAAATTTGCATTTGCAATTTGCAAGTACGACTTTACTTGCCTTCTATTGCACTTGTTTGTGGAGCAAGTCGTCTTTAAGAGCCCTATTCAAATTCAGAAGAGTGCTTTACAACCTACTCTAATTGGGTTGGTGAGTAACGCATCTATTTGACGAAGCCCGCTGATGAAGATTCATGGCGAATCCGAAATCGCGATATGGATAGCCAGTCAAATGCGTGCTTTTTAGCAACATCACACAGTTGGCCTACTTTGCAGAGTTCGCCTTGCTGTGCTATTAGGAATTTTAAGAACGATTTTAGTATGTATTTTTTGTAGCAAATGTTCGAAATAACAAATTGCGCCCTCCGGAGATCAAGAAGTTTAGGCGAGAGATCAACGTTTCCTAACATGGACCAAGTTCGTCAATTAAAAGTATTTGTGCAATATTTAAACCCTTTGGACCAAGCAGCACAGAGGTTAGCGTGTCCGCCTATGTCGCTAAACCCCTGGATTCGAATCTTAACAATAACATTAGAAACATGTAAAAGCGTACTAAGTTCGTCCGGGCCGAATCTTGGTTACCCACCACCTTGGATTCCTCCAAAAATGTACCCTTATTAACAGAGTTCATATTTGAATTATTTTGGTCTCAATTAGTTATATCGAGATATCGGTACTTACGGCGGGCCTATACCACCATATTGACCGATTCGGAAAAAAACTTGGCTCTGATGTTGTTAGTCATAAGATAGGGATTTGGGCAAATTTTTAGCCAAATGAAAATTTAGGTCAAATCCGGATATGGGTGCTATATCTGATTATAGACCGATTCGGATCATATTTGGCATGAATGTTGAAAGTCATAACTTAAATCTACCTTAGCCTAGAGGCGCCAGGATATGCTCAGAGTCTTTCTCGGCTTGTCTTTGTTTTTTCTTAGCTCAGTCTAAGAGACGTGCCAATCGTGTGGTGCCCACCTGGATTTCACCCTGTTGAAGAGTTTTCTACAAACCTTCCTTAGATCAACCAGTTATGAGGTCTACCATGGCGTTTGCTATTTGCCCCCTAGTCATTCAAGGCCTTCGGTGTAGACAGACAGGAAGAAAGACAGACAGACGGACGAACCATGGCCAAATTGTTTGTGTATATAGGCTCTTAATTTTGAGGTGTATCAAACTGCAAGACCACCCCATCAAATGGTGCAGAGTATAACGAACCCCTATTTTTCTTAATTACCCAGGAATGCTAATTACCCCCAAGTATCATTCACTTGATTGCCTCCAAAGAGTTAATCAATCACTGCATAATTCTTTGTTTGCCTATCAACAATCTCCCCTGGTTGTTGACGTTGTACATATGGACAGCAATCCTTGGGGTTGAAATTACTACCTATAGACATAGTTGTTAGGTTAGTCCGTCCTCAGTTCTTCTTTAGCTCCAACATGAAACGTTCAACAAATTACATGTTACTTACTCTCTATTTGATCTCTTTGTTCAGTGGCATAACATCGTATTGTTATGACCATACTACCGGCGAAATGTACACCACTCCCATAGTGACAATTTACAGTGCCTCAGTGGGTATAGGCTTGATGGCTTATGTCACGTTTTTCTATCGTATCGACTACAATACAACATCTTTGCCTTTGCAAATTAACTACGTATTATTTGCTATTCGCATCTTAAGTCTTGTATTCACCATCGGCTATAACTGGTGCCAGCGTGAGGAATTTGTGTGCAACCTAAACGACTTGCAGCGAACTCATAACAATTTCTTCAGCAGATGGCCTATGAGTGAGAAACTGCAGCAGAAATTTGAGAAAACTTTGAGATTAAAGTTGCATATGGGCTACGTGATTTTAGTGGGTTCAGTGCTGACCTCATATGAGTCGATAAAATATCATTTTAAAATAGATGGCGTGCTTTTGGTAATACCTGGAATGATCATGTGCTGTGCCATCAACATTGTCATGATGAACTATTATATATGCATAGCCTCTATGAATGTTATGCTCCTAGCCATAAATGAGGAAATGGAGAAAATTTTAAAAGTCTGCTCCACACTGGAGCCTTGGCAGCATTCTCAGCAAATTGGGCCCGGTGCCTTGATAACGCAATGCTGCAAACTCTCCGATGATGTGGATGACTTGGCTTTGTCACAGCACCAAGTCTATCTGTTGGGTAATCGCATCAACCGCATGTTTGACATACAAACTGCCTGTGTCATGTTGATGGTGTATTTGACCAATGTGGCAGCGTTTTATATGTCAATTCCAACAGCACAGAAAAACCAACTAATCATTGCACACTATAGTGGCTGGATTATGACCATAGCACCTATTTTTATGGCCATTTATTATGTCGATTTGGCCATATTCATGCGAGGTATGTTTGCATTTCGAGATTTATGCCATCAAGCTGGCGAGATGTTGAGAGAGAGTGCAGCATATTGGCCGGCAATGGATATAAGATTGGAGGAAAGTGTAAGTTGAGAAAAAGATGTATAATAGTTGTAAGCATATCGGACTGTATAAACATAGGTATTGCTTCCATATTGATGTAACTACCAATTGTTGTTCTAAAAAAGCAGAAATTGTATTTTTTCTCCGATTTGAATGAATTTCGAAGCGATGAGTTTATTTGCCCATTACGTGTATTCAACATAGGTTTATACTAAAATGTGAGTAACATGGCTGTTTTGATCAGAGTTAGAAAGAAACTCTATCAGTGCGTACACCCAAAGAAAAGTTGATACCAACCTACCGTGCTCATTTCAGTACCGTACGGTATTGGTAGTAAAGCAAACCCGTATGGCAGAAAAACTGTACCGGATGGTATGGTTGAAACATAAAATCATGAATACCGTTTGGTATTAGTCTTATTACCGAACTGTTATTGGTTTTAATACAAATCAGTTATTGCTTTTAGCACCAAACCATTATTGGTTTTAGTACCAAACCATTATTGATTATTCCATCCCATAATGAACCAAAAACACCCATTTGATAATAATTTTAATTTAATTTTATTTATTAAGGGCTTCCTAATGATTTTTTTTTGTAATATTTTTTGAAAAAAAGTTGGAATTTTTGAATAGTTTAACAAATTTTCAAAAAACTTCTCTAAGCAATATGTTCGAGAGGCCCCATTTCAACAAATTTCTTTTCGAATATAGTGTGCTTAAAGTTTATGAGCCGATTTTTAATGTGAACCAGCACACCTAGACGTCAAGTTCACGTTATACAAAATCAACATGGGCTCTAAAAATTTAACCACCCTTTATGTTTAAGAGGTCCTACTCTCATGAAATGTTTTAATACCATTGGGTTGCCCAAAAAGTAATTGCGGATTTTTCATATAGTCGGCGTTGACAAATTTTTTCACAGCTTGTGACTCTGTAATTGCATTCTTTCTTCTGTCAGTTATCAGCTGTTACTTTTAGCTTGCTTTAGAAAAAAAGTGTAAAAAAAGTATATTTGATTAAAGTTCATTCTAAGTTTTATTAAAAATGCATTTACTTTCTTTTAAAAAATCCGCAATTACTTTTTGGGCAACCCAATATATTAATTAACCAAAATTCGTACCGCAAAAAAAATCTAAAAACATTTTAGTATTTTTAATAATTTCATAAACATTTTTTCGATCTAATTAATGTCTATAAAGAAAAGCGTATAAACATTCTAACTTTCTAATAAAGTGTTTTAGGTATCATCAGGGAGCAAAATGACACTAAACAAGTAAAAAAGGTCATAATACAGTGAAAAAATTCATTATTTATGCATCCGTAGTAGCTTTGTCCAAATCTGGACTGATCTGGGCAAAATTAAAAAGGGATGTCGGAGAGCTTAACAGAACTCACTCCGCCAAATTTCAGCTATATCGGATAATAAATGCACTTTTTATTGAGCCAAGACCTTAAATCAAAAAATCGGTCCATATGGTAGCTATGTCCAAATATAGACCAATCTGGGCCAAATTTAAAACAGATGTTGAAGGGCTTAACACAACTCACTGCGCCAAATTTCAGCGAAATCGAACAATAAATGCATTTTTTATGGGCCCAAAACCTTAGATCAGCACATCGGAATATACCGCAGATATATACTAATCTGGGCCGATCTGGGTCAAATTGAAGAAGGATGTAGAAGAGCCGAAATCGGTCCAAAATTTGGGCAAAATCGGACGATATAAACGCCTTTCATGAGCCCCAGGCCTTAAAACGAGAGATCGGTCTATATGGCAGCTATATCCAAATCTGAACCGATCTGGGTCAAATTAAACAAGTAAAAGCGTGCTAAGTTCGGCCGGGCCGAATCGTATATGCCCTTCACCATGGATCGCATTTGTTGAGCTCCTGCCACGGTATCTCTTTTTAGGTAAACAAAGGATAAAAGAAATGAATTTCTATGTTATTGGAACAATATCAAGTTCATATCATATCAAATATCATTTCGGACCATAAATATACTGAATATTGGAGACCATAGTCAGATGTCATTGTGTAAAATTACAGCCAAAGCTAGTCAGAATTGCGCACTTTAGGGTCTGCAAAAGTAAAATAGAGGGATCGGTTTATAGGGGAGCTGTGTTAGGTTAAAAACCGATTCATGCCATATTCGATATGTATGTTAAAGGTCATGAGAGAAGCCGTTGTACAAAATTTCAGCCAAATCGGATAATACTTGCGCCCTTTAGAGGCTCAAGAAGTCAAGACCCCAAATCGGTTTATATGGCAGCTATATCAGGTTATGTACCGATTTGAACTATTCTTAGCATAGTTGTTGGAAGTCATAACAAAACACCTCATGCAAAATTTCAGCTAAATCGGATAAGAATTGTGTCCTCTAGCGGCTCAAGAAGTCAAGACCCCAGATCGGTTTATATGGCAGCTATATCAGGTTATGTACCGATTTGAACTATTCTTAGCACAGTTGTTGGAAGTCATAACAAAACACCTCATGCAAAATTTCAGGTAAATCGGATAATAATTGCGCCCTCTAGTGACTCAAGAAGTCAAGACCCCAGATCGTAGTGCAAAATTTCAGCCAAATCGGATAAGAATTATGCCCTCTAGCGGCTCAAGAAGTCAAGATTCCAGATCGGTTTATATGGCAGCTATATTAAAACGTGGTCCGATATAGCCCATTTACAATCCCAACCGACCTACACTAATAAAAAGTGTTTGTGCAAAATTTAAAGCGCCTAGCTTTACTCCTTCGAAAGTTAGCGTACGTTCGACAGACAGACGGTCGAACGAACGGACGGACGGACATGGCTAGTTCGACTTAAAATGTCATGACGATCAAGAATATATAAACTTTATGGGGTCGTAGACGAATATTTCGAGAAGTTACAAACAGAATGACAAAATTAGTATACCCCCCATCCTATGGTGGAGGGTATAAAAAGGATGTTGAAGGGCTGAACACAACTCACTGTGTCAAATATCAGCAAAATCGAAAAACAAGTGTTGCTTTTATTTACCTAAGACCTTAAATCGGTGGATCGGTCTATATGGGGGCTATATCCAAATATAGTCCACCCTCGAACTTAATGTGACTATGGACAAAAAAAAAACTGTGCAAAATTTCGGATAAATTTCTCTATTATTATACCCACCACCCTAGGATGGGGATATACTAATCTAGTCATTCCGTTTGTAACATCTCGAAATATTCATCTAAGACCCCATAAAGTATATATTCTTGATCGTCTCTACGTTCTAAATTGAGCTAGCCATGTCCGTCCGTCCGGCTGTCGAAACCACAATAGCTATGGAACGCGTAAAGCTAGTCGCTTGAAATTTTGTACAGATACTTAATATTGATGTAGGTCATTGGGGATTGCAAATGGGCTATATCGGTTCAGATTAACATATAGCTCCCATATAAACGGTTCTCCCGATTTGATTTCTTGAGCCCCTGGAAGCTGCAAATTTTGTCCGATTTGGCTGAAATTTTTCATGTAGTGTTCCGTTATAACTTCCAACAACTGTTAAGGACGGTCTAAATCGGTCTATAACCTGATATAGCTCCCATATAAACTGATCTCTCGATTTGACTTCTTGAGCCCTTAGAAGTCGCAATTTTTGTCCGATTTTGATGAAATTTTGCATGTCGTGTTCCGTTAAGACTTCCAATCACTATGTCAAGTACGTTCCAAATCGGTCTATGTCCTAATATAGCTCCCATATAAACCGATCTTACAAGCCGCAATTTTTGTCCGATTTGGCTGAAATTTTGGATGCGGAGTTCCTATACGACTTCCAACAACTGTGCTTACATCGGGGTTGCCCAAAAAGTAATTGCGGATTTTTTAAAAGAAAGTAAATGCATTTTTGATAAAACTTAGAATAAACTTTAATCAAATATACTTTTTTACACTTTTTTTCTAAAGCAAGCTAAAAGTAACAGCTGATAACTGACAGAAGAAAGAATGCAATTACAGAGTCACAAGCTGTGAAAAAAATTGTCAACGCCGACTATATGAAAAATCCGCAATTACTTTTTGGGCAACCCAATATAACCTGATATATCTCCCATGTAAACCGATTTACTCATCATTCTTGTTCGGTTCGCAGAAGCTTTAATTTTTTGGTGGTTTGACAGAAGTTTCTTATGTAGATAAAATTATGCCCTTTAACTAAATTTATTTTGTATAAATTTTTATCAGAATCCATGGTGGAGGGTTCCAAAGATTCCACCCGGCCGATTTTAGAACGCTTTTACTTGTTAAAGACTGTAGC
Source organism: Stomoxys calcitrans (assembly GCF_963082655.1). Classification (NCBI taxonomy): domain Eukaryota; kingdom Metazoa; phylum Arthropoda; class Insecta; order Diptera; family Muscidae; genus Stomoxys; species Stomoxys calcitrans. The sequence continues at coordinate 10,912,316 of NC_081556.1, read as the reverse complement.
GTGACTTCAGCAGACAGACAGATGGACGGACAGGGCTAGATGGTCTTAGATTTTTTCGACCATCAAGAATATATGTACTTTATAAGGTCGGAAAGGGATATTTCGATTTCGGGTATATATTGGGTTGCCCAAAAAGTAATTGCGGATTTTTTAAAAGAAAGTAACTGCATTTTTAATAGAACTTAGAATGAACTTTAATCAAATATACTTTTTTTACACTTTTTTTCTAAAGCAAGCTAAAAGTAACAGCTGATAATTGACAGAAGAGAGAATGCAATTACAGAGTCACAAGCTGTGAAAAAATTTGTCAACGCCGACTATATGAAAAATCCGCAATTACTTTTTGGGCAACCGAATATGAATATACCCCCATCCTTCGGTGGTGTGTTTAACACCTACCCAAGGGTTAAAAGAATGGAAGTTTCAGGTTTGTGTCAAAAAACTTAAACAAATGTCTGGACCTTAAAAGAATGTATAGGCATTTTAATTGCATATATTTCGATGTCCAAAACAACACTGTTTCACTTTTCTTTCATGACCCATTTGGGAAATATGGCATAACATCTCACTCCTTCATTTCATGGCCATTGTTAACATGAAAGTTAATGAAACCGTCTTATCACAAATCACTTAATGGCCTGGCTGGGGAAAGGAATAGAAGCTTTTCCGGCGCTCAGTTAACCATAATCTGTCTATCAATTGTTCAGATTTACGATTGCGTTTAACATTAGTGGTAAATTAATACTTCTCTCTCAATCACTATGCTCCACATTGCTTTAGTTATTTGTTCGGGGCCACATGGAGCGCACAACCAAATGGATGATAGCCGCCGTTTATAGAATCTCTCTGGCTGTTGGCATAATATCCTTTTGTCATGATCAAACCACCGAAAAATTCTACTTTTCAACCATGGTGACAATTTACAGTGCCTTTGCCAGCTTGGTAATGCTGGGATTTTTACGATATTTCTTTCAACTGAACTTTAGTTCACCCCATTTACCAGTGAAAATCAATGCGATAATATTTTTGCTGCGTGGCCTATGTTTGGTGGTCACTGTCTTTATTAACTGGACCAAGCGCCAAGAAATCGTGACCACTCTTAATGAGCTAAGGCAGGCTCGTTATAAATTTCAGAAACGATGGCCTTTAAGTGAGAAAACGAAGCGGAAATTCGAGAAAACTCTGCGGAGAAAACTCAAATTGGGTTTTGCCACAACAACAGGCATATTGCTGACCCTAATTGAATCGGTCAAAATTCAATTTGAGCTGGAGAGTGTCTATGCCATTGCAGCAGTGATACTAATGTGCAGTGTCGGCAGTTTTGTCATGATGAATTTTTTCCTTTGCATAACCCATTTGAATGTGATACTATGGGCCGTAAATGAAGAGGTGGAAAAAATCTTGAAAACCACCTATCAACTATGGCAGTTAAGCATGCAGCAATATATAGGCCCTGGAACCTTGATAACCCACTGCTGTAGGTTGTCTGATGATTTGGATAACCTGGCTGCAACACAACATCAATTGCATCTCTTGGGTAATCGCATTAATCGCATGTATGACCTTCAAACGGGTTGCGTTTTATTGATGATCTATTTGAACAATGTGGCAGTGTGCTATATGGCATACCCTACGGCAGAAAAAGATCAGATAACCGACAACTATAGTAACTGGACCATTGTACTGATGCCGTTTGTAATGATTATGTATTACATAGACCTGGTCATATTTCTGAAGAGTTTAATGCATTTTCACGAAGCATTTTTGGCAACGAAAAAATTGTTCAGGGAACATCAGGCTCTTTTGCCCACATTGGATGTGAGATTGGAGGAAAGTGTAAGTACCATAACAGATTTAAAATTTCTTTCAATGAATTTCTAAACTAGACTCAATTGATAGCAAAATAAGAGAAAATAAGCAAAATGGTACCAGAAATGGTACCCCATAAGAAATATTGGGTTGCCCAAAAAGTAATTGCGGATTTTTCATATAGTCGGCGTTGACAAATTTTTTCACAGCTTGTGACAAAAACTAGACCTGGCACGGTATAGCTGTGAGCACCACACACGCCGGAACATTGAGGTCCGATCTGTGTGGTGTTCATAGGTATCAAGAAAAGCTAAGCTGCGAATAATGGAATGCTCCATACGGAGTAACTGCAACGGCAGTCGCGAACAATCAGCGTAAAGTCTCAGTGAAAGGTCGGGCGGCACCGGCTATTGCACAGATTCTGAGGGCCTATGATGCTCGCTAAATGACCAATGGCCACCCTGTTCCCGCGGCGACCGGTCCTTTGAACCGGAGCTTGACGAGGATCGTCACCTTCAAATAAAAATGTAGCTACAACAACAAAAACTAGAAACCATAGACACTTATTGGGTTACCCAAAAAGTAATTGCGGATGTTTCATATAGTCGGCGTTGAAAAATTTTTTCACAGCTTGTGACTCAGTAATAGCATTCTTTCTTCTGTCAGTTATCAGCTGTTACTTTTAGCTTGCTTTAGAAAGAAAGTTTAAAAAAAGTATATTTGATAAAAGTTCATTCTAAGTTTTATTAAAAATGCATTTACTTTCTTTTAAAAAATCCGCAATTACTTTTTGGGCCACCCAATAGTTTTTATACCCTCCACCATAGAATGGGGGTATACTAATATCGTCATTATGTTTGTAACACCTCGAAATATGCGTCTAAGACCCAATAAAGTATATATATTCTTGATCATCATGACATTTTAAGTCGATCTACAGGGTGGCTGATGAATATTGCTACAATGATGAATATTGCTACATTTTTTTTTCGGTGTATGGAATACATTTTTCTTTTATTCATGTTAAATTAAATTATTAAATTAATTATTAAATTATTATTAATTAAATTAATTAATTAATTAATTAAATTAATTATTAAATTATTATTATTAAATAGAAAAAAAGTTATTACATTTTTTTTTGGTAGCGGCTTTCATCAGCCACCCTGTAGCCATGCCTGTCCGTCGCTCCGTCTGTCGAAAGCACGCTAACTTTCAAAGGAGTAAAGCTAAGCGCTTGAAATTTTGCACAAACACTTTTCATTAGTGTAGGTCCATTGAGGTTGTAAATGGGCCAAATCGGTCAATGATTCAATATAGCTGCCATATCAACCGATCTCCCGAGTAGACTTCTTGAGCCTCTAGAGGGCGTAATTCTTGTCCAATTTGACTGAAATTATGCATGATGTGTTTATCCAAATTGGTTAAGAATTGCGCCCTCTACTGGCTCAGGAAGTCAAGACCCAAGATCGGTTTACATGGAGGCTTTATCAGGTTATGGACTGATTTAAACCATACATGGCACAGTTATGACTCCCAATAACTGTGCCATGTATGGTTTAAATCAGTCCATAACCTGCTAAAGCCGCCATGTAAACTGATCTTGGGTCTTGACTTCCTGAGCCAGTAGAGGGCGCAATTCTTATCCGATTTGGATGCAATTTTACACGTGTTGTTTTGATATTACTTCCAACAACTGTGCCAAGTATGGCTCAAATCGGTTCATAACCTGGTATAGCTGTCATATAAACCGATCTTGGGTCTTGACTTCTAGAGCCTCTAGATGGCGCCATTATAGTCGGATCTGACTGAAATTTTGCACTTGTTGTTGTGGTGTCACTTCCATTAACTGTGCTTAGTAAGGTTCAAATCGGTTCACAAACTGGTATAGCTGCCATATAAACCGATCTAGGATTTTGACTTCTTGGGCCGCTAGAGGACGCAATTCTCATCCGATTTGGCTGAAATTTTGCATGAGCTGTTTTGTTATGTCTTTCATCAACTGTGCTTAGTACGTCGCAAATTGGTACATAACCTGATATAGCTGCCATATAAATCGATCTTGGATCTTAATTTCTTGGGCCGCTAGAGGGTGCAATTCTCATCCGATTTGGCAGAAATTTTGTACAACTGCTTCTCCCATAACCTTCAATATTCGTGTCCAATATGGTCGGAATCGATCTATAGCTTGATACAACTCCCATTTAAACCGATCTCCCGATTTTACTTCTTGAGCCCCTACAAGGCTCAATTCTTATCTGAATAAACTGTAATATTATACAAAAACTTCTACAATGTTCAGCATTCATTAATGGTCCGAATCGGACTATGATGACCAAACCGGATATAGCTCCCACATAAACCGATCTCCCGATTTGACTTCTTCAGCCAATGGAAGCCTAAATTTTTTACCGGTTTAGCTGAAATCTTGCACCTAGGGTTCTGTTAAAACTTCCAACAACTGTGCCAAATACGGTCCAAGTCGATCTATAACCTGATATAATGGGTTGCCCAAAAAGTAATTGCGGATTTTTTAAAAGAAAGTAAATGCATTTTTAATAAAACTTAGAATGAACTTTAATCAAATGTACTTTTTTTTACACTTTTTTTCTTAAGCAAGCTAAAAGTAACAGCTGATAACCGACAGAAGAAAGAATGCAATTACAGAGTCACAAGCTGCGAAAAATTTTGTCAACGCCGACTATATGAAAAATCCGCAATTACTTTTTGGGCAACCCAATAGCTCCCAAGTAAACCGGTCTCTCGATTATCTTTGTTCGGTTCCTAGAAGCTTTAATATTTGCTGATTTGACAGAAGTTTGGTATGTGGAATAAAATTATGCCCTTCAACCATAGTTATTTTTGCGTTGTCCAAAAAGTAATTGCGGATTTTTTAAAAGAAAGTAAATGCATTTTTAATAAAACTTAGAATGAACTTTAATCAAATATACTTTTTTTACACTTTTTTTCTAAAGCAAGCTAAAAGTAACAGATGATAACTGACAGAAGAAAGAATGCAATTACAGAGTCACAAGCTGTGAAAAAATTTGTCAACGCCGACTATATGAAAAATCCGCAATTACTTTTTGGGCAACCAATATATAAGATTTTGGCAACATTTTATTTTTATAGAAAATTTTGTCAAAATTTTATTTATTTAGATTCCTTTGCAGTATATTATCTGCTATATGTCATTTCGTTGAATGCTTTCCATTCAAAGAATAGCACAGCAAAGAACTTTAAAAGAAAAACGCAAAATATAGCTTTTGACCGGCTATCCGTATCCGATTCCTGATTCGCCATTAATCTTCATCAGCGGAATTTGTCAAATGTATCATACAGCGCACAAATCCAACAAAAGTAGTTTGTAAAGAATTTTTTTCAAATTTTTATTTCTATTGAAAATTTTGCAAAATTTTATCCATCGAAAATTTTGCCAAAAAACAACCTATGTACACAAGCTCACTGTCACCTCAGCTTTAACTACTCCAAATTTCAAAAAAGATATCTCTAACCGTTCTCTCACGGCATATTTTTTCTAGATTTTTTTTCAATTGTGCCTTGTTCTTTCATGTACTTTACCATGATGAAAATGTTGAGTTTACTGAATAAATTGACAGTGACAGTTCGATGATTATTGTAAGAGGCATTCACATATTAAATTCAAAGTTGTCGAGTCCTTATTGGAAACGGAATGACTAGATTAGTTGTTGTTGTTGTTTTTGTAAATGCATTTTCAAGTGGAGGTGACGATCTTCATCAAGCTCCTGGGTGAGAGCCTGGGTGAGCAGGCTCGTTCCGCTCCATAGGACAGATCGCCACGGGAACAGAGTGGCCACTGGTGCCAATAACTCGCCATATCAAGCATCATAGACACTCAGTATTTATTCAAGAGCTCCGGTAACGCTTGGCCTCTCATTGATACTCTCCACTCGCTACCGCTGATTTTAGAGCTGGCAAAATGTCTATGGCATTATTGATATTTTATTTTTTGTCAGAAAAGCGATTGATATTTTTCCTATCAATACTATCGGCAAAGTCCAATTTTTTTGCAAAATTGAATAAAAACAAGTAAAAAGGCGTTAAGTTCGGCCAGGCCGAACTTTGGATATCCACCACCTCGAGTATATATGTAAACCACCTTTCATCAAAATTCGGTGAAAATTTCATACCTTATGTCCCATATCAGTTATATCCAAATATGTTCCGATTTGGACCAAATACTAATAAGTACATTAGCTATATGTAAAAATAAACCGATCTTAACTATATACGACACGGATGTCGAAAAGCCTAACATAAGTCACTGTGTCAAATTTCAGTGAAATCGGATTATAAATGCGCCTTTTATGGGGCCAAGACTTTAAATCGAGATATCGGTCTACATGACAGCTATATCCAAATCTGGACCGATTTGGCCAAGTTGCATAAAAATGTCGAAGAGCCTAACACAAAGCACTGTCCCAAATTTCAGCGAAATCGGACAATAAATGTGACTTTTATGGGCCCAAGACCCTAAATCGGAGGATCGGTCTATATGGCAGCTATATCCAAATCTGGACCGATCTGAGCCAAATTGGCGAAGGATGTCGAAGGGCCTAACCAAACTAACTGTCTCAAATTTCTCGGAAAATAAATGCATCTTTTATGGACCCAAAACCTAAAACCTAGATAACGGTCTATATGGCAGCTATATCTTAATCTGGACCGATCTGTGCGATATTGCAGAAGTATGTCAGGGGGCATAACTTAACTCACTGCCCCAAATTTCGGCGACATTGGACAATAAATGAGCATTTTATGGGACCAAAACCATAAATCAAGAAATCGGTCTATATGACAGCTATATCCAAATCTGAACCGATCTGGACCAAATTGAAGAAAGATGTCGAAGTGCCTAACACAACTCATTGTCCCAAATTTCAGCAAAATCTGAAAATAAATGTGCCTTTTATGGGCCTAAAACCATAAATCGGAGGATCGGTCTATATGGCAGCTATATCCAAATCTGGACCGATCTGAGCCAAATTAACGATAAATATTGATGGGCCTTACACAACTCACTGTCCCAAATTTCAGCGAAATCGGATAATAAATGTGGCTTTTATGGGCCCAAGACCCTAAATCGGAGGATCGGTCTATATGGCAGCTATATCCAAATCTGGACCGATCTGAGCCAAATTGACGAAGGATATCGAAGGGCCTAACACAACTCACTGCCCCAAATTTCAGCAAAATCGGACAATAAATGTGGCTTTTATGGGCGTAAGACCCTTAATCGGCGGATCGGTCTATATGGGGGCTATATCAAGATATAGTCCGATATAGCCCATCTTCGAACTTAACCTGGTTATGGACAAAAAAAAAAAGAATCTGTGCAAAATTTCAGCTCAATATCTCTATTTTTAAAGACTGTAGCGTGATTTCAACAGACAGACGGACAGACGGACGGACATGTCTAGATCGTCTTAGATTTTTACGCTGATCAAAAATATATATACTTTATAGGGTCGGAAATGGATATTTCGATGTGTTGCAAACGGAATGACAAAATGAATATACCCCCATCCTTCGGTGGTGGGTATAATAAGTGATCCGACACTGAATGATTCCTATAAGATACATAGCGCCTACAGATGGCGCAATTTTCCTCCGATTGTGCTTCAATTTTGTACAATGATTGCTCTCACAACGATTTCTCTTTATTCGTTCCGATATTGCTTCTATGTAAACCGATCTCCTAATTCTTACTTCACACATCGAAATATAGGTATTGGAAAATTAACGACAGTATCGATACTATCGATATTTATTATAAGAAATATCGAAAATATCCAGTGTTGCGATAATCGATAGTTTGCCAGTTCTGGCTGATTGTGCGCCAACGCCATTGCAGCTACTCCGTATGGAGTATTCCACTGTCTGCAATCTGTGGACGCGACCGGTAGCTCGCAGCTCCAATGGTGGTGGTTATTAACATATCTCGCTGTTCCCTTTTGACTAACCATTGAACATCAGTACTCTCTTAATTACATAAAAGGTAATTATAGGTATGTCCATTGAATTGTTTAATGAATAGATGAAAAAATGCGATTAGAAGCCCTTCTCCATTGCGGTTCCGGCCAATGCAACCTTAACTACATTAGCCATAGTCACTAGTCATTGCTTAGACCACATGAGACGCTCCACGGAATGGATGATAAGTGCTTGTTATATAACTTCTGTGCTTTTTGGCGTAACTTCGCTATGTTATGTTGAAGATACTGGAGAAGTCTACACCAAATCAATGGTGACCATTTACAGCGCCTTGGCCAACATTGGAATGCTGGTTCTAGTGCCACATTTTCTGCGTTTCGACTATTACTCGCCCTCTTTGCCTGTACAAATCAATTTGTTGATATTCGTTGTACAAGGTTTTATCTCCCTAATGGCAGTTGTCATTAACTGGAGCAAACGGAGAGTTTTTGTGAAAACTTTAAATGATTTGTCCAGCACACGTCTCCAGTTTATGCATAGATGGCCTTTAAGTGAGAAAATTAAACAGAAATATGATAAAACTCTAAGACGAAAGTTATTTTTCGGTTTTATGATAATGGTGGGCATAATGCTGAGTTCCATTGAATATGTGCAGCTTGAATTACAATTGAAGAGTTTCTATATGATAGCGGCCGCAATTGTCGTGGGCAACACTGTCAATATGGTCATGTTGAATTACTTTTTTTGCATAACCAATTTAAATGTGATTTTATGGGCCATTAACGAGGAATTGGAAAAAATCTTGGAAACTACCCACCAACTATGGAACTTAAGGACTATAGGACACATAGGTCCAGGAACCTTGATAACCCAGTGCTGTAAATTATCCGATGATTTGGATGAGTTGGCTGCTACCCAACATCGCTTGCATCTGCTGGGAAATCGCATTAACCGCATGTATGACATTCAAACAGCTTGCATCCTAGTAATGGTCTATTTGAACAATGTGTTGGCGTTCTATATGTGCTATCCCACAAAGCAGAAGACTCAAATTCTTGAAGAGTACAGCAGCTGGGCTAAGGCAATAATGCCAATTGTTATGATGCTGCACTACATTGACTTGGCCTTGTTCATAAAGGGCATGACTAATTTTGAAGAGTAGATTATGGCTACCGGTAAATTGTTAAGAGAGCGACAGCTGTTTTATCCGGCTTTGGATACAAGATTGGAGGAAAGTGTAAGTACAAGTTATTCATATGGAGATTTTTCAAAGACTTTTCTTAAATAGAGAACACATATTTATTTACATTTAGGTGATGGGGTAACTTAAATGGGTACTATGATTAGATATTCGAAAGTTCTTTATACCAACCATCAAATGATTAGGGGACATTCATTTTGTCAATGGTAAGGAATGTCGTTTTTATAGCCGAGTCCGAACAGCACACAGTATTGCCTATTCCTAACGGGACATCTAGGACTATGAGCTCACTTAGGCTTAAATCCGTGCAAGACAGAAGTATTTCTGTTCAGCACGAGATACAAGATGCCTAAAGTGACACCTGTCTCCTTGGGTGGAGAGAATGTTCCATTTACAAAAAGCGCAAAATACTTGGGTGTTTCGCTGGACAGGAAATTTAACTTCAAATCCAATATTTTGGAAAGGGCAAGAAAGGCAACTCTTGCCCTATACACCTGCAAGGAAGCCATTGGCAAAAGTTAGAAATTTGGAACGCGTGTCATGCATTGGGTATATACTGCAGTTGTCAGACCTATAATGCTATATGGTGTTATGGTCTGGTGGACGACGGTTCAAAATTCCACCTACTGTTCAATATTCAAACGGATTCAAATGATGGCTTGTTTGTGCATCACGGCCGCACTGAGGACGACACCCTATGATGCACTGAATTTAATGCTACATCTAATGCCTGTGGACATTGTGGCCAGACAAATTGCAGCGACCACTGCCGTAAGGCTAAGGGAGCTTTCTCTTTGGTCATGTGGTGGCTACAGACACTGTGTTGTCCTTGATACAATGTCCTATGTTCCAGGCAGTGTGGATTACAGACTCCTGAGCCACTTTTTGATTAAAACTACTGTACCACTATTCCCGATAGAACCGATTGGAACTAGGATATCCCTGGTAACAGAAGTTATATAGACTTCTATACGGATGGTTCCAAACTAAACGATCAGGTGGGCTTTGCGGTGTATTCTAAAGATTTAGAACTGGTCATATCGAAAAGGTAACCCGACCACTGCAGTGAGTATAAAGCGGAGATCCTTGCAATTAAGGAAGTGGTGGAATGGCTTAGATTTAATGTCATAACGACAATTGGCATAAATATCTTTTCAGAGAGCCATTAAATCCCTGGAGAATGTATTTCTGAACACAAAAACCGCCCTCTTCTGCAGCAGATCTCTAAACGAGATGGCTGAACAGTTCAAAATGCAACTGTTCTGGGTGCCGGGCCACAGAGATATCCCAGGGAATTGTAAAGCGAATGAGCTTGTGAAACTAGGAACTATCTTACACACTCCAGGGGAAATTAGAATCTATGGGTATGCCTCTAGCGACATGTAAGCTAAGTTTTCAGGACCAGGCCTGAAAGACAACGATTAATATTGGGTTGCCCAAAAAGTAATTGCGTATTTTTTAAAAGAAAGTAAATGCATTTTCAATAATACTTAGAATGACCTTTAATCAAATATACTTTTTTTACACTTTTTTTCCAAAGCAAGCTAAAAGTAACAGCTGATAACTGACAGAAGAAAGAATGCAATTACAGAGCCACAAGCTGTGAAAAAATTTGTCAACGCCGACTATATGAAAAATCCGCAATTACTTTTTGGGCAACCCAATAGATGGTCACAAAGAGGGGACTGTGAGCATTCAGAAACTATGTGGCCTAATCTAGTCTTGAAGAGGTCTACTGCTTTGCTGTCATTGGCTAGAACAAACATCTCAGTAGAGCTGCCAAACTATCGATAAACGCAACGTTCGATATTTTCGATAGTTTAAATAATAAATATCGATAATATCGATGCTATCGTTAATTTCCCATTACCTATACCTCAAACGAAAATGAGAAGTAACAAGTCAGAGCGTGCTAAGTTCGACCGGGCCGAATCTTATATACCCTCCACCATGGATCGCATTTGTGGAGTTCTATGCGCGGTATCCTTTCTTAGGCCAACAAAGTATATTGAATAAGAACTTTTATGTTATTGGAGCTATATCAAGTTATAGTCCGATTCGGACCATAAATGAATGCTGAACATTGTAGAAGTCATTGTGTAATATCTCAGTTCATTTGGATAAGAATTGGGCCTTGTAGGGGCTCAAGAAGCAAAATCGGGAGATAGGTTTATATGGGAGCTGTATCTAGCTATTGATCGATTCAGACCATATTAGACACGTATGTTGAAGGTAATGAGAGAAGCCGTTGTACAAAATTTCTGCTAAATCGGATGATAATTGCGCCCTCTAGAGACTCAAGAAGTCAAGACCCAAGATCGGTTTATGTGGCAGCTATATTAGGTTATGCACCAATTTGCACCATACTTAGCACAAATATTGAAAGTTATAACAAAACACCTCATGCAAAATTTCAGCCAAATCGGATGAGAATTGCGCCCCCCCTTAGAGGCTCAAGAAGTCAAGACCCAAGATCGGTTTATATGGCAGCTATATCAGTTTATGTTCCGATTTGCTCCATACTTAGCACAGTTATTGATTGTCATAACAAAACACCTCATTCAAAATTTCAGCCAAATCCGATGAGAATTGCGCGCTCTATTGGCTCAAGAATTCAAGACCCAAGATCGGTTTATATGGCAGCTATATCAGGTTATGTTCCGATTTGCGCCATACTTAGCGCAAATATTGAAAGTCATAACAAAACACCTCATGCAAAATTTCAGCCAAATCGGATGAGAATTGCGCCCCCCCTAGAGGCTCAAGAAGTCAAGACCCAAGATCGGTTTATATGGCAGCTATATCAGGTTACGTTCCGATTTGCGCCATACTTAGCACAGTTATTGAAAGTCATAACAAAACACCTCATGCAAAATTTCAGCCAAATCGGATGAGACTTACGCGCTCTACTGGCTCAAGAAGTCAAGATCCAAGATCGGTTTATATGGCAGCTATATTAGGTTATGCACCGATTTGCGCCATACTTAAAACAGTTGTTGAAAGTTATACCAAAACACCACGAGCAAAATTTCAGCCCGATTGGACGAGCATTGCGCCCTCTAGAGGCTCAAGAAGTCAAGACCCAAGATCGGTTTATATGGCAGCTATATCAAAACATGGACCGATTTGAACCATACTTTGCGCAGTTGTTGGAAGTTATACGAAAACACCACGTGCAAAATTTCAGTTCAATCGGACGAGAATTGCGCCCTCTAGAGGCTCAAGAAGTCAAGACCCAAGTTCGGTTCATATGGCAGCTATATCAAAACATGGACCGAATTGGCCCATTTACAATACCAACCGACCTATACTAATAAAAAGTATTTGTGCAAAATTTCAAGCGACTAGCTTTACTCCTTTGAAGAATATATATACTTTATGGGGTCTCAGACGCATATTTCGAAGTGTTTCAAACAGAATGACGAAATTAGTATACCCCCATCCTATGGTGGAGGGTATAAAAATCAGGAGATCGATTTATATATTTAGAAGCAATATCAATGCAAAGACCAAATAGATCCAAGGTAAATAAAGTCAGTTGGAAATCATGAGAGAAGTCATTGTACAAAATGTTGTACAAAATGTGTAATCGGATGAAAATTGCGCCCTCTATAGGCGCAATGTTAATCTTAAAGGATACATTCATTGTCGGATTGCTTATTTTTGTTTAGTTTACCAAAAAATTTAATTTTCCATCGCAAAATGTCAATCGATATTCAGGCAAAAAATTAAATATCGATAGTATTGATAGTGCCATAGATATTTTGCCAGCTCTATGTCTCAGTCATTGTGTCCGTCATGACAGGTCACTGGAGCATATTGATATTTCTTATGCCATTGGCCTTCGGCCGTTAGTCTACTGTTCAAATGTTATAATTCTGTGATAGATTTTCATAGTTTAGAAGTTGAACTCGTGTAACAATGGTTCTCTGCATTGAACACAGATTTTTATAAAGTTAGCTAAGGATTTCCAATCTATCGGGTTGCCCAAAAAGTAATTGCGGATTTTTTAAAAGAAAGTAAATTCAATAAAACTTAGAATGAACTTTAATCAAATATACTTTTTTTACACTTTTTTTCTAAAGCAAGCTAAAAGTAACAGCTGATAACTGACAGAAGAAAGAATACAATTACAGAGTCACAAGCTGTGAAAAAAATTATCAACGCCGACTATATGAAAAATCCGCAATTACTTTTTGGGCAACCCAATATTTTGAGACCATTTAAATTAGATCATTCTCATCAAGTGAAACCTTTTGGAAGTATTGAATTCGAAATTCCCTTAAAGCCGGACATTTACATAAAAAGTGTTGCAAACTTTCATTTTCGTGTGTATTACACATTGAACATTGAGGATTTGAGTTCTGAGGGAAACGGGTCTCATTCAGTTTTATCATGTGGCTTCTGGCCTTAAATATCCACGTTATTTCGTCTTGGGTATAACAGTTGTTCAGGTATAACTGACCTACAGATGCATCAGGTTTACCATAGAACCTTCTCGCAGGTTTTTTAGTAAACGCTCACTATTTTGAATCCAAGTATGACTTGAGTTGTAGTCAAGATGCTCCATATTGTTTTCCAACATTATTTCATTTATTTTCTTGGCCCAGAAGAGTTGACGCCGATGAATAAGTTTTGCAAGTTTATGTGGAAGCGTTTCTTCGTTGTATTCAAACATGGCTCGATGCAAATATTTTAGGTGTGTACCAAGGGTATATACGTGTCCATCTTCTGCACCGGATTCACTGTATAATCGGAAAACATGCTGAAAGACTGAAGATTGCCAGTAATGACTTTTGCAGAAGCTGTGAGGACATCGAAGAAGAAGAGACTATAGGACTCCTTCTGTGTGTGTGTCTCGCACTGGCAGTTAGAAGGAGTTTCACCTTAGGTTCTCATTTCTTTGAGAACCTGTCGGATTTAGCGGATGCGAACATTCGCAAGTTGTTGGGTTTTTTAAGGCGATCTGGATGATTCAACAGTAGGAACTAGAAGGCATCTTCCTTCTTCTCTTCCTGTGGTATCACAATGGACGAAAATGTCTAAGTGTGTCTGATGGCAGACGGCCACTATTGTAGAAGGCACAGCGCTAGGGTGCTTGGGTGGGCTAGTAGACAATGAAACATGAAATCTTCATTTATTTCCCCTTCCTGTTTGCATGGTAGATAATTATCAGTCTATGCATTGATTTATTTAATTACACTATGATATGATGATAGATTGCTATTGGTTGCTATCAATTCAACGTTAACTACAGTAGTAGCCATAGTCATCAGTCATTGCTTATACCACATGGGGCGCACCACGGAATGGTTGATACGTGCCACTTACATAAACTCCGTGCTTTTTGGCGTAACTTCGCTGTGCTATGTTGAAAGTACTGGAGAAGTCTACACCAAACCTTTGTTGACCATTTACAATGCCTTGGCCAACATGGGAATGTTGGCACTTGTGCCACATTTCCGGCGTCTCAACTTAAATTCACCCTTTTTGTCGGTACAAATCAATTCATTGATATTTGCTCTACAAGCTGTTAGCTCTTTAATCGCTGTTGTCATTAATTGGACCAAACGGAGAGTTTTTGTGAAAACTTTAAATGATTTATCCAGCACACGTCTCCAGTTTATGCACAGATGGCCTTTAAGTGAAAAAATTAAACAAAAATATGAGAATACTACAAGACGAAAGGTTCTTTTTGGTTATATGGCAATGGTGGGCATAATGCTGGGCTCCATTGAATATGTGCAGCTAGAATTAAAACAAAAAAGTTTCTATATGATTGTGGCCGCAATAATCATGATCACCATTGTCAATATGGTCTTGTTGAACTACTTCCTTTGTATAGCCAATTTAAATGTGATTTTATGGGCCATTAATGAGGAATTGGAAAAAATCTTGCAAACTGTCCACCAACTGTGGAACTTAAGGATTATGGGACTTATAGGTCCAGGATCCTTGATATCGCAGTGCTGCAAATTATCTGATGATTTGGATGAGTTGGCTGCTATCCAACATCGCTTGTACCTGCTGGGGAATCGCATCAACCGCATGTATGACATTCAAACAGCTTGCGTTCTAATAATGGTCTATTTGAACAATATATGCACGTTTTATATGTACTATCCATCAAAGCAAAATATTCAAATTCTGGCCGAGTACAGCAGCTGGACTAAGGCAATAATGCCGTTTGTTTTGATGCTGCACTACATCGACTTGATCTTGTTCCTAAAGGGAATGACTAATTTCGAAGAGTCGATTATGGCCACTGGCAAATTGTTAAGAGAGCAACAGCTGTTTTATCCGGCTTTGGATGTGAGATTGGAGGAAAGTGTAAGTACAAGTTTTCCATATAGAGACTTTTTAAAAAAGAATTTTTTTCCTAGAAAAAACGTAGTTATTTACATTTAGATGTAAATAATCCTGGCGAGATCATCAGAAAAAAATTTCTGCATTGGCTATCCCCTCCTAATGCTGGCGACATTTGTGAGGTACTGTACCATTTGGTATGGCAGCCATGTATGGGTTGCCCAGAAAGTAATTGCGGATTTTTTAAAAGAAAGTAAATGAATTTTTAATAAAACTTAGAATGAACTTTAATCAAATATAATTTTTTTTTCAATTTTTTTCTAAAGCAAGCTAAAAGTAACAGGTGATAACTGACAGAAGAAAAAATGCAATTACAGAGTCACAAGCTGTGAAAAAATTTGTCAACGCCGACTATATGAAAAATCCGCAATTACTTTTTGGGCAACCAATAAAAACTTCTCCCCAATAGAGGTGACACACTAGAGGACGACCCTTATTATTGTGCCTAAACTTGAATCGAACAGTACTCATTGATATACGAGAGGTATGCCTGCTGATCCGGAATGGAATTTCATGGGCAAATTTGCATTTTGCCGACCAAGCATAGAGGGTACAATCATTTTGTCACCCTATGCAAATTTACCCATGAACATTCACTTTCGGACCAGGAGGCAAACCTCTCGCATATCAATGAGTGATGTTCTATTCAAGTTTTAAGCTCAATGATAAGTCTAGACCTAACGGCGTGCCGCAGGGCGACACCTCCTTTTTGGGGAGACATTTTCACATGGCTTCTATGCATGGTATAGTAGATGAAAAATATCGCCAGAATTGGTGGGTGGAAAACCCCAGGATTCAACCCAGACGCTTAGCGTCATAAGCGGACATGCTAACATCTGCGCTAAAACCCTTTGAGTAGCAATAAAATTAGAAAATTTTGCCGAAAATAATAAAATATATAAAATTCTGGTGGCTAAAACTTAAAGCTTCTTATGATGGCAGCTATATCTAAAAATATTGGGTTGCCCAAAAAGTAATTGCGGATTTTTTAAAAGAAAGTATGAACTTTAATCAAATATACTTTTTTTACACTTTTTTTCTAAAGCAAGCTAAAAGTAGCAGCTGATAACTGACAGAAGAAAGAATGCAATTACAGAGTCACAAGCTGTGAAAAAATTTGTCAACGCCGACAATATGAAAAATCCGCAATTACTTTTTGGGCAACCCAATATCACCCGAAAGATCTTTTAGCAGAAAGACAGAATTTCAACGAAATCGGGTAATGAATGAGCCCGTTACGGGCTTAATACCCATAATCGATATATCGGTTTATATGACAGCTATATATTGGGTTGCCCAAAAAGTAATTACGGATTTTTCGTATAGTCGGCGTTGAGAAATTTTTTCACAGCTTGTGACTCTGTAATTGCATTCTTTCTTCTGTCAGTTATCAGCTGTTACTTTTAGCTTGCTTTAGAAAAAAAGTGTAAAAAAGTATATTTGATTAAAGTTCATTCTAAGTTTTATTTAAAAAGGCATTTACTTTCTTTTAAAAAATCCGCAATTACTTTTTGGGCAACCCAATATAAAAAAGGGCCCCAAAATACACCATATTTCCATGGATCGGATGTGGTGGCCCTTGGTAGAGCTCACTGTTTTGAATTTCAGCGAAATTGGACAAAAAAATTCGGCTTTTATGTGCGTTAAACCTTAAATCGCCAGATCGGTCTATATGGCAGCTATAGCCAAATATGGTCCGATCTAGAATATATTCGGTACAAACATCGAAGTGCCTAATACAACTTGCTTCTGCAAAATCGGGTGAAAAAATGCGGCGGCAGGCGGACCCTTACCACAATTTTCAAAAACGCCAGATCTCAGAGATGGTTGCAGAGATTTAAGCAAAATTTTGTATGCCATCTTATGGTACCCCAAAAACAAGTAATTGGTATAAATCTTAAATTTGGAGTCAAATAACCTGGGGGAACGCCCCATCCCAAAACCCGCCCGAACGGACATCTTTACTGGTTGGGGCAATATGGGTATCAAATGAAAGGTATTTAAGAGTAGAGTACGAACTTGGCATACAAATGGCACCCTAAGTGTGGCCAGGCCACCCCCAAAAAGCGCCCAGCAGGACATATTTACCGATTGGGACAATATGGGACTCAAATGAAAGGTATTTCGTAGTTAAATACGAATATGGTATTAAACATTGGGTCCAAGTAGCTAGGAGGTCGCCCCAAGACCAAAACCGCCCAAAAGTAGTGCCCAAAATAAAAAGTGGACCGATCTGGTTTGAATCCTGGGGTTTTCCCCCCACCAATTCTGCGACATTTTTCAGCTACTATACCATGCATAGAAGCCATGTAAAAATTTCTCCCCAAAAGATGTGTCGCCCTGCGGCACGCCGTTAGGTCTAAGCTATAAAAAAAGAAGCCCTTTATCAATGAGCTCAAAACATGTATCGGACATCACTCATTGATATGCGAGAGGTATGCCTCCTGGACTCAAATGAAAAGTATTTTGGAGTTGAGTATGAATATGACATTTTAAATGTGGTTCAAGTACCTAGAGAGCCTTCCGAAGCCCAAAACCGCCCCAAAATTATTGTCAAAAATCAAAGTGAACCGATCGGGAGAATATGGGACTTAAATTACAGGTTTTCGTGAGTAGAACAAGAATATGGTGTCAAAAATTGAATCCAAGTATCGAAGGCGCCGCACCTAGCCCAAAACCGCACCAAAAGAACCGCCCAAATTTAAAAGTTTTCCGAAGGGGACACATGGGACTCAAATGAAAGGTATTTGAGAGTAGAGTATGATTTTAGCTACTCTTTAAAATTTTTTAAACTACATATCCCCCTCGAAATTCATACAACAACTGTTTTTCAGCCTGGCACATAATGGGATAAAATGCAAATAGCAAATTTCACCACTGCTTTAGTTAAGAAATTACAGCGAGTTTTCTATCATATCACTGAAATCTATCCTTTTCTAGTGGCGCCGAGCAACACCTCATTTAAGATTAGTTTTATATCATCAGCCTGTTTCGAGGTACAAACTTTTGCCGAAAAATTTTGATAATATTTGGTTGCCCAAAAAGTAATTGCGGATTTTTTAAAAGAAAGTAAATGCATTTTTAATAAAACTTAGAATGAAATTTAATCAAATATACTTTTTTACACTTTTTTTCTAAAGCAAGCTAAAAGTAACAGCTGATAACTGACAGAAGAAATAATGCAATTACAGAGTCACAAGCTGTGAAAAAAATTTGTCAATGCCGACTATATGAAAAATCCGCAATTACTTTATGGGCAACCCTATTTTCCCAAAGACGAAAACAGTTTTTCTATGATTTGGGCGAACATAATTAAACCTTGACACCACAATGGCCTCCTCCAACAGTCATGAAGTTTTAAATAAAATCCTGGCAAACTGCTTTTTTGGTATAACCCTGCTAGCTTCTTTGTTACCCTGTTTTATAAACAATGAAACAACAAATCTCCACTTATTTCCCCTCCCTGTCTGCATGGTGGATAATTACCAGACTATGCTATGATTTATTTAATTAAACTAGATGATATTTCGCGATTACAATCCCTTCTTAATTACCTACCATGGTTTCCATCAACTCAACTTTGACTACATTAGCCATAGTCATCAGTGATTGCTTAGACCACATGAGACGCTCCACGCAATGGATGATACGTGCCAGTTATATAACCTCTGTGCTTTTTGGCGTTACTTCGCTATGCTATGTTGAAAATACCGGAGAAGTCTACACCAAACCTTTGGTGACCATTTACAGCGCCTTGGCAAACATGGCAATGTTGGCACTAGTGCCACATTTCCTGCATCTCGATTATAATGCACATTCTTTGCCTGTACTTACCAATTCTTTGATCTTCGTTCTAAAGGCTGTAGGTTCTATAATCACAGTTATCATCAATTGGACCAATCGGGAAGTTTTTGTGAAAACCTTAAATGATTTGGCAAGCATTCGTTGCAAGTTTATGCGCAGATGGCCTTTGAGTGACAAAATAAAAGAGAAATTTGAGACGATACTAAGACGAAAGCTGCTTTTGGGTTTTATAACATTGGCGGCCATAATGCTCAGCTCCATTGAATACATCCAAACACAATTGAAAATTGAAAGTTTCTATGCGATACTACCAGCGATTATGGTGAACTGCATTATCAACATGGTCATCATGAATTATTTCCTATGCATAACCCATTTGAATGTGCTGCTATGGGCCATCAATGAGGAGTTGGAAAAAATCCTAAAATCTACCTATCAACTATGGCACTTAAGGATTATGGGACAAATAGGACTAGGCACCTGGATAACGCAATGCTGTAGATTGTCTGACAATCTGGATGAGTTGGCTGTTGCGCAACATCACTTGCATTTGCTGGGAAATCGCATCAACCGCATGTATGACACTCAAACAGCATGCGTTTTAGTTATGGTCTATTTAAACAATTTATCTATGATTTACATGTCCTATCCGACTACGCAAAAAGCCAAGCTTTTTGACGAATTCAGTAGCTGGGCTTTGGTGGTAATGCCTATTCTGATGATCCTGTACTACATCGACTTGGTCTTTTTCGTAAGGGGTATGATTGAATTCGAAGAGTCCTTTATTGCCACCAGCAAACTATTGAGAGAGCGCAAATTGCTTTATCCAGCATTGGATGTAAGGTTGGAAGAAAGTGTAAGTACAAGATTTCCATATAAGTTCATAGAATTAAAGTACATATAATATAGCCACATCGACGTACAGATACCCCATCTTAGGCGTGCATTCAGTTTGTATCATAAGGTGCAAAAGCCTTAAAAGTACCCATGCTTCGGCTTCAATGTCTTGTATAGTGTGATTTTCGTATATGGAGAGGTGGCTTTGCTCCTCATCTGCTTGCTTAATCCAAAGTAGCATCGGTTAGCCAATATTATCCTCCGTTCTATTACAAAACTGGTGTCATTTATTTGTAGTTCCCAACTTTTTGCATTTTCTTTATCTGCTCGGGTTTACGGGGCTTTTTCGCTTTTGATATCATTCACTTTGTTTCATCTCCATTTACTGCCGCCATTCACTTTCGTTGATTCTCATTCCATACATTCAAAGGCTGCAATTGCTTCTACCTCTAACCGACCCATATGTTCTCTTGTGAGTAGTGTGCCATGCCTCTTCACACCTGCTTCTCGTATAATCTTCTCCAGATTAAAGCGATCTCACTACAGTATGTCTCCTTGTATGAAACCTCGTTTGGTATTGAAAGGTTCGGAGAGGTTCTGTCCTATTTTTTGTTGTTGTTGTAGAAGTTTGTTGTGTTCTATCTTTCGTCTGCTTGATTCTGTTGAGTGTCCAGATCTAGAAACTCTGCGACTAAGATCGGGTGCGTCCAGAGGGATCTGGGTCTGGCTGGGCAGTTAAACAGGTGTCGTGTGATCCCTGGTCACTATCGGGACATACATCTTGCACGTCGGCATCAATCCTTGCTCTCTAGGAGTTGGGGCGGCTGCATCCGCCGGAACGTAATTGAGCCAGATCTACTCTGGTTTGCCGGAGGAGGTCAATTTCTTCAGGTGTAATGGGAAGCGGTCGTTCTCCATTCACCCGCTAGCCATTTACCGCATCTGCTACCGTATCAGCATGAATGTTGTCTAGGCCTGCTTCATATGCCGCTTCCTCTTGATCTAGAGGTTCTCTCTTGTAGCGCTTAACCTCACACTCTACAACATGTAGATCTGCCTTAAGGCTTCTGGGCGGTGGATAACTATCCACAAGATGATGATTTGGATGGTCCCGCTAGCCATTTACCGCATCTGCTACCGTATCTGCATGAATGTTGTCTAGCCCTGCTTCATATGCCGCTTCCTCTTGATCTTGAGGTTCTCTCTTGTAGCGCTTAACCTCACGCTCTACAACATGTAGATCTGCCTTAAGGCTTCTGGGCGTTGGATATCTATCCACAAGATGATGATTTGGATGGTCTCTGCGATAATAGCCCAAAAGGTATTGCTTAGACAGCATTTAGATGGAGGTGATCCACATGAGGTGATCCACATGAAAACTGAGGAGACAGCCCGTCGCAGTTCGAAGGGCAATATTCTGACAGATCTGAATATTATTCCACTGTGTGTCACAAAGCTGACGAGACCACACTGGCGCTGCATAACATACCACAGACCGTCCAATTGCTAGCACCCCAAGTTCTGCCTGCAAGTGGCTTGAGTGTCATGTTTCTGCTTTTGACTTTATCGCAAATTGCTGTGACTTGTGGGGAGAATGTGTAAGAGCTGTCAAATTTGACGCCAAGTATTTTGGGACATTTGATGGTCGGAATCATTTCTTCGTCGACCATCACTTTCAGCTCAGTATACACCTCACGCGTATTTGTAGTGAACAATGTGGCTGAAGATTTAAAGACAGATATCTTCAGACTTCAGAAATCTTGCCATGATCGTACAATCGTCCGCATATGATACGATCTTTATGGTAGAGGTTAAACAGTGCCGTAGATATCATCCCGCCTTGTGGAACTCCTGTTTCACTCCTTTTTTCACGTAACCAATACGCAGGGGATTTCCCCTACATATATGCAGTGCATTGCGTTGGCAATTAGGAAAGTAAAGGGTTGGAGGGGGAAAAGAGGGAGTAGTGTTTATTGATATTCGTCTTAAATTTCTGAACGTCAATGTCGGTGAGAAAGACATGAGCCGCAATTCGATTCCACATACGAATGGTTGGGGCGAAAAATGAATTTTCTCGGTAATGCATAGTTTGATCGACTGGCCAATCAATTACAAACTGGTGTGAGTTCCTGGCAAGTCTTGTATTTCTGGTGAACATCCTAACTTCAGGTATAAGAAGACGAATATCCTTGGAACACACGCCATGAAAATAAGGATAGAGCTACCCACATTCCGACGATATTCACAAGAAGCAATAGAGTTGGATACCCTAATGTCCCCAATGCTTCGACTTCTTATCCCTAAACTCCACAAACAGTTATTTCGAATTTAGGTATACCACATAGATAATTCGTGACCCAGCGTTTCAGGCCTGGCTGGAGGCACGTGTTGGCGATGTCCTCAAATAGTTTGGCATGGCTGACCGTAGCGAAGGCCTTCGATAAGTCCAGTATAACCAGAACCGTCCTATAACATGGGTCGGGGTTATTGAAGCCACGGCAAATGTGTGCGGTGATGGCATGCAAAACAGTTGTTGGGCGAATGGAAATTCTCCTACGAGGCCTTGGAGGAGTAAAGCCTCAAGCGTCTTGGCTACTGGTGAGAGAAGGTAGAGCGGTCTGTACGACTCCTTCAAACTCCTGTCCTTTCCAGGCTTCAGTGGTGGGATCATTGGAAAATGGGGTGTTCCAGACATCGGGAACTATAAGAGTGTTCAAAGACAGAATGAGCACGGTACTAAGGTACTCAACTCCAGATAAATCCAGATTCTTCAGTATCAGTGTAGAGATTCCGTCGGGTCCCATCGCCTCAATAGTGCCCTGCAAGGATTCAAAAACTGTACCACATATGGTACAAAAGTCAGATGTGACTTTTTGAGCCTTTAGAAAGCGCAATTATCACCTGATCTAATTGAAATTTTGCAATAGGAGTTATATTGGTTTGTCCAAAAAGTAATTGCGGATTTTTCATATAGTCGGCGTTGACATATTTTTTCAACGGCTTGTGACTCTGTAATTGCATTCTTTCTTCTGCCAGTTATCAGCTGTTACTTTTAGCTTGCTTTAAAAAAAAGTCTAAAAAAAGTATATTTGATCAAAGTTCATTCCAAGTTTTATTAAAAATGCATTTACTTTCTTCTAAAAAATCCGCAATTACTTTTTGGGCAACCAATAATATGATTTTTAGCAACTGTGCCAGGTATGGTTCAAATCGGTTCATAGCCTGATATAGCTGCCATATAAACCGATATCGGATTTTCACTTCTTGAGCCTGTAGAAAGCGCGATTGCATTTACTTTCTTCTAAAAAATCCGCAATTACTTTTTGGGCAACCAATAATATGATTTTTAGCAACTGTACCAGGTATGGTTCAAATCGGTTCATAGCCTGATATAGCTGCCATATAAACCGATATCGGGTTTTCACTTCTTGAGCCTGTAGAGAGCGCGATTGTAACCCGATTTGATTAAAATTTTACACAGGTAGTTTTGATATAACTTGAAACCCATCTTCAGATTTGACTTCTTGAGCATCTAGATGGCGCACTTCTTACCAAATTTGGCTGAAATTTTGTTCTTTGCGGTTTTTTATGACTTCCATTCGGTTAATAAACTGATATAGTTGCCGTATAAACCGATTCACTAATTTGACTTCCTGAGCCTGTGGGGGTGGTACTTTTCTATGACTTCTAAAAGCCATAACAAATACGGTCCATATCGGTCTATTACTTGATATAGCTTTTGTACATTTGAAAACTTGGCACATGCGATCCATGGTGGAGGGAGTTCGGTTCGGCTGAACTTTACGCGCTTTTACTAGTATTAATATTTGTTAGTAGGCGAACACTGGTTTTCTATGACTTAGGCGGACATAAAAAACCACAATGGCCTCCTTGCAAACTGATTTTTTTTTTGTATAACCCTGTTACCTTCCTTGTAACCCTTTCTATAAACAATAAATCTCTTCTTATTTCCCCTCCCTGTCTGCATGGTAGATAATTACCAGCCTATGCATTGATTTATTTAATTAAACTAGATGACAGATTGCAATAACAACCCCTTCTTAATGACCTACCTCAATGCAACCTGATCTATATTAGCCATAGTCATCAGTCATTGCTTAGACCACATGAGACGCTCCACGGAATGGATGATAAGTGCCACTTATATAACCTCCGTGCTGTTTGGCGTAACTTCGCTGTGCTATGTTGAAACTACTGGAGAAGTCTACACCAAACCTTTGGTGACCATTTACAGCGCCTTGGCAAACATTGGCATGTTGGTACTTGTACCACATTTTCTGCGTTTCGACTATTATTCACCCTCATTGCCTGTACAAATCAATACGTTGATATTCCTTCTTAAAGCTGTAAGTTCTATAATCACCGTGTTCATTAACTGGACCAAACGTGGGGTTTTCGTAAAAACCTTAAATGAGTTATCCACCGCTCGTCTCAAGTTTATGCGTCGATGGCCTTTAAGTGAAAAAATTAAACAAAAATATGAGACTACCTTAAGACGCAAGTTACTTTTGGGTTTTATGGCAATGGTGGGCCTAATGTTGAGTTCCATTGAATATGTGCAGCGTGAATTAAAACTGAGGAGTTTCCATATGATTGTGGCAGCAGTTATCATGTTTAGCATTGTCAATGTGGTCATGTTGAATTATTTCGTTTGTATGTCCAATTTGAATGTGATTTTATGGGCCATTAATGAGGAATTGGAAAAAATCATACAAACTACCCATCAATTGTGGAACTTGAGGATTATAGGACAAATAGGCCCAGGAACCTTGATAACCGAATGCTGTAAGCTATCTGATGATTTGGATGAGTTGGCTGTTACCCAACATCAGTTGAATCTGCTGAGAAATCGCATATACCGCATGTATGACATTCAAACAGCTTGCGTCCTAGTAATGGTCTATTTAAACAATGTGTTGACATTTTATATGTCCTTTCCGACACAACAAAAAAGTAAAATTTTGGACGAGTACAGCAACTGGTCTATGGCAGTAATGCCGTTTATGATGATGCTGTACTACATCGATTTGGCCTTGTTCATAAAGGAAATGACTAATTTCGAAGTTTCGGGTAAGGCTACCGGTAAATTGTTGAGAGAGCGCCAATTGTTTTATCCGGCATTGGACATGAGATTGGAGGAGAGTGTAAGTACAAGTTTTCCACATAGAGATTTTTTTAAAAACATTTTCTTTTTTATAGAGAAAACATTGGCCAGGATAAACTTAAGTGAAATCCTTGCCTTATATTATTTAATACAAATATTTACTGTGTTTGGTATTATAAGGGAATCTTGGGAACCTACCACCAATGTAGATGATGGGCATAATTTTATTCTACATACCAAAATTCTGTCATACCACCAAAAATTAAAGCTTCTAGGAACCGAACAAGGATAATCGTGAGACCGGTTTACATGGGAGCTATATCAGGTTATAGATCGACTTGGACCGTATTTGGCACAGTTAATGGAAGTTTGAACAGAACACTATGTGCAAAATTTCAGCCAAATCGGACAAAAATTGAGGCTCAAGAAGTCAAATCGGGGGATCAGTTTATGTGGGAGCTATATCAGGTTATAGACCGATTCGGACTGTATTTGACACATTTGTTGGAAGTCGAAACAGAATACTACGTGCGAAATTTCAGCCAAATTGGACAAAAATTGCGGCTTGTAAGGGCTCCAAAAATCAAATCGGTAGATCGGTTTATATGGGAGCTATATCAGGTTATAGACCGATTCCGACCGTACTTAGTACAGTTGTTGAAAGTCATAACAGAACACAACATGCAAAATTTCAGCCAGATCGGATGAAAATTGCGGCTTGTAAGGGCTCAAGAAGTCAAATCGGTAGATCGGTTTATATGGGAGCTACATCAGGATATAGACCGATTCGGACCGTACTCAACACAATTGTTGAAAGTCTTAACAGAACACTACGTGCAAAATTTCAGCTAAATCGGACAAAAATTACGGCTTGTAAGGGCTCCAAAAGTCAAATCGGGGGATCGGTTTATATGGGAGCTATATCAGGTTATAGACCGATTCCGACCGTACTCAACACAATTGTTGGAAGTCATAACAGAACACAACATGCAAAATTTCAGCTAAATCGGATGAAAATTGCGGCTTGTAAGGGCTCAAGAAGTCAAATCGGGGGATCGGTTTATATGGGAGCTATATCAGGTTATAGACCGATTCCGACCGTACTCAACACAATTGTTGGAAGTCTTAACAGAAAACTACATGTAAAATTTCAGCCAAATCGGACAAAAATTGTGGCTTGTAATTGCTCAAAAAGTCAAATCGGGAGATCGGCTTCCCTTGTAAGCCGATATCCCGGTTTGATTTCATGAGCCGCTTACAAGCCGCAATTTTCGTCCGATTCAGCTGAAATTTTGCATCTAGTTTCGTATTATGACATTCTACAACTGTGCTAAGTACGGTTTAAATCGGTCTGTAACCGGATATAGCTCCCATATAAACCGATTTCCTGATTTGAATTCTTGAGCATTTACAAGCCGGAATTTTCGTCCGATTTGGCTGAAATTTTGCACGTAGTATTCTGTTATGACTTCCAACAGCTGTGTTAAGTACGGTGCAAATCGGTATATAACTTGATATAACTCACAAATAAACCAATCTTCTGATTTTACTTCTTGTGCCCTTACAAGTCCCAATTTTTATCCGATTTGGCTGAAATTTTGCACATAGTGTTCTATTATGACTTTCAACAACTGTGCGTGAAGTTTTAGCCCGACTTCCGACAACTAAATCTTCCGATTTGACTTCATAAGCCTCTAGAGGTCGCAATTACCACCCGATTTGGTTGAAATTTTAGTTAAAATCGGTTCATAATCTGATATAGCTGCCATATGAATCAATCTAATGATCAAATTTTTGAGCATCTAGAGGGCGCAATTCTCATCAGATTTGACTGAAATTTTGCACAAGATGTTTTGATTTGATTTTCTACAACTGTGCAACTGAGTATGACCCAAATTGGCCCATAAGCTGTTATAGCTGTCCTATAAACTGATCTCCCGATGTGACTTTGATTTACGCCCTCTAGAGGGGAGTAATTATTTTTCGATTTTGCTGAAATTGTGCACTTGGTGTTTTGGTATGACTTTCCACAACTGCGCCAGGTATGGCTCAAATCGGTCTATAACCTGATATAGCTGCCATATACACAGATCTTCAGATTTGACTTCTTAAGCCTCTAGAGGGCGCAATTACCACCCTATTTCATTAAAACTTTGCACATGGTGTTTTCAAATGACTTTCAACATTTGTTCAAGTAAAGTTCAAACCGGTTCATAACCTGATATAGCTGCCATATAAACCAATCTCCTTATTTGATTTCTTGAGCCTCTGGAGTGCGCAATTCTTATCCGATTTGGCTGAAATTTTGCACATGATAGTTTTTTATGACTTTCAAGCTTAGTATGGTCCAAATCGGTGTATAGCCTTATTAGGTTGCCATATAAACCGATCTCGGATTTTGACTTCTTAATCAGCCTCTAGAAAGCTCAATTATCACCCGATTTGATTGAAATTTTGCACGTTGCGTTTTGTTATGACTTCCAACATCTGTGCCTAGTATGGTTTAAATCTGTTTATAACCTCATATAGCTGCCATATAAACGGATCTCCCCATTTGACTTGCTGAGCCTCTAGAGGGCGCAAGTATACACATTTTGCCTGAAATTTTGGGGGTGGTATATTTCTACGACTTCTAACAACCGTAACAAGTACGGTACTAATCGGTCAATAACTTGATATAGCTCTTATGTATTGGGTTGCCCAAAAAGTAATTGCGGATTTTTCATATAGTCGGCGTTGACAAATTTTTTCAACGGCTTGTGACTCTGTAATTGCATTCTTTCTTCTGTTAGTTATCAGCTGTTACTTTTAGCTTGCTTTAGAAAAAAAGTGTAAAAAAGTATATTTGATTAAAGTTCATTCGAAGTTTTATTAAAAATGCATTTACTTTCTTTTAAAAAATCCGCAATTACTTTTTGGGCAACCCAATATTTGAAAAGGTCATTCAAAGAACTTGTACCATGTGATCCATGGTACAAGGTACATACGACTTGTAATTGTACTTGGATTGTAAATTTTGTTTACCCCATATCTCCCATTTTAAAATATAACGGGCATAAAAATAGCCTGAAACTTCATATAACAATTTTTTTTCAGCTTGGTACATAATGGTTTAGAAAGAAAATTGCAATTTTCACCACTGAATTTTCGTTAAGCAATTGCTGCGAGTTTCCCGCCCTATCATTGAATGCTGTCCTTTTCTAGTTTTTTGCTTAATTATAAAGGATCTCTTAATAGGGTCAAACGCGGTGGCACTGAGCAACTTGTCTTCCAAGATTAGTTTTATATGGATAAAGACGTCACAAAAATCGCTAGCCTCTTTGAAAGTACAAACCTTTGCCCAAAAGAAAATTTTTTGATAATATTTGCCAAAAGATGAACCCAGATTTTATATGACTTAGGAGGACATTATATACCTTGAAACCACTGTGGCCTCCTCCTACAGCCATGAAGTTATTAAAACCCTTGGCAAATGTTTTTTGGTAAACCCCATATTTTCACTGGTTCCCTACAGCAGACAATGAAACAGCAAATCTCCACTTATTTCCTCTCCTCATTTGCCCAGTAGATAATTACCAGTCCATGCATTGATTTGACGAATTAAACTAGATGATATTTCGCGATTACAACCCCTTCTTAATTACCTGCTATGGTTTCCGTCAACTCAACTTTGACTACATTAGCCATAGTCATCAGTCATTGCTAAGACCACATGAGACGCTCCACGGAATGGACAATACGTGCCACTTATATAACCTCTACGCTTTTTGGCGTAACTTCGCTGTGCTATGTTGAAACTACTGGAGAAGTCTACACCAAACCTTTGGTGACCATTTACAGCGCCTTGGCAAACATTGGCATGTTGGTACTTGTACCACATTTTCTGCGTTTCGACTATTATTCACCCTCTTTGCCCATACAAATCAATTCGTTGATGTTCGTTCTGAAAGCTGCAAGTTCTATAGTTACAGTTATCATAAATTGGACCAAACGAGAAGTTTTCGTAAAAACCTTAAATGAGTTATCCACCGCTCGTCTCAAGTTTATGCGTCGATGGCCTTTGAGTGAAAAAATTAAACAAAAATATGATAAAACTCTAAGACGCAAGTTACTTTTGGGTTTTCTGTCAATGGTGGGCATAATGCTTGGATCCATTGAATATGTGCAGCTTGAATTAAAACTGAAAAGTTTCTATATGATAGTGGCCGCTGTTATAGTGGGCATCATTGTCAATATGGTCATGTTGAATTACTTCCTTAGCATAACCAATTTGAATGTAATTGTGTGGGCCATTAACGAGGAATTGGAAAAAATCATTCAAGCCACCCATCAACTATGGAACTTAAGGATTATAGGACAAATAGAACCAGGAGCCTTGATAACCCAATGCTGTAAATTATCTGCAAATTTGGATGAGTTGGCTGTTACCCAACATCATTTGCATTTGTTGGGAAATCGCATTAACCGCATGTATGACATTCAAACTGCTTGCGTTTTAATAATGGTCTATTTAAACAATATGTTGGCATTGTATGCGTGCTATCCAACAAAGCAAAAAACTGAAATTTTGAACGAGTACAGCAACTGGTCTATGACACTGTTGCCCTTTATGATGATGCTGTACTACATCGATTTGGCCTTGTTCATAAAGGGAATGAATAATTTCGAAGAGTCCTTCATGGCCACCGCCAAATTGTTAAAAGAGCGCCAAATATTTTATCCGGCATTGGATATGAGATTGGAGGAAAGTGTAAGTACAAGTTTTCCGTATACAGATTTTTTTAAAGAGAAAATATTGGTGAGGGAAAGATAGGTTAACATTTTGCAACGATATTCGATTGTAGTTGTATAAATTAAGCACTTGAAACCTTTGCCTTATGTTATGTTATAGGTATTGTTACGGGATTTGGTATTAATAAGGGACAAACAACGTTTTTCTGACGATTTGCTATTTTTGGGGCCATTTCGTTTTGCTTTGAATCACAAAGATGTGTCATTATAATGTTATACCCTTCAATGTCTTTACTATGATACTTTGCTTATGTATTGGTGTTAGTTTCTGTTTGCCCCATGTAATCAGATAATCGTTAACTCCCCTTTAGTTAAATACATGTACACTCACTCTCATAATCACTCTCGCACTCGCACTCACACTCTTAGGTGTGAGTGTGAGTGCGAGTGCGAGAGTGATTATACTATGAAGTTCAAGTCCATTCGAACTAAGTGACCAAAGTCATTGTTAACGATAATCGCTTAGGCACCACCTTTTACCCCTTATTTAACCTTTGTCACTTGTCGAACTCGAACCCACAATACAGACAAGTAATTATTTATTAGATTTGGGGTGATAAGAGTGCTATAACGAAACGCTGTCATCGCAAACACTTCCTGGTAATGAATGAATATCAATATGAGCCATTTCGAAATAAAGTTGACCAAGCTTGTTGGTGACAGCAGGTTTCAGGTTATATGCACAGATGAAGAAAGGCTAAAGACTCCCTACAAAGAGGAATAAAGGGCAGATACTGCGGTTAAGAACAATAATATCTATCTTCATTGATAGCTCTCACATAGAGATGTAGACTGCTGAAGTGTTACCCAAATTTTGTGCAAAATTTCAAAGTTCTGGGTAGTCCGGGGCATTTCCTAGGCATTTCGAATAATACCCTGTACCACAGTAGTGGTGTAGGGTATAAAAATTGTTCGGGCTGCCAAATCTTTATTTGTGGTCCGATTTTCAAAATTCTTTTTAACTGGATTCAGAACATTTTTGGTACGTATGTTGAAGGTCATAGAAGAAATCGTTGTGCAAAATTTTAGCCAATTCGAACAAGAACAGTGACCTTTAACAGGAGATGGGCTTATATAAGAGTTATACCAGGTTTTGGACCGATTTGAACCATACTTGGCACAGTTGTTAAAAGTCATGAAAATCGTCATAGTACAACATTTCAGCCAAGTCATACAAGAACTGCGCCCTCTAGAGGCTCAAGAAGTATAATCGGGAGATCGGTTTATATGGGAGCAATAACAGGAGTTAGACCGATTCAGACCATACTTCGCACGTATGTTGGAAGCCTTAGAAGAAGCCACTGAACGAAATTTTAGCCAAATCGGATAAGAATTGCGCCCTCTAGAGGCTGCAGAAGTTCGGTTTATATGGGAGCTATATCAGGTTTTGGACCGATTCAGACAATATTTTGCATGTACGTTGGAGGTCTTATATTAAGCCACTGCACCAACTTTCAGACAAACCAGATTAGAACTGCGCCCTCTAGAGGCTCCAGAATTTTAATCCGGAGATCGGTTTATATCAAGTTATAGACTGATTCACATTATATTTGAGAAGTATGTTTGAGGTCATAGAAACAGTCACTGTGCATAATTTCATTCAAATCGGACAATATCTGCGCCCTCTAGAGGCTCAAGAAGTATAATCGAGAGTAGGGTTAATATGGGAGCTATATCAGGATTTAGATGGCACAAAATGTTGGATATATTAGAAGAAGCTATTGTACAAAATTTTTGCCAAATCGGATAAGAATTGCGCCCTCTAGAGGCTCAAGAAGTATAGTCGGGAGATAGGTTTATAAGGGAGCTATAGGAGGTTTTGGACCGATTCATGCCATATGAAGCAGGTATGTTGAAGGTCATCAGAGAAATTGTTGTGCAAAATTTCAGCCAAATCATGAAATAACTGCCCCCTCTAGAGGCTCAAGAACTGTAATCGGGAAATCGGTTAATATGGCAGCTATAACAGGATAGAGACCGCATCAGACCATACTTGGCACATATGTTGGAGACCTTAGAGGAAGCCACTGTACAAAATTTCAGCCGAATCGGATAAAAATTGCCCCTATAGGAGCTCAAGAAATAAATTCGAGAGATCGGTTTATATGGGAGCTATATCAGGTTTTAGACCGATTCAGATCGTGCTTGGCACGTATGTTAGAGGTCTTAGGAGAAGCCACTGTGTACTTTAGCCAAATCGTATGAAATTGCGCCCTCTAGAGGCTCAAGAAGTGTAATCGGGAGATGGGTTTATATAAGGGAGCTATAGCAGGTTATGGATCGATTCATAGTTAGCAGGTATGTTGAAGGTCATCGGAGAAATTTTTTTTGCAAAATTTCAGACAAATCAGGCAATAACTGTGCCATCTAGAGGCTTAGGGGAGAGATTTATATGGGAGATATATCAGGTTTTGGTCCATTTTAAACCATACTTGGCACAGTTGTTGGAAGTTATAGAAAACGCCATAGGGCGACGGGCGGACAGACGGATGGACCGACGGACAGGTATAATCGGGAGATCAAGAATATATGCTTTGTGGATTCTTTGACCAATATTTGGATATGATACAAACGGAATGACGGAGTCAGTACACCCAGAGAAAAGTTGATACCTAATGGGCTCATTTCAGTACCATACGGTATTGAAAGTAAACCAAAGTCGTACGGTACAAAGCCGTATGGTACAAAAACAATACCAAATGGTACAGATGAAACATGAAATGTTTAATACCGTTTGGTACTAGCCTTATTACCGAACTGGTGTTGGTTTTAATACCAATTTGCTATTAGTTTTAGCACCAGACCGTTATTGGTTTTAGTACCAAACCGTTATTGATAATTCCACCCCCTAAGAACCAAAATAAAACCATCGAAAATAATTTTAATCTAATTTTATTTTGATTATGCAAGTTTTTTTGCTTGTTAGGGCGAGATCATTAAATTTTACAATTTTTGTTTGTTTCTCTTTCGAGACGAGCTGAATGATCGAGCATTTGTATTATTCCATTTTCGCCGCCTTCGTGTATTTTAGCAGGGTTTTACGCACTCAAATTGTATTTATTTGTTTAGCAATTATTTTATAATGGCGCCAATAGTTTTTTTTTTAATTTTTATAAAAATTCTTGCAATCCTAAAAAAAAACATCTTTATGACTTGTTTTATCATTATAAAAATCATTGAGACTAAAATTAATTACTTTCCACCTTTTTTTCTATGGAATGATTCATATGTTCGATAGGTTAATCAATTGATAATTAACAATTATTTTTAGTCCATAAGCCATGGAAAAGTAATTTAGTGTACCAATAGGAATTTAGTTTAGTTTGCTTAGTTAGTGTTATTAAAATAGTCCAATATGCGTCGCACAACTGTTTGGATGGTAGCTATGTGTTACTATTTGTCACAAATCCTAGGCATAATGCCTTTTTGCTATGATTATGGTAAAGGAGAAATTTACACCTCCACCTCGGTAACCGTGTACAGTGCAGTGTTGAGTATGACCTGGTTTGGTCTCATTCCCATGATGTTGAGAATAGATTTCCATTCCCCAAACTCAATCAGTCATGATTTGCATTTGAAAATTTCAGCAGTTATATGTCTGGTGCGTTTTACGGCTGTCTTGGCTTCGGTCATTTCGCAATGGTTCAAACGTGGGCAACTAATGGCAACCCTGAATAAATTTCACCATATAAGAGAACAGTTTGTCAGTAAATGGCCTCTGCATACAAAGGTGGAGCAAAATTTGGAGCATGCCATAAGATCGAAATTTTTGTGGGGCTTTGTTGCCAATGTGGGTCTGTTCTTGGGCTCAACGGAATTTCTGCGCGTTGAATTAAAATTGCAAAATCCCTGGGAATTTGTATTGCTGGCCATTATGTGCAACATACTCAACATGGTCATATTGCATTTTTATTTTTGTGTTATACACGTCAATGCCTTGTTGGAGGCCATTAACAATGAAGTGAAACAGATTTTAAGAGACTCCAAAAATTTGTGTCATCTACGACGTCTGGGTTATATACCAACTGCTGCTTTGGAGCGTAAGAGTGCCTTATTGGCGGAGAATTTGTACGAATTGGCCAACATTCAACTTGAGTTGCAACGTTTGACGTATCGTCTAAATGATGTCTATGATGTACAGTGTGCCTGCACCATGTTGACCATGTATATGAACAATGTTGCTGTCTTCTATATATTCTATATGGTAATGCAACATGCCTACATGTTGAAAGTGTATGGTCTGGATACGTTTGTTTTAATGCTGATATCCTTGACATTTTACTACATGGATCTGAAGGTGTTCATGGACAGTTTATGGAATTACATTGGACATGTGGAGGAAACGGGCGAAATACTAAAGCAACTGCAGCCTTGTATGCTTACAAAGTATAGAAAATTGGAGGAAAGTGTAAGTAAGAAGATATTCATAAGAAAAAAGTTTAAGAAAATATACAAAATTGAGGGAAAAATCTAAAATTTTGAAAAAATAATAACCCTTCGACGGTTGAGACATCCGTTACCATTGCCGAAGTACAAGGTACACAGGAACTTTGTACTTTTTGTATGGAATTTTATATGAAAACGCATTTTTTTAAAATTTGTTTGACATCAATGAAAAAGAGCGACCTTCTCACCCGCCAGAGGGTTAAAAAAGAACATTGACTATAGACATAAACATGTTATACCCACCACTAATCTACTAATCTAGTCATTCTGTTTGTAACACCTCGAGATATTGATTTGGTACCCCATAAAGTATTCATGTTTGTCTCGAAATTCTGAGTCCATCTACCATCTCCGCCAGTCCTTCCGTCTAAAACACGATAGCCTTCGAAGGAATTAAGATAACCGCTTGAAATTATGCACACATATTTCTTATCGATGTAGGTCATTGGGGATTGCAAATGGGCCATATCGGTTCAGATTTGGATGCAGTCCCATATTAACCGATTTCCAGTTTTAACTTTTTCTTTCCCTAGAGACATACATTTTCATCCGATTTGGCTGAAATTTGGCACAAGGACATCCGTTTTGACATCCAACATCCATGCCGAGTATGATCTCAATTGGTCAATAAACTGGTATACCCCCCCTATAAACCTATCCCTGGATTTGATTTTTTGAGCCCCTGGAAGCCTCAGTTTTCATCCCAATTGGCTGAAATTTGGGACGAAAACGTCTGCTACAACTTTCGTCATCTTTACCAAGTGTGATTCAAATCGATCGATAAACTGATATAGCACCATATAAACTGATCTACGGATTTTACTTCTTGAGCCCCTAGAAGCCTCAGTTTTCATCCAATGTGGCTGAAATTTGCCACAAAAAATTCTGCTATGAGTTTCGACATCCTTACCAAGTATGATCCGAATCTGTCTATAAACTGGTATACCCGCCATATATACCGATCTCGGATTTTATTTCTGGAACCCCTTGAAGCCTCTGTTTTCATCCAATTTGGCTAAAATTTGACACAAAGACTTCTGCTATGACTTTTAACATGCACGTTAAGTATGATCCGAATTGGTCAATAAACTGCTATATCCCCCATATACAACGATTCCCGGATTAGACCCTTGGAGACCATAGAAGCCTCAGTTTTCTTCCGATTTGTCTGAAATTTGACAGAAAGACTTCTGCTAGTACTTCCAATATACACGTCAAGTATTATGTCTATATACTTATATAGTCCCATATAAACCGGTCCCCAGTCTTGAATTCTTCTTTTCCTAAAGACCTAAAATGTCATCAAATTTTGCTGAAATTTGCCACAAAGACTTCTCTAATGGCTTTCAACATCCATATCAAGTATGATCAAAATCGGTCTATAAACCATATAAACCGATCCCCAGATTTAACTTCTTAAGCCTTTAAAAGCCTTAGTCTTCATTCAGTGCGGCTGAAATTTGGCACAAAGACTTCTGCTATGCTTCCTGCTTCCAACATTCGTACCAAATATGGTCTGAATCTGTCTATATAGTGATATAACCCCCATATAAACCGATACGGGAAGTTGACTTCTGGAACCCCTAAAATCCTCGCAATCCGATTAAAGTTTAAGCTCAATAATAAGGGGCCTCTTTTTTTTGCCGACTTCGAACGGCCTTTCGCATAGCAACACCACTTGCTAGAGAGAGCAGGATACCTCACAAATGTAGCTAGGATTAATAAGGGGATAGCCACCGCCAAAAATATTTCTGATGTTCACGCTGGGATTGAAAACCCAGGCGTTCGGCATCACAGGCGAACATGCTAACCACTGCGCTATATAAACTGATCTTTCGATTTGACTTCTTGAACCCCTATAGGGCGCAGTTCTAATCCGATTTGGCTGAAATTTTGCACTAAGCCGTTTCATATGATCTATACACTGATATAGCTGCCACATAAATCGATTTCCCAATTTCATATCTTGGGCCTCCAGGGCCCAATTCTTGCCCGATTTTGTCCAAAGCGCTATGTTATTACTTCTAACAACTGATCCAGATATCATCAAAATTGGTTTATAACCTGATGAAGCTGCCATAAAAACCGATTTCCCGATTACTTCTTCTTAGGGTGCAATTCTTATCCGATTTGAAATATGATATTGAAATATGATGTTTGACTTCATATTTCAATATCATATCCCCGCTCTGCTCACAAAAAACTTGCATTTTAGTCACCAACTAACATGGTACACGCCACATGTCCCTTTTGTGGGTTTGGCGGTTGGGAAGATTTGGAAGACCTTACCTTAAATGTTGAATGTCAGATTCAGACTTAAGAACATCTTTTATAAAAGTTCCATATTGTTATTGAGCGTCCCTTAAGTGCGTTTTGGAGATTTAGTGGTGGACGGACACAGGTAGTGCACTATTTCCACTATAGCAGCATTCTAACCAACTGTTGATATTTAAAAAAACGTTGATTAATTCGTTTTAAAAGCTCTATACGGCCATACAAACTCCTAAATTTTACATAGGAAAAAAATATAATCACCACCACTTAATGCAATCAAAAATACTCTTCCATCCTCTCCCCTTTAAACAAATTTTCATGGTAAATTCATAACAACAAGTAGTACTTTAAACTTTACTGCAGTTATTTCTTTCATCATGTGCCAAAATAATGCCCACACAGCTTTTGCGTTGCCAATGCACTTTTTTACAACAAACAAACAAGCATATATTAATACCCAACCACTACATTGGCTGGCCTTTATAAAGCAACAACAAGTAGGTCCTACTCACTTTTGGCAATAGTAATCTCTTCTTTATTTCTTTCGCATATCCAAATGTTTACTCTCAGGCACTCACCCATCAAATGCTCTCAAATGCTCTCATATATAGCATGCAAATAACGGATGCTTGGCAAAAAGCAACAACAATTTGTTGGGTTTCTTGTTGTTGTTAATTCATTAGAAATAAGTTTGAAATGTTCAAAGCTTTTTCTGTTGCACATCTCTGATCTCTGTGTAAAACACTTAAATCCCGTTTATACTGCTCATTAAATCCGGATTTAAGGCTATTGTCAGCTGATTTTATAAAGGGAAGACATATGATCGAGCCACTAAATCCGGATTTAAAGAGCAGTGTAAACGGGGTTTAAGACGTTTAATACAATTATAATTTTTTGGTTTTCTCTCCCAATTTCTAATCACACTTATACATTCCTGCAGCACAGGTCATTGCATTTCTCACATTTTTACCATATAAGCATTTTCCACATATATATCTTGGGTTCTCAAAATACCCTTGCGAAGTGGCCGCATATCCAAATAAAAAAGGGTGATTTTTTGAGAGCTATAGGAAAGTTTTTCAAAAAAAAACCCATAAAATTTAGAAAAATTTATGAAATCTTTATTTGAATCAACAGTACGGTCCATATAATTTAATGTTTTAAGATTATTTCATGCAATTGTTGACCGTGACTGCGCTTCAAATGGTCCATTCGCTTGGTCCAATTTTGGCATACTGTTTCCAACATTTCGGTCGGTATCTCACAAATAAATGATTCAATGTTGTCTTCCAATGCGTCAAGTGAAGCGGGTTTGTTTGTATAGATATGAGCTTTAACATAACCCCACCAAAAATATTCTAAAGGTGTTAAATCTAGGCGGCCAGTTGACCGGTCCCGAACGTGAAATAAAATTTTCACCGATCTCACCTCTCGATCAGTCCATTGTTACGCTTGCTGTGTGGCATGTGGCATCGTTTTGTTGAAACCTTATGTCATGCAAGTCCAGCTCTTGCATTTTGGGCAAAAATAAAGTTAGATAGCATCTCACGGTAGCGCTCACCATTCACAGTTACGTTAGGATTCGCATCATCTTTGAAGAAATACGGTCCAATGATGCCACCAGCCCATAAACCGAAACAAACTGTGATGCATTGGTAGCTCTTGCAATACTTCTGGCTTTTCTTCACTCCAAAATCGACAATTCTGCTTATTTACGTACCCATTGAGCCAAAAATGAGCTTCGTAGGTGGACATCATAAAATGTCGGAAGTATCGTTATACTGTTAATTTTAAAAAATTCAAATTTTCAAACATATATTCCTGATAGAGGTATTTTGGGGATTTATACCAACATTTTGGGAATTTGTTTTTTTTTCTTACAAAATTTCTGACCAGCTAACACAACATCTCCAACCTATCTAAATTACTTTGTATATGGACAAATTGGTACACATTAGTAATTAAGCAGTTTTGTTATTTCCTGACCTTAAATTTTATCTTAAACATCGATGGCTCAACTAGTCAGATTAGTTATATTGATAAAATAAGAAATAAATAACCCTATAAGAAATTAATTAATAATGTCATTAACTCATTGTCATATACAAGGCTGCATGCAATCCTACTGGCATAGACAGATAAATAATCTAAATTTGGAAAGTACAAAAACAAGATTTCATCTCAGCCGAAAAAAAAAACAAAACATGAAGTACAACAAAAATTACAAAAACCCTACATATCCCCTTCCAATATACGAAAACAGTGTGGTCTGGTAATTACCTTTCATGTGTACTTTCCACTAACCATCATTAGGCCCACTTTACTTAGTCTCAGTTGTAAACGAGCATCATGAGGAATCGCACACGTTGGTTAATAGCCAGCTGCTATTACGCTTCTCAATTATTGGGTATCTTGCCCTTTTGCTATCACCAGCAAACGGGTAGAGTGCATACCACACGTCGGGTGACTATCTGTTGTGCCGCTATGAGCTTAATCTTGTTGACCATTATAGCTATGGTCTTGTGGAATTTCGATTGGAGTCCTCAACATTTTCTAGCCCATGCACTTCATTTGAAAGTTCGTGTAACGGTTTTCCTGATACGCATTTGGGCAGTCACCATGACAGTGATTTTAAATTGGAGCAAACGTCAGCAATTTTTGAACACCCTCAATGAGTTTCAAATAATGCAGCAAAAGTTTCTAAAACAATGGCCCATAAGCCAAACAGTGGAAAACGAATATGACAAGGAAATTGTCATAAAAATAATTGGCAATCTATTTGCGAATATCTTTATGAGTCTGGAGCTGTATATGGTTCTCAAACCTCAACTGAAATGGTCCAATTTCTTCATAACGGCCATGTCCTTAATGGTGATTGTTTTGAATGTGGCTTTGACTTAATTCTATATAGCCATAGCCAATATCAATGTCTTGCTAGCCATACTCAAAGAGCAGTTGCAACGAATTATCCTAGCCTCTAAGGAAATATTCAAACTACAGTCTTCTATCAATCAACCTGCTTTAAGTCTGTTTATGAACCAAGACTATCTGTTGGCCCATGAACTGATGCCCTGGCCTTGTATCATCTGAAATTGTGGAAGTTTATCAATCGCATTCTTGGCATGTACGAAATCCAAGGATCTTGTGTCCAATTGACCATCTATATAAATTATGTGGGTATACTGTATACCTGTTATTTGTTATTTCATCAGGAATTTAAATCCTCCAATTGGAGTGAAATGTCAATTTTTTTTACATTTTTGGCAATTTTCTTCTATTATCTGGATATGCGGGCATTTCGCAAGGGTATGTTGAGAACCCAAGATATATTTATGGAAAATGCGTATATGATAAAGATGCGAGAAATGCAATGGCCTGTGCTGGAGCAGAGTTTGGAGGAGAGTGTAAGTGTGTTAAGAAGATGAGAGAGAAAACGCCAAAAAGAAATAATTATACTATAAAAGGCTAAAGACGCTATTACACGGAATGTGGTTGTCTTATGACATGCCACTTTTTGTATTCACGTGTAATACAAAATGTTTGTCAAAATTGTCAACTTGCATTCATCATTTTGCTATCTGATTTTTATGCGTAAAAATTGTTTAGGTTAAGTTGAATAGAGGGTACAGATCCGCCCCATGCCACTATGGACATACACCTAAGCCAGTAATCGGCTTGTTGTGCGCTCTAAAAAAAAAAGAAAAAAAAATGTTTAAGTTGTGAGAAATGTGATAAAATCATTGTGAAAACAATTTAATTTTTGGTTGGTTTCATTCGACTGTCAACAAAGACAGCAGATTTCTTTGTTTTTATCAGAAGAAATAGAGCACGCTCTAGATCAAAAAATAACATGTGCTATTTTGAAAAGTGATATTTATATGTTAGTTTAATATGTATCACACGAAATGTACAACTCTACATATGCTAAATTTGATATGTCATAAGACTCACATACCGTGTAATAGAGCCTTAAGGGTTTTATGTAGAGACCAGGCGGCGAATTACCGCAAACGTGAACAAGTACAACCGTTCGAAATTTCTCTATTGTGAATTATGTGTTACTTTATTGAAAGAAAATTTTTGATATTTAAAAACACAAATGTTTAAGACGATCATGATTTATAAAAAATATAGCACTAAAATGTGTATAAAAGTGATATAACAATCCATTAAATGCGAGATGAAATTTCATTCTATAAAAAAGCGCTCTCGATCACGTATGCGGTAACTCGGCCCCAAGAAATACAACAGATAAAGTTGTCAACATTTCAAACCAATTTCTAATGCATTAACAACAACAACAAACCCAAAAAATTGTTGTTGCTTTTTTGCTTAATCATCCGTTATTTCTATGATGAATGCAAAGCCATATTATGAGAGCATTTGATGGGTGAGTGCATGAGAGAGAGCATTTACATATGTGAACGAAAGAGAAAAAAAATTACTATTGTGAGTGATGCCTCTGGCCCTTTTTGCTGGTGTTTTATAAATGTCAGTCAATTGCTTAAAGGCTGGTACTATGTTCGGGCTGCACAGTTAAAGACACTTGTTTTTCGCTATTACTTTTTTGAAACACTACAAAAATGATGACATAATACTTTTATTAAAATTCTTTCATGTCCTACTGATTGAAATGGGCAAGTTTTTTTGCTTCAAATATCTAAGAAAAAATTTCGCGAAAAGCGAACATAGTACAAACCATAAGATGCGAATATAGTGGTTGGGCATTACAACATGCTTTGCTTGTTTGGTTGTTGTAAAAACGAGCATTGGCAACGCAAAAACTGTGAGGGCCCTATTTCGGCATACAATGAAAGAATTAACTGTAGTTTTATTTATTGTCATGAATTTACCATGGAATTTTGTTAAAAAAAGGAAAGGAGGATGAGGGAA
Organism: Stomoxys calcitrans; assembly: GCF_963082655.1. Lineage (NCBI taxonomy): Eukaryota > Metazoa > Arthropoda > Insecta > Diptera > Muscidae > Stomoxys > Stomoxys calcitrans. The sequence goes on along the minus strand of NC_081556.1, from coordinate 10,870,794 downwards.
GAGTATTTATGTTGGCATTAAGTGGTGAATATTTTTGTTTCTAATCTAAAATTTGTTTATTTGTATGTCCGAATAGCTTTTAAAACCGCTGAAACTAATTGTTATACCCACCGCCAAAGGATGGGGGTCTACTAGTCTAAATATTCCGTTTGTAACACCTCGAAATATTCGTCTAAGAAACCATAAAATTTAAATATTTTTGATCGTCTTGACGTTCTGAGTCGATCTAACCATTTTCGTCCATCCGTCTGTCGAAATCACGATAGCAGTCGAAGGCGTAAAGCTAGCCGCTTGAAATTTTTTACAGATACTTAATATTGATGTAGGTCGTTGGGGATTGCAAATGGCCCATATCGGTTCAGATTTAGAAAAAAATGCATATTTTTCCTATGAACATTCCACTAAGGAACAGGGGCAAACTTCTCACATATCAATGTGTCCGCTTCAAGTTTAAGCTCAATGATAAGGGGCCTGTTTTTTATAGCCGAGTACGAACGGCATGCCACAGTGCAACACCTCTTTGGAGAGAACTTTTACATGGCATACTGCCTCACAAATGTTGCCAGCATTAGGGGGGGAAAAACCACCGCTGAAAATTTTTTCTGATGGTCTCGCCAGGATTCGAACCCAGGCGTTCAGCGTCATAGGCGGACATGCTAACCTCAGCCCGGCAGAACTTAGCACGCATTTACTTATTTCAAACATTGCGACCGCACACCTTACATTTTAATGACTACTCAATTTTTGCTTTCCATATAAAAATTTATTTTTATATAATTTATTTATTTTATTTTTAGAAACTAAGTTTTATCTTGAACATCGTTGATTTAATATCGGATGGCTTATACTGATTAAAAAGATATAAATAACCATATGGGTACATATATGGAAATTAATTAATAATACCATTAACTCATGGCCGCAGGCATAAAAGGAAAAATTAATTAAACTTCGCTTGTGGATGGAAAAAATAAGCAATCGAAAAGTTCAAAGCTACAAAAAAATAATAACGCCGTTATTCACAAAACTTAAGGTAGATTTGAATTAGGTTTATTTGCAGATCTCGTTTATAGAACTGTCAAATAAACCTATTTCAAATCTACATTCAATTTTGTGAATACCGCCGTTATTCCTTCCTGTTCTCCTTCAAAACATTAACTGCCGTATTCACAGTACTTACTGAAGTTTTAAAATGGGTTAATTGAAAGTTCTATAATGACATTATGTCAAATAAACCCTTTTCGAAACTACATTAAGTTTTGTCTATACTGGTGTAAAAATACCACACAATTTTTTTTAACAATTTTTTCTCCTAACATTACTGAAAATCCTTGTAGACTAGTGTCGGCTGCTAATTACCTTTCATGTAATTCTCATTGACCATCATTAGACGCTATTGGCTAAGTCTCAGTTGTAAATGAGCATCATGAGGACTCGCACACGTTGGTTAATCGCCAGCTGCTATTACGCTTCTCAATTATTGGGCATTTTACCCTTTTGGTATAACCAGCAGACGGGTAGAGTATATACCACACGTCGGGTGGCAATCTGTAGTGCCGCTACAAGCTTAACCTTGTTGACCATTATAGCTATGTTTTTGTGCAATTTCGATTGGAGTCCTCAACATTTTCTAGCCCATGCATTTCATTTCAAAATTCGTATAACGGTTTTCCTGATACGCATTTCGGCAGTCATCATAACAGTGATTTTAAATTGGAGCAAACGTCAGCAGTTTATGAACACCCTCAATGACTTTCAAATAATGCAACAAAAGTTTCTAAAAAACTGGCCCATCAGCCGAGAAGTGGAAAACGAATATGACAAATCAATTGCCAGAAAAGTTATTTCTAATCTATTGTCCAATATCTTCATGAGTCTGGAGCTGTATGTGGTTTCCAAAACTCAACTACAATGGTCGAATTTCTTCATAACGGTTATGGTTCTAGTGGTGATTGTTTTAAATATGGCTTTGACTAATTTCTACATAGCCATAGGCAACATCAATGTCTTGCTGGCCATACTTAAAGAGCAGTTGCAACGAATTTCTTTAGCCTCTAAGGATATGATCAAGCTACAGTCTTCTAGCAATCGCCCTGCTGGGAGTCGCCTTATGGCTAAAGGCTATCTGCTGGCCCATGAACTTGATGCCCTGGCCTTATACCAACTGAAATTGTGGAAGTTTATCAATCGTATGACAGCCTTGTACGATTTTCAAGGATCTTGTGTCATATTGACCATGTATATTACCCAGGTGACCGTACTCTATAGCTGCTATTTGTTACTACAACAGGACTATAAACCCTCGAATTGGAATGAAATGTCAAGTTTTGTAACATCTTTGGCAATTTTCTTCTATTATCTGGATATGCGAACATTTCGCAAGGGTATGTTCAGAACCCTAGATTTATTTATGGAAATTGAGTATGTGCTAAAAATTCGAGAACTACAATGGCCTGTGGCAGAGGAGTGTCTGGAGGAGAGTGTAAGTGTTTTTAGATGATGAGAGAGTATACCAAAATAATTATTGGGTTGCCCAAAAAGTAATTGCGGATTTTTTAAAAGAAAGTAAATGCATTTTTAATAAGACTTAGAATGAACTTTAATCAAATATACTTTTTTTACACTTTTTTTCTAAAGCAAGCTAAAAGTAACAGCTGATAATTGACAGAAGAAAGAATGCAATTACAGAGTCACAAGCTGTGAAAAAATTTGTCAACGCCATGTATATGAAAAATCCGCAATTACTTCTTGGGCAACCCAATACTTTATCAAGCGACTAAGGTTTTATAAAAGTGTAATTGTGGCTCCAACCATGGCCAAACTACTGATTGGATTTTTATGAAATTTGTATCAATCGAAATATCGTGAAGGGCAAAAATTAAATTAAAAAAAGTTTTCACTGGCTATGAGGTGGCAACGCCATTTGTCAACGAGGAAAAAAGTGAATATATTTGCAAAATTTAAAAAAAAGCTCAAAACATGTGTGGATTTAGAAGACAAACAAAATTTGTTATTTTTAAGAAAAATCTCCCATCATTGAGCTCGCCTCGAAAGAGAAACAAACAAACATTGAAAATTTAATGATCTTCGCGCTAACAGACAAAAAATTTGAAAATTAAAAAAAAACGGCAGAGCCCGGCCAGGATTCGAACCTGAGCATACGGAGCAACAGCGAAAGCCGTTGCCGTTGTCTAGCGTTCGAAGCCATTAATACAACTTCCAACAAATGTGCAGAATCATGTGTATACCATGGGAGTAGTGTAAATTATGCAGAGAAAACATCTGTCATTACACAAAAACACATGCATTGGGAAAAGTACAGCTAATAGAAAGGTTGTCGAGCGTGGTTAATGTGGTATTTGTACCATAGAGGCAACAAGTACAACATACCAACGCACGTCAATTGAAATCTTCACACTTAATATGGCTGTTGAATAATTCTAAACCAAATTACGAAACGCGTTCCATAGTGTGGAATACACACACACACATTGGTGTGTGTGGCGATCTCTTGCTTTCCTTTTCCATTTGCAAAGAAAAATCTCCGATCATTAAGCTCGTTTCGAAAGTGAAACAAACAAAAATTTTAAATTTATTAAAATTTGTGAACGTAATTAGACAAACAATTGATTTAATTATACCCTCCACCATAGGATGGGGGTATAATAATTTCGTCATTTCCTTTGTAACACCTCGAAATATGCGTCTAAGACACAATAAAGGGTATATATTCTTGATCGTCATGACATTTTAAGTCGATCTAGCCATGTCTGTCCGTCCGTCTGTCGATAGCACGCTAACTTTCGAAGGAGTAAAGCTAGACGATTGAAATTTTGCACAAATATATATTTTCAATGTAGGTCGATTGGAATTGTAAATGGGCCAAATCGGTTCATATTTTGATATAGCTGCCATATAGACCGATCTTGGGTCTTGACTTCTTGACTGCTAGAGGGCGCAATTCTTATCCAATTTGGCTGAAAATTTGCACGTTGTATTTTGGTATCACTTCCCACAACTGTGCTTAGTATGGTTTAAATCGGTTCAAAACCTGATATAGCTGACATATAAACCGATATGGGATCTCGACTTCTTGAGCCACTAGAGGGCGCAATTTTCATCCGATTTGGCTGAAATTTTGCATAAAGTTGTTTGTTATTACTTCCAATAACTGTGCCAAGTATCGTTCAAAATGCTCATAACCTGCTAGCTGCCATATAAACCAATCTGGGATCTTGACTTCTTGAGCCACTAGAGGGCGCAATTCTCATCCGATTTGGCTAAAATTTTGCACGAAATGTTTTGTTATGTCTTCCAACAACTGTGCCAAGTATAATTTGAATCGATCGATAACTTGATATAGCTGCCATACAAACCGATCTTGGGTCTTGACTTATTGAGCCAATAGAGGGCGCAATTCTCATCCGATTTGGCTGAAATTTTGCATGAAATGTTTTGTTATGACTTCCAACTTCTGCGCTAAGTATGGTTTAAATCGTTCCATGACCCGATATAGCTGCCATATAAACCGATCTCGAATCTTGACTTCTTGAGCCACTAGAGGGCGCAATTATCATCCGATTTGACTGAAATTTTGCATAATATTGTTTGTTACGATTTCCAACCACTGTGCTAAGTATCGTTCAAATCGACCTACAACCTGATATAGCTGCCATGTAAACCGATCTGGGATCTTGACTTCTTGAGCCACTAGAGGGCGCAATTCTCATCCGATTTGGCTAAAATTTTGCAGGAAATATTTTGTTATATCTTCTAACAACTGTGCCAAGTATGGTTCAAATCGGTTCATAACCTAATATAGCTGCCATATAAACCGATCTGGGACCTTGACTTCTTAAGCCGCTAGAGGGCGCAATTCTCATCCGATTTTGCTTACATTTTATACAACGGCTTCTCCCATGACCTTCAACATGCATGTTCAATATGATCCTAATCGATCTATAGCCTGATACAGCTCCTATATGAACCGATCTCCCGATTATGCTTCTTGAGCCACTAGAGGGCGCAATTCTCATCCGATTTGGCTGAAATTTTGCATGAAATGTTTTGTTATGACTTCCAACTTCTGTGCTAAGTATGGTTCAAATCGGTACATAGCCTGATATAGCTGCCTTATAAACCGATCTGGTACCTTGACTTCTTAAGCCGCTAGAGGGCGCAATTCTCATCCGATATTGCTTACATTTTGTACAACGGCTTCTCTCATAACCTTCAGCATGCATGTTTAATATGATCTTAATCGATCTATAGCCTGATACAGCTCCCATATGAACCGATCTCCCGATTATGCTTCTTGAGCCACTAGAGGGCGCAATTCTCATCCGATTCGGCTAAAATTTTCCATGAAATGTTTTCTTATGACTTCCAACTTCTGTGCTAAGTATGGTTTCAATCGGTTCAGAACATTATGTAGCTGCCATATAAACCGATTTGGGACCTTGACTTCTTAAGCCTCCAGAGGCCGCAATTCTTATCCGATTTTGCTGAAATTTTGTACAACGGATTCTCCCATAACCTTCAACATACATGTTCAATATGGTCTTAATCGATCTATAGCCTGATACATCTCCCATATGAACCAATCTCCCGATTATGCCCCCTGTAGGGGCTACAGGGCACAATTTTTATCCAAATGGACCGAAATATTTTCCAATGGCTACTACTATGTTCTACAAAATTTAACTCATTTATGGTCTGAATGGAATTATTACTTGATATATCTCCAATAGCATAACAATTCTTATCTCTTATTTGCCCAAAGAATTCGACAAATGCGATCCATGGTGGAGGGTATATAAAATTTGGCCCGGCCGAACTTAGCACTCTCTTGCTTGTTTTATTTTGCCATTCACAATAGAGGTATTGCTGCAGAGGGCTACACTCATTTGTGAAAAACATATCATGGCAATCCTAACGACAGATGTTCTACATCAGATAACTGCATAAGACCCAATATTTGGCACTCAATATACACACTTGTAAGCCTGCACTGGGAATTTATCGAGAAATTCATTGTCCTGGATAGATGTCATTTTCATACAAATATCATTGCACTGGACTATATGGTGCTAAAATAAAACACAGCTATTATTCCAAAGATGTGCAAATTGTATTAACAAATTATTTTACATTCAGAAAGATTAGTGAAAATGTCATGTTAATGTCTACTATAATTCCCATTGAATTCCAATTAATAAACAAGAAGAAGCATTGCACAGAATTGTTGTTGTTTTTTATTTAAGCTTTTGTTATTCGTATGAATACAAAGCCATATTATGATAGCTTTGGATAGGTAAAAGTATGTGTGAATACAATTTTATGTGCGAGAGACAAAGAGAGTTAGAGAGAGAGGGTATTCTGAAAGAGATTCCTATTGCTGTAAGGTTGTGTGCATGTGAGTGACAGCTTTAATGGGTAATACCCCACCACGTAGGGCTGTCACTCACATGCACAACAACCTTACAGCAATAGGAATCTCTCTCTCTCTCTTTCCTTGGTCATTATTTTAATGTTGAGTAATGCGAAATGTCTGTCTGCCATCTTAGAGTCAGATGTTTTATAGCGATAAAGTAAGGAAGACATTATCACAATAGTCGAAAATTAATTAATAATATCATTAATTAATTTCCATAAACTAAAGTACAAAAGTGTAAAAGTTAAAACACACTTTGCCTCATTGGCGCCTGAAAAATAACTCCTATAAACCTTAAGTCCCTTTAACAAGTTTCAGTTGTAAACGCACATCATGAGAACTTGCACTCGTTGCTTAATAGCGAGCTGCTATTACGCTTCCCAATTATTGGGTATTTTGGCCTTTCGCTATCATCCTCAAACGGGTAGAGTCAACACCACTCGTCGGCTGACTATCTTCTGTGCTGCCATGAGCTTAACCCTGTTGGCCATTATAACTAAGGTCTTGGTGAACTTCGATTGGAATCTGGAAAACTTTTTAGCTTATAAATTTCATTTGAAAGTTCGTATAACAGTATTTTTAATACGCATGTGTGCCGTCAGCATAACAGTGATTTTAAATTGGCAAAAACGTGGGCAGTTTATGGCAACCCTAAATGAATTTCAACTGTTGCAGCAGAAGTTTCTAAAGAAATGGCCCATCAGCCAGAAAGTGGAAAACGACTATGATGAGGAAATTGCCATAAAAATTATTGGTAATCTATTTTCGAATATCTTCATGAGTCTGGAGTTGTATGTGGTGTTTAAACCTCAATTGCAATGGTCGAATTTCTTCATAAGTGTCATGGCCCTAATGGTGATTGTAGAGAATATGGCTATGTTGCATTTCTATATAGCCATAGCCGATATCAATGTTTTGCTGGCCATTCTCAATGAGCAGTTGCAACGAATTTGCCAAGCATCTCCGGAAATATTCAATCATGAGACTACACTATTTCGCCCAGGTATGGACCAATACTTGCTGTTATCTCATGAACTCAATACCTTGGCCTTATACCATCTCATCTTGGTAAAGTTTATCAATCGTGTTACTGCCTTGTATGAAATTCAAGGATCTTGTGTCTTATTGGCCATGTATATGAATCATGCGGCCATTATTTATGCAAGCTTTATGTTTCTCTATCACGACTACAACCCCTCAAAATGGAGTGAATGGTCAACTTTGGTTACATCCTTGGCGCTTTTTTTCTATTTCCTAGATATGCGTGCATATCGCACGGGTATATTGAGAACTCAAGAAAAATTTGTGGAAATGGTGTATTTGCTAAAAAGTAGAGAACTGTACTGGCCTGTGCTTGAGGAGAGTCAGCAGGATAGTCTGGAAAACAGTGTAAGTGTTATAAACACAAAAGAGAGAAAAACAAAAAAAAAAACAATACCATAAGACCGAACAAAAAAATCCTAAAAAAAGTCGAAAAAATTTAGAAAACTTTAAAAACAGCAACAAAATATTGAAAAAATTAATTTTAAAATTAAATTTAATATACTAAAACTTTGAAGTTTATGGCAAAAAATGAGGTTTGGCGCTACTCCTGTGTTGTTTCCTCAAAAAACAAGCTCAAAATCGCACAACGAAATCGTAAAAATCGATTTATTTTAGGCCCGAAATTTTCAAGGTCGAAAACGCTGTAACTCCTTCGTTTTTTTCGAATTTAGAAAATATAGCAGCATTCCGCAGTTCGAAATTCCCAGACGAATCGTATAATAAACAAAACTCCTTAAAATTTAACATTTTTATTTTTTTGCATTTTTTTAGCAAAGGGGGTAACCTTAGCAAAATTTTCAATTTTCGATGCGAAAAAATATTTTGAGTTGAGTTTGCAGCTTTAAAGTTTATGGCAAAAAATGAGGTTTGGCGCAACTCCTGTGTTGTTTCCTCAAAAAACAAGCTCAAAATCGCATAACGAAATCGTGAAAATCGATTTATTTTAGGCCTGAAATTCTCAAGGTCGAAAACTTCGTTTTTTCGAATTTAGAAAATATAGCAGCATTCCGCAGTTCGAAATTCCCAGACGAATCGTATAATAAACAAAACTCCTTAAAATTTAACATTTTTATTTTTTTGCATTTTTTTAGCAAAGGGGGTAACCTTAGCAAAATTTTCAATTTTCGATGCGAAAAAATATTTTGAGTTGAGTTTGCAGCTTTAAAGTTTATGGCAAAAAATGAGGTTTGGCGCAACTCCTGTGTTGTTTCCTCAAAAAACAAGCTCAAAATCGCATAACGAAATCGTGAAAATCGATTTATTTTAGGCCTGAAATTCTCAAGGTCGAAAACTTCGTTTTTTCGAATTTAGAAAATATAGCAGCATTCCGCAGTTCGAAATTCCCAGACGAATCGTATAATAAACAAAACTTCTTAAAATTTAACATTTTTATTTTTTTGCATTTTTTTAGCAAAGGGGGTAACCTTAGCAAAATTTTAAATTTTCGATGCGAAAAAAAATTTTGAGTTGAGTTTGCAGCTTTAAAGTTTATGGCACAAAAAGAGGTTTGGCGCTACTCCTGTGTTGTTTCCTCAAAAAACAAGCTCAAAATCGCACAACGAAATCGTGAAAATCGATTTATTTTAGACCTGAAATTCTCAAGGTCGAAAACGCTGTAACTCCTTCGTTTTTTCGAATTTAGAAAATATAGCAGCATTCCGCAGTTCGAAATTCCCAGACGAATCGTATAATAAACAAAACTCCTTAAAATTTAACATTTTTATTTTTTTGCATTTTTTTAGCAAAGGGGGTAACCTTAGCAAAATTTTCAATTTTCGATGCGAAAAAATATTTTGAGTTGAGTTTGCAGTTTTAAAGTTTATGGCAAAAAATGAGGTTTGGCGCTACTCCTGTGCTGTTTCCTCAAAAAACAAGCTCAAAATCGCACAACGAAATCGTGAAAATCGATTTATTTTAGGCCTGAAATTCTCAAGGTCGAAAACGCTGTAACTCCTTCGTTTTTTCGAATTTAGAAAATATAGCAGCATTCCGCAGTTCGAAATTCCCAGACGAATCGTATAATAAACAAAACTCCTTAAAATTTAACATTTTTATTTTTTGCATTTTTTTAGCAAAGGGGGTAACCTTAGCAAAATTTTCAATTTTCGATGCGAAAAAATATTTTGAGTTGAGTTTGCAGTTTTAAAGTTTATGGCAAAAAATGAGGTTTGGCGCTACTCCTATGTTGTTTCCTCAAAAAACAAGCTCAAAATCGAACAACGAAATCGTGAAAATCGATTTATTTTAGGCCTGAAATTCTCAAGGTCGAAAACGCTGTAACTCCTTCGTTTTTTCGAATTTAGAAAATATAGCAGCATTCTGCAGTTCGAAATTCCCAGACGAATCATATAATAAACAAAACTCCTTCAAATTTACCATTTTTATTTTTTTGCATTTCTTTAGCAAAGGGGGTAACCTTAGCAAAATTTTCAATTTTCGATGCGAAAAAATATTTTGAGTTGAGTTTGCAGTTTTAAAGTTTATGGCAAAAAATGAGGTTTGGCGCTACTCCTGTGTTGTTTCCTAAAAAAACAAGCTCAAAATCGCACAACGAAATCGTAAAAATCGATTTATTTTAGGCCTGAAATTTTCAAGGTCGAAAACGCTGTAACGCCTTCATTTTTTCGAATTAAGAAAATATTGCAGCATTCCGCAGTTCGAAATTCCCAGACGAATCGTATAATAAACAAAACTCCTTAAAATTTAACATTTTTATTTTGTTGCATTTTTTTTAGCAAAGGGGGTAACCTTAGCAAAATTTTCAATTTTTGATGAAAAAAATATTTTGAGTTGAGTTTGCAGCTTTAAAGTTTATGGCAAAAAATGAGGTTTGGCGCTACTCCTGTGTTGTTTCCTCAAAAAACAAGCTCAAAATCGCACAACGAAATCGTGAAAATCGATTTATTTTAGGCCTGAAATTCTCAAGGTCGAAAACGCTGTAACTCCTTCGTTTTTTCGAATTTAGAAAATATAGCAGCATTCCGCAGTTCGAAATTCCCAGACGAATCATATAATAAACAAAACTCCTTCAAATTTACCATTTTTATTTTTTTGCATTTCTTTAGCAAAGGGGGTAACCTTAGCAAAATTTTCAATTTTCGATGCGAAAAAATATTTTGAGTTGAGTTTGCAGTTTTAAAGTTTATGGCAAAAAATGAGGTTTGGCGCTACTCCTGTGTTGTTTCCTAAAAAAACAAGCTCAAAATCGCACAACGAAATCGTAAAAATCGATTTATTTTAGGCCTGAAATTTTCAAGGTCGAAAACGCTGTAACGCCTTCATTTTTTCGAATTAAGAAAATATTGCAGCATTCCGCAGTTCGAAATTCCCAGACGAATCGTATAATAAACAAAACTCCTTAAAATTTAACATTTTTATTTTTTTGCATTTTTTTTAGCAAAGGGGGTAACCTTAGCAAAATTTTCAATTTTTGATGAAAAAAATATTTTGAGTTGAGTTTGCAGTTTTAAAGTTTATGGCAAAAAATGAGGTTTGGCGCTACTCCTGTGTTGTTTCCTCAAAAAACAAGCTCAAAATCGCACAACGAAATCGTAAAAATCGATTTATGTTAGGCCTGAAATTGTGAAGGTCGAAAACGCTGTAACTCCTTCGTTTTTTCGAATTTAGAAAATATAGCAGCATTCCGCAGTTCGAAATTCCCAGACGAATCGTATAATAAACAAAACTCCTTAAAATTTAACATTTTTATTTTTTTGCATTTTTTTTAGCAAAGGGGGTAACCTTAGCAAAATTTTCAATTTTTGATGAAAAAAATATTTTGAGTTGAGTTTGCAGCTTTAAAGTTTATGGCAAAAAATGAGGTTTGGCGCTACTCCTGTGCTGTTTCCTCAAAAAACAAACTCAAAATCGCACAACGAAATCGTGAAAATCGATTTATTTTAGGCCTGAAATTCTCAAGGTCGAAAACGCTGTAACTCCTTCGTTTTTTCGAATTCAGAAAATATAGCAGCATTCCGCAGTTCGAAATTCCCAGACGAATCGTATAATAAACAAAACTCCTTAAAATTTAACATTTTTATTTTTTGCATTTTTTTAGCAAAGGGGGTAACCTTAGCAAAATTTTCAATTTTCGATGCGAAAAAATATTTTGAGTTGAGTTTGCAGTTTTAAAGTTTATGGCAAAAAATGAGGTTTGGCGCTACTCCTGTGTTGTTTCCTAAAAAAACAAGCTCAAAATCGCACAACTAAATCGTAAAAATCGATTTATTTTAGGCCTGAAATTTTCAAGGTCGAAAACGCTGTAACGCCTTCATTTTTTCGAATTAAGAAAATAAAGCAGCATTCCGCAGTTCGAAATTCCCAGACGAATCGTATAATAAACAAAACTCCTTAAAATTTAACATTTTTATTTTTTTGCATTTTTTTAGCAAAGGGGGTAACCTTAGCAAAATTTTCAATTTTCGATGCGAAAAAATATTTTGAGTTGAGTTTGCAGTTTTAAAGTTTATGGCAAAAAATGAGGTTTGGCGCTACTCCTGTGTTGTTTCCTCAAAAAACAAGCTCAAAATCGCACAACGAAATCGTGAAAATCGATTTATTTTAGGCCTGAAATTCTCAAGGTCGAAAACGCTGTAACTCCTTCGTTTTATCGAATTTAGAAAATATAGCAGCATTCCGCAGTTCGAAATTCCCAGACGAATCGTATAATAAACAAAACTCCTTCAAATTTACCATTTTTATTTTTTTGCATTTCTTTAGCAAAGGGGGTAACCTTAGCAAAATTTTCAATTTTCTATGCGAAAAAATATTTTGAGTTGAGTTTGCAGTTTTAAAGTTTATGGCAAAAAATGAGGTTTGGCGCTACTCCTGTGTTGTTTCCTCAAAAAACAAGCTCAAAATCGCACAACGAAATCGTGAAAATCGATTTATTTTAGGCCTGAAATTCTCAAGGTCGAAAACGCGGTAACTCCTTCGTTTTTTCGAATTTAGAAAATATAGCAGCATTCCGCAGTTCGAAATTCCCAGATGATTCGTATAATAAACAAAACTCCTTAAAATTTAACATTTTTATTTTTTTGCATTTTTTTAGCAAAGGGGGTAACCTTAGCAAAATTTTCAATTTTCGATGAAAAAAAATATTTTGAGTTGAGTTTGCAGCTTTAAAGTTTATGGCAAAAAATGAGGTTTGGCGCTACTCCTGTGTTGTTTCCTCAAAAAACAAGCTCAAAATCGCAAAATGAAAACGTGAAAATCGATTAATTTTAGGCCTGAAATTCTCAAGGTCGAAAACGCTGTAACTCCTTCGTTTTTTCGAATTTAGAAAATATAGCAGCATTCCGCAGTTCGAAATTCCCAGACGAATCGTATAATAAGCAAAACTCCTTAAAATTTAACATTTTTATTTTTTTGCATTTTTTTAGCAAAGGGGGTAACCTTAGCAAAATTTTCAATTTTCGATGAAAAAATATTTTGAGTTGAGTTTGCAGCTTTAAAGTTTATGGCAAAAAATGAGGTTTGGCGCTACTCCTGTGTTGTTTCCTCAAAAAACAAGCTCAAAATCGAACAACGAAATCGTGAAAATCGATTAATTTTAGGCCTGAAATTCTCAAGGTCGAAAACGCTGTAACTCCTTCGTTTTTTCGAATTCAGAAAATAAAGCAGCATTCCGCAGTTCGAAATTCCCAGACGAATCGTATAATAAGCAAAACTCCTTAAAATTTAACATTTTTATTTTTTTGCATTTTTTTAGCAAAGGGGGTAACCTTAGCAAAATTTTCAATTTTCGATGCGAAAAAATATTTTGAGTTGAGTTTGCAGTTTTAAAGTTTATGGCAAAAAATGAGGTTTGGCGCTACTCCTGTGTTGTTTCCTCAAAAAACAAGCTCAAAATCGAACAACGAAATCGTGAAAATCGATTAATTTTAGGCCTGAAATTCTCAAGGTCGAAAACGCTGTAACTCCTTCGTTTTTTCGAATTTAGAAAATATAGCAGCATTCCGCAGTTCGAAATTCCCAGACGAATCGTATAATAAACAAAACTCCTTAAAATTTAACATTTTTATTTTTTTGCATTTTTTTAGCAAAGGGGGTAACCTTAGCAAAATTTTCAATTTTCGATGCGAAAAAATATTTTGAGTTGAGTTTGCAGTTTTAAAGTTTATGGCAAAAAATGAGGTTTGGCGCTACTCCTGTGTTGTTTCCTCAAAAAACAAGCTCAAAATCGAACAACGAAATCGTGAAAATCGATTAATTTTAGGCCTGAAATTCTCAAAGTCGAAAACGCTGTAACTCCTTCGTTTTTTCGAATTTAGAAAATATAGCAGCATTCCGCAGTTCGAAATTCCCAGACGAATCGTATAATAAACAAAACTCCTTAAAATTTAACATTTTTATTTTTTGCATTTTTTTAGCAAAGGGGGTAACCTTAGCAAAATTTTCAATTTTCGATGCGAAAAAATATTTTGAGTTGAGTTTGCAGTTTTAAAGTTTATGGCAAAAAATGAGGTTTGGCGCTACTCCTATGTTGTTTCCTCAAAAAAACAAGCTCAAAATCGCACAACGAAATCGTAAAAATCGATTTATTTTAGGCCTGAAATTCTCAAGGTCGAAAACGCTGTAACTCCTTCGTTTTTTCGAATTTAGAAAATATAGCAGCATTCCGCAGTTCGAAATTCCCAGACGAATCGTATAATAAACAAAACTCCTTAAAATTTAACATTTTTATTTTTTTGCATTTTTTTTGCAAAGGGGGTAACCTTAGCAAAATTTTCAATTTTCGATGCGAAAAAATATTTTGAGTTGAGTTTGCAGTTTTAAAGTTTATGGCAAAAAATGAGGTTTGGCGCTACTCCTATGTTGTTTCCTCAAAAAACAAGCTCAAAATCGCACAACGAAATCGTAAAAATCGATTTATTTTAGGCCTGAAATTCTCAAGGTCGAAAACGCTGTAACTCCTTCGTTTTTTCGAATTTAGAAAATATAGCAGCATTCCGCAGTTCGAAATTCCCAGACGAATCGTATAATAAACAAAACTCCTTAAAATTTAACATTTTTATTTTTTTGCATTTTTTTTGCAAAGGGGGTAACCTTAGCAAAATTTTCAATTTTCGATGCGAAAAAATATTTTGAGTTGAGTTTGCAGTTTTAAAGTTTATGGCAAAAAATGAGGTTTGGCGCTACTCCTGTGTTGTTTCCTCAAAAAACAAGCTCAAAATCGCACAACGAAATCGTAAAAATCGATTTATTTTAGGCCTGAAATTCTCAAGGTCGAAAACGCTGTAACTCCTTCGTTTTTTCGAATTTAGAAAATATAGCAGCATTCCGCAGTTCGAAATTCCCAGACGAATCGTATAATAAACAAAACTCCTTAAAATTTAACATTTTTATTTTTTTGCATTTTTTTAGCAAAGGGGGTAACCTTAGCAAAATTTTCAATTTTCGATGCGAAAAAATATTTTGAGTTGAGTTTGCAGCTTTAAAGTTTATGGCAAAAAATGAGGTTTGGCGCTACTCCTGTGTTGTTTCCTCAAAAAACAAGCTCAAAATCGCACAACGAAATCGTAAAAATCGATTTATTTTAGGCCTGAAATTCTCAAGGTCGAAAACGCTGTAACTCCTTCGTTTTTTCGAATTCAGAAAATATAGCAGCATTCCGCAGTTCGAAATTCCCAGACGAATCGTATAATAAACAAAACTCCTTAAAATTTAACATTTTTATTTTTTTGCATTTTTTTAGCAAAGGGGGTAACCTTAGCAAAATTTTCAATTTTCGATGCGAAAAAATATTTTGAGTTGAGTTTGCAGTTTTAAAGTTTATGGCAAAAAATGAGGTTTGGCGCTACTCCTGTGTTGTTTCCTCAAAAAACAAGCTCAAAATCGCACAACAAAATCGTAAAAATCGATTTATTTTAGGCCTGAAATTCTCAAGGTCGAAAACGCTGTAACTCCTTCGTTTTTTCGAATTTAGAAAATATAGCAGCATTCCGCAGTTCGAAATTCCCAGACGAATCGTATAATAAACAAAACTCCTTAAAATTTAACATTTTTATTTTTTTGCATTTTTTTAGCAAAGGGGGTAACCTTAGCAAAATTTTCGATTTTTGATGCAAAAAAATATTTTGAGTTGAGTTTGCAGCTTTTAAGTTTATGACACAAAGTGAGGTTTGGCGCTACTCCTGTGTTGTTTCCTCAAAAAACAAGCTCAAAATCGCAAAATGAAATCGTGAAAATCGATTAATTTTAGGCCTGAAATTCTCAAGGTCGAAAACGCTGTAACTCCTTCGTTTTTTCGAATTTAGAAAATATAGCAGCATTCCGCAGTTCGAAATTCCCAGACGAATCGTATAATAAACAAAACTCCTTCAAATTTAACATTTTTATTTTTTTGCATTTTTTAGCAAAGGGGGTAACCTTAGCAAAATTTTCAATTTTCGATGCGAAAAAAATATTTTGAGTTGAGTTTGCAGCTTTAAAGTTTATGGCAAAAAATGAGGTTTGGCGCTACTCCAGTGTTGTTTCCTCAAAAAACAAGCTCAAAGTCGCACAACGAAATCGTAAAAATCGATTTATTTTAGGCCTGAAATTTTCAAGGTCGAAAACGCTGTAACTCCTTCGTTTTTTCGAATTTAGAAAATATAGCAGCATTCCGCAGTTCGAAATTCCCAGACGAATCGTATAATAAACAAAATTCCTTAAAATTTAACATTTTTATTTTTTTGCATTTTTTTAGCAAAGGGGGTAACCTTAGCAAAATTTTAAATTTTCGGTGCGAAAAAAATATTTTGAGTTGAGTTTACAGCTTTCAAGTTTATGGCAAAAAATGAGGTTTGGCGCTACTCCTGTGTTGTTTTCTCAAAAAACAAGCTCAAAATCGCACAACGAAATCGTAAAAATCGATTTATTTTAGGCCTGAAATTTTCAAGGTCGAAAACGCTGTAACTCCTTCGTTTTTTCGAATTTAGAAAATATTGCAGCATTCCGCAGTTTGAAATTCTCAGACAAATCGTATAATAAACAAAACTCCTTAAAATTTAACATTTTCATTTTTTTACCAAAGGGGGTAACCTTAGCAAAATTTTCAATTTTCGATGCGAAAAAATATTTTGAGTTGAGTTTGCAGCTTTAAAGTTTATGGCAAAAAATGAGGTTTGGCGCTACTCCTGTGTTGTTTCCTCAAAAAACAAGCTCAAAATCGCACAACGAAATCGTAAAAATCGATTTATTTTAGGCCTGAAATTTTCAAGGTCGAAAACGCTGTAACTCCTTCGTTTTTTCGAATTTAGAAAATATAGCAGCATTCCGCAGTTCGAAATTCCCAGACGAATCGTATAATAAACAAAATTCCTTAAAATTTAACATTTTTATTTTTTTGCATTTTTTTAGCAAAGGGGGTAACCTTAGCAAAATTTTAAATTTTCGGTGCGAAAAAAATATTTTGAGTTGAGTTTACAGCTTTCAAGTTTATGGCAAAAAATGAGGTTTGGCGCTACTCCTGTGTTGTTTTCTCAAAAAACAAGCTCAAAATCGCACAACGAAATCGTAAAAATCGATTTATTTTAGGCCTGAAATTTTCAAGGTCGAAAACGCTGTAACTCCTTCGTTTTTTCGAATTTAGAAAATATAGCAGCATTCCGCAGTTCGAAATTCCCAGACGAATCGTATAATAAACAAAACTCCTTAAAATTTAACATTTTTATTTTTTTGCATTTTTTTAGCAAAGGGGGTAACCTTAGCAAAATTTTCAATTTTCGATGAAAAAAAATATTTTGAGTTGAGTTTGCAGCTTTAAAGTTTATGGCAAAAAATGAGGTTTGGCGCTACTCCTGTGCTGTTTCCTCAAAAAACAAGCTCAAAATCGAACAACGAAATCGTAAAAATCGATTTATTTTAGGCCTGAAATTTTCAAGGTCGAAAACGCTGTAACTCCTTCGTTTTTTCGAATTTAGAAAATATAGCAGCATTCCGCAGTTCGAAATTCCCAGACGAATCGTATAATAAACAAAACTCCTTAAACTTTAACATTTTTATTTTTTTGCATTTTTTTAGCAAAGGGGGTAACCTTAGCAAAATTTTCGATTTTTGATGCAAAAAAAATATTTTGAGTTGAGTTTGCAGCTTTAAAGTTTATGGCAAAAAATGAGGTTTGGCGCTACTCCTGTGTTGTTTCCTTAAAAAAACAAGCTCAAATTCGCACAACGAAATCGTGAAAATCGATTTATTTTAGGCCTGAAATTTTCAAGGTCGAAAACGCTGTAACTCCTTCGTTTTTTCGAATTTAGAAAATATAGCAGCATTCCGCAGTTCGAAATTCCCAGACGAATCGTATAATAAACAAAACTCCTTAAAATTTAACATTTTTATTTTTTTGCATTTTTTTAGCAAAGGGGGTAACCGTAGCAAAATTTTCAATTTTCGATGCGAAAAAATATTTTGAGTTGAGTTTGCAGTTTTAAAGTTTATGGCAAAAAATGAGGTTTGACGCTACTCCTGTGTTGTTTCCTCAAAAAAACAAGCTCAAAATCGCACAACGAAATCGTAAAAATCGATTTATTTTAGGCCTGAAATTCTCAAGGTCGAAAACGCTGTAACTCCTTCGTTTTTTCGAATTTAGAAAATATAGCAGCATTCCGCAGTTCGAAATTCCCAGACGAATCGTATAATAAACAAAACTCCTTAAAATTTAACATTTTTATTTTTTTGCATTTTTTTAGCAAAGGGGGTAACCTTAGCAAAATTTTCAATTTTCGATGAAAAAAAATATTTTGAGTTGAGTTTGCAGTTTTAAAGTTTATGGCAAAAAATGAGGTTTGACGCTACTCCTGTGTTGTTTCCTCAAAAAACAAGCTCAAAATCGCACAACGAAATCGTAAAAATCGATTTATTTTAGGCCTGAAATTCTCAAGGTCGAAAACGCTGTAACTCCTTCGTTTTTTCGAATTTAGAAAATATAGCAGCATTCCGCAGTTCGAAATTCCCAGACGAATCGTATAATAAACAAAACTCCTTAAAATTTAACATTTTTATTTTTTTGCATTTTTTTAGCAAAGGGGGTAACCTTAGCAAAATTTTCAATTTTCGATGAAAAAAAATATTTTGAGTTGAGTTTGCAGCTTTAAAGTTTATGGCAAAAAATGAGGTTTGGCGCTACTCCTGTGTTGTTTCCTCAAAAAATAAGCTCAAAATCGAACAACGAAATCGTGAAAATCGATTAATTTTAGGCCTGAAATTCTCAAGGTCGAAAACGCTGTAACTCCTTCGTTTTTTCGAATTTAGAAAATATAGCAGCATTCCGCAGTTCGAAATTCCCAGACGAATCGTATAATAAACAAAACTCCTTAAAATTTAACATTTTTATTTTTTTGCATTTTTTTAGCAAAGGGGGTAACCTTAGCAAAATTTTCAATTTTCGATGAAAAAAAATATTTTGAGTTGAGTTTGCAGTTTTAAAGTTTATGGCAAAAAATGAGGTTTGGCGCTACTCCTGTGTTGTTTCCTCAAAAAACAAGCTCAAAATCGCACAACGAAATCGTAAAAATCGATTTATTTTAGGCCTGAAATTCTCAAGGTCGAAAACGCTGTAACTCCTTCGTTTTTTCGAATTTAGAAAATATAGCAGCATTCCGCAGTTCGAAATTCCCAGACGAATCGTATAATAAACAAAACTCCTTAAAATTTAACATTTTTATTTTTTTGCATTTTTTTAGCAAAGGGGGTAACCTTAGCAAAATTTTCAATTTTCGATGAAAAAAAATATTTTGAGTTGAGTTTGCAGCTTTAAAGTTTATGGCAAAAAATGAGGTTTGGCGCTACTCCTGTGTTGTTTCCTCAAAAAATAAGCTCAAAATCGAACAACGAAATCGTGAAAATCGATTAATTTTAGGCCTGAAATTCTCAAGGTCGAAAACGCTGTAACTCCTTCGTTTTTTCGAATTTAGAAAATATAGCAGCATTCCGCAGTTCGAAATTCCCAGACGAATCGTATAATAAACAAAACTCCTTAAAATTTAACATTTTTATTTTTTTGCATTTTTTTAGCAAAGGGGGTAACCTTAGCAAAATTTTCAATTTTCGATGAAAAAAAATATTTTGATTTGAGTTTGCAGCTTTAAAGTTTATGGCAAAAAATGAGGTTTGGCGCTACTCCTGTGTTGTTTCCTCAAAAAAACAACCTCAAAATCGCACAACGAAATCGTAAAAATCGATTTATTTTAGGCCTGAAATTCTCAAGGTCGAAAACGCTGTAACTCCTTCGTTTTTTCGAATTCAGAAAATATAGCAGCATTCCGCAGTTCGAAATTCCCAGACGAATCGTATAATAAACAAAACTCCTTAAAATTTAACATTTTTTTTTTTTGCATTTTTTTAGCAAAGGGGGTAACCTTAGCAAAATTTTCAATTTTCGATGAAAAAAAATATTTTGATTTGAGTTTGCAGTTTTAAAGTTTATGGCAAAAAATGAGGTTTGGCGCTACTCCTGAGTTGCTTCCTCAAAAACAAGCTCAAAATCGCACAACGAAATCGTAAAAATCGATTTATTTTAGGCCTGAAATTCTCAAGGTCGAAAACGCTGTAACTCCTTCGTTTTTTCGAATTTAGAAAATATAGCAGCATTCCGCAGTTCGAAATTCCCAGACGAATCGTATAACAAACAAAACTCCTTAAAATTTAACATTTTTATTTTTTTGCATTTTTTTAGCAAAGGGGGTAACCTTAGCAAAATTTTCAATTTTCGATGCGAAAAAATATTTTGAGTTGAGTTTGCAGTTTTAAAGTTTATGGCAAAAAATGAGGTTTGGCGCTACTCCTGTGTTGTTTCCTCAAAAACAAGCTCAAAATCGCACAACGAAATCGTAAAAATCGATTTATTTTAGGCCTGAAATTCTCAAGGTCGAAAACGCTGTAACTCCTTCGTTTTTTCGAATTTAGAAAATATAGCAGCATTCCGCAGTTCGAAATTCCCAGACGAATCGTATAACAAACAAAACTCCTTCAAATTTAACATTTTTATTTTTTTGCATTTTTTTAGCAAAGGGGGTAACCTTAGCAAAATTTTAAATTTTCGATGCGAAAAAATATTTTGAGTTGAGTTTGCAGTTTTAAAGTTTATGGCAAAAAATGAGGTTTGGCGCTACTCCTGTGTTGTTTCCTCAAAAAACAAGCTCAAAATCGCACAACGAAATCGTAAAAATCGATTTATTTTAGGCCTGAAATTCTCAAGGTCGAAAACGCTGTAACTCCTTCGTTTTTTCGAATTTGGAAAATATAGCAGCATTCCGCAGTTCGAAATTCCCAGACGAATCGTATAATAAACAAAACTCCTTAAAATTTAACATTTTTATTTTTTTGCATTTTTTTAGCAAAGGGGGTAACCTTAGCAAAATTTTCAATTTTCGATGAAAAAAAATATTTTGAGTTGAGTTTGCAGTTTTAAAGTTTATGGCAAAAAATGAGGTTTGGCGCTACTCCTGTGTTGTTTCCTCAAAAACAAGCTCAAAATCGCACAACGAAATCGTAAAAATCGATTTATTTTAGGCCTGAAATTCTCAAGGTCGAAAACGCTGTAACTCCTTCGTTTTTTCGAATTTAGAAAATATAGCAGCATTCCGCAGTTCGAAATTCCCAGACGAATCGTATAACAAACAAAACTCCTTAAAATTTAACATTTTTATTTTTTTGCATTTTTTTAGCAAAGGGGGTAACCTTAGCAAAATTTTCAATTTTCGATGCGAAAAAATATTTTGAGTTGAGTTTGCAGTTTTAAAGTTTATGGCAAAAAATGAGGTTTGGCGCTACTCCTGTGTTGTTTCCTCAAAAACAAGCTCAAAATCGCACAACGAAATCGTAAAAATCGATTTATTTTAGGCCTGAAATTCTCAAGGTCGAAAACGCTGTAACTCCTTCGTTTTTTCGAATTTAGAAAATATAGCAGCATTCCGCAGTTCGAAATTCCCAGACGAATCGTATAACAAACAAAACTCCTTCAAATTTAACATTTTTATTTTTTTGCATTTTTTTAGCAAAGGGGGTAACCTTAGCAAAATTTTAAATTTTCGATGCGAAAAAATATTTTGAGTTGAGTTTGCAGTTTTAAAGTTTATGGCAAAAAATGAGGTTTGGCGCTACTCCTGTGTTGTTTCCTCAAAAAACAAGCTCAAAATCGCAAAATGAAATCGTGAAAATCAATTAATTTTAGGCCTGAAATTCTCAAGGTCGAAAACGCTGTAACTCCTTCGTTTTTTCGAATTCAGAAAATATAGCAGCATTCCGCAGTTCGAAATTCCCAGACGAATCGTATAATAAACAAAACTCCTTAAAATTTAACATTTTTATTTTTTTGCATTTTTTTAGCAAAGGGGGTAACCTTAGCAAAATTTTCAATTTTCGATGCGAAAAAATATTTTGAGTTGAGTTTGCAGTTTTAAAGTTTATGGCAAAAAATGAGGTTTGGCGCTACTCCTGTGTTGTTTCCTCAAAAAACAAGCTCAAAATCGCACAACGAAATCGTAAAAATCGATTTATTTTAGGCCTGAAATTCTCAAGGTCGAAAACGCTGTAACTCCTTCGTTTTTTCGAATTCAGAAAATATAGCAGCATTCCGCAGTTCGAAATTCCCAGACGAATCGTATAATAAACAAAACTCCTTCAAATTTAACATTTTTATTTTTTTGCATTTTTTTAGCAAAGGGGGTAACCTTAGCAAAATTTTCAATTTTCGATGAAAAAAAATATTTTGAGTTGAGTTTGCAGCTTTAAAGTTTATGGCAAAAAATGAGGTTTGGCGCTACTCCTGTGTTGTTTCCTCAAAAAACAAGCTCAAAATCGAACAACGAAATCGTGAAAATCGATTAATTTTAGGCCTGAAATTCTCAAGGTCGAAAACGCTGTAACTCCTTCGTTTTTTCGAATTTGGAAAATATAGCAGCATTCCGCAGTTCGAAATTCCCAGACGAATCGTATAATAAACAAAACTCCTTAAAATTTAACATTTTTTTGCATTTTTTTAGCAAAGGGGGTAACCTTAGCAAAATTTTCAATTTTCGATGAAAAAAATATTTTGAGTTGAGTTTGCAGCTTTAAAGTTTATGGCAAAAAATGAGGTTTGGCGCTACTCCTGTGTTGTTTCCTCAAAAAACAAGCTCAAAATCGAACAACGAAATCGTGAAAATCGATTAATTTTAGGCCTGAAATTCTCAAGGTCGAAAACGCTGTAACTCCTTCGTTTTTTCGAATTCAGAAAATATAGCAGCATTCCGCAGTTCGAAATTCCCAGACGAATCGTATAATAAACAAAACTCCTTAAAATTTAACATTTTTATTTTTTTGCATTTTTTTAGCAAAGGGGGTAACCTTAGCAAAATTTTCAATTTTCGATGAAAAAAAATATTTTGAGTTGAGTTTGCAGCTTTAAAGTTTATGGCAAAAAATGAGGTTTGGCGCTACTCCTGTGTTGTTTCCTCAAAAAATAAGCTCAAAATCGAACAACGAAATCGTGAAAATCGATTAATTTTAGGCCTGAAATTCTCAAGGTCGAAAACGCTGTAACTCCTTCGTTTTTTCGAATTTAGAAAATATAGCAGCATTCCGCAGTTCGAAATTCCCAGACGAATCGTATAATAAACAAAACTCCTTAAAATTTAACATTTTTATTTTTTTGCATTTTTTTAGCAAAGGGGGTAACCTTAGCAAAATTTTCAATTTTCGATGAAAAAAAATATTTTGATTTGAGTTTGCAGCTTTAAAGTTTATGGCAAAAAATGAGGTTTGGCGCTACTCCTGTGTTGTTTCCTCAAAAAAACAACCTCAAAATCGCACAACGAAATCGTAAAAATCGATTTATTTTAGGCCTGAAATTCTCAAGGTCGAAAACGCTGTAACTCCTTCGTTTTTTCGAATTCAGAAAATATAGCAGCATTCCGCAGTTCGAAATTCCCAGACGAATCGTATAATAAACAAAACTCCTTAAAATTTAACATTTTTTTGCATTTTTTTAGCAAAGGGGGTAAACTTAGCAAAATTTTCAATTTTCGATGAAAAAAAATATTTTGAGTTGAGTTTGCAGTTTTAAAGTTTATGGCAAAAAATGAGGTTTGGCGCTACTCCTGTGTTGTTTCCTCAAAAAACAAGCTCAAAATCGAACAACGAAATCGTGAAAATCGATTAATTTTAGGCCTGAAATTCTCAAGGTCGAAAACGCTGTAACTTCTTCGTTTTTTCGAATTTAGAAAATATAGCAGCATTCCGCAGTTCGAAATTCCCAGACGAATCGTATAATAAACAAAACTCCTTAAAATTTAACATTTTTATTTTTTTGCATTTTTTTAGCAAAGGGGGTAACCTTAGCAAAATTTTCAATTTTCAATGAAAAAAAATATTTTGAGTTGAGTTTGCAGCTTTAAAGTTCATGGCAAAAAATGAGGTTTGGCGCTACTCCTGTGTTGTTTCCTCAAAAAACAAGCTCAAAATCGCAAAATGAAATCGTGAAAATCGATTAATTTTAGGCATGAAATTCTCAAGGTCGAAAACGCTGTAACTCCTTCGTTTTTTCGAATTTAGAAAATATAGCAGCATTCCGCAGTTCGAAATTCCCAGACGAATCGTATAATAAACAAAACTCCTTAAAATTTAACATTTTTATTTTTTTGCATTTTTTTAGCAAAGGGGGTAACCTTAGCAAAATTTTCAATTTTCGATGCGAAAAAATATTTTGAGTTGAGTTTGCAGTTTTAAAGTTTATGGCAAAAAATGAGGTTTGGCGCTACTCCTGTGTTGTTTCCTCAAACAACAAGCTCAAAATCGCACAACGAAATCGTAAAAATCGATTTATTTTAGGCCTGAAATTCTCAAGGTCGAAAACGCTGTAACTCCTTCGTTTTTTCGAATTCAGAAAATATAGCAGCATTCCCCAGTTCGAAATTCCCAGACGAATCGTATAATAAACAAAACTCCTTAAAATTTAACATTTTTATTTTTTTGCATTTTTTTAGCAAAGGGGGTAACCTTAGCAAAATTTTCAATTTTCGATGAAAAAAAATATTTTGAGTTGAGTTTGCAGCTTTAAAGTTTATGGCAAAAAATGAGGTTTGGCGCTACTCCTGTGTTGTTTCCTCAAAAAACAAGCTCAAAATCGAACAACGAAATCGTGAAAATCGATTAATTTTAGGCCTGAAATTCTCAAGGTCGAAAACGCTGTAACTCCTTCGTTTTTTCGAATTTAGAAAATATAGCAGCATTCCGCAGTTCGAAATTCCCAGACGAATCGTATAATAAACAAAACTCCTTAAAATTTAACATTTTTATTTTTTTGCATTTTTTTAGCAAAGGGGGTAACCTTAGCAAAATTTTCAATTTTCGATGCGAAAAAATATTTTGAGTTGAGTTTGCAGTTTTAAAGTTTATGGCAAAAAATGAGGTTTGGCGCTACTCCTGTGTTGTTTCCTCAAAAAACAAGCTCAAAATCGCACAACGAAATCGTAAAAATCGATTTATTTTAGGCCTGAAATTCTCAAGGTCGAAAACGCTGTAACTCCTTCGTTTTTTCGAATTCAGAAAATATAGCAGCATTCCGCAGTTCGAAATTCCCAGACGAATCGTATAATAAACAAAACTCCTTCAAATTTAACATTTTTATTTTTTTGCATTTTTTTAGCAAAGGGGGTAACCTTAGCAAAATTTTCAATTTTCGATGCGAAAAAATATTTTGAGTTGAGTTTGCAGTTTTAAAGTTTATGGCAAAAAATGAGGTTTGGCGCTACTCCTGTGTTGTTTCCTCAAAAACAAGCTCAAAATCGCACAACGAAATCGTAAAAATCGATTTATTTTAGGCCTGAAATTCTCAAGGTCGAAAACGCTGTAACTCCTTCGTTTTTTCGAATTTAGAAAATATAGCAGCATTCCGCAGTTCGAAATTCCCAGATGAATCGTATAATAAACAAAACTCCTTAAAATTTAAAATTTTTATTTTTTTGCATTTTTTTAGCAAAGGGGGTAACCTTAGCAAAATTTTCAATTTTCGATGAAAAAAAATATTTTGAGTTGAGTTTGCAGCTTTAAAGTTTATGGCAAAAAATGAGGTTTGGCGCTACTCCTGTGTTGTTTCCTCAAAAAACAAGCTCAAAATCGCAAAATGAAATCGTGAAAATCGATTAATTTTAGGCCTGAAATTCTCAAGGTCGAAAACGCTGTAACTCCTTCGTTTTTTTCGAATTTAGAAAATATAGCAGCATTCCGCAGTTCGAAATTCCCAGACGAATCGTATAATAAACAAAACTCCTTAAAATTTAACATTTTTATTTTTTTGCATTTTTTTAGCAAAGGGGGTAACCTTAGCAAAATTTTCAATTTTCGATGCGAAAAAATATTTTGAGTTGAGTTTGCAGCTTTAAAGTTTATGGCAAAAAATGAGGTTTGGCGCAACTCCTGTGTTGTTTCCTCAAAAAACAAGCTCAAAATCGCATAACGAAATCGTGAAAATCGATTTATTTTAGGCCTGAAATTCTCAAGGTCGAAAACTTCGTTTTTTCGAATTTAGAAAATATAGCAGCATTCCGCAGTTCGAAATTCCCAGACGAATCGTATAATAAACAAAACTCCTTAAAATTTAACATTT
The DNA here is from genome assembly GCF_963082655.1 of Stomoxys calcitrans. Taxonomy (NCBI): domain Eukaryota; kingdom Metazoa; phylum Arthropoda; class Insecta; order Diptera; family Muscidae; genus Stomoxys; species Stomoxys calcitrans. Next base: position 10,844,752 of record NC_081556.1, on the reverse strand, counting down.
TTATTTTTTTGCATTTTTTTAGCAAAGGGGGTAACCTTAGCAAAATTTTCAATTTTCGATGAAAAAAAATATTTTGAGTTGAGTTTGCAGCTTTAAAGTTTATGGCAAAAAATGAGGTTTGGCGCTACTCCTGTGTTGTTTCCTCAAAAAATAAGCTCAAAATCGAACAACGAAATCGTGAAAATCGATTAATTTTAGGCCTGAAATTCTCAAGGTCGAAAACGCTGTAACTCCTTCGTTTTTTCGAATTTAGAAAATATAGCAGCATTCCGCAGTTCGAAATTCCCAGACGAATCGTATAATAAACAAAACTCCTTAAAATTTAACATTTTTATTTTTTTGCATTTTTTTAGCAAAGGGGGTAACCTTAGCAAAATTTTCAATTTTCGATGAAAAAAAATATTTTGATTTGAGTTTGCAGCTTTAAAGTTTATGGCAAAAAATGAGGTTTGGCGCTACTCCTGTGTTGTTTCCTCAAAAAAACAACCTCAAAATCGCACAACGAAATCGTAAAAATCCATTTATTTTAGGCCTGAAATTCTCAAGGTCGAAAACGCTGTAACTCCTTCGTTTTTTCGAATTCAGAAAATATAGCAGCATTCCGCAGTTCGAAATTCCCAGACGAATCGTATAATAAACAAAACTCCTTAAAATTTAACATTTTTTTGCATTTTTTTAGCAAAGGGGGTAAACTTAGCAAAATTTTCAATTTTCGATGAAAAAAAATATTTTGAGTTGAGTTTGCAGTTTTAAAGTTTATGGCAAAAAATGAGGTTTGGCGCTACTCCTGTGTTGTTTCCTCAAAAAACAAGCTCAAAATCGAACAACGAAATCGTGAAAATCGATTAATTTTAGGCCTGAAATTCTCAAGGTCGAAAACGCTGTAACTTCTTCGTTTTTTCGAATTTAGAAAATATAGCAGCATTCCGCAGTTCGAAATTCCCAGACGAATCGTATAATAAACAAAACTCCTTAAAATTTAACATTTTTATTTTTTTGCATTTTTTTAGCAAAGGGGGTAACCTTAGCAAAATTTTCAATTTTCGATGCGAAAAAATATTTTGAGTTGAGTTTGCAGTTTTAAAGTTTATGGCAAAAAATGAGGTTTGGCGCTACTCCTGTGTTGTTTCCTCAAACAACAAGCTCAAAATCGCACAACGAAATCGTAAAAATCGATTTATTTTAGGCCTGAAATTCTCAAGGTCGAAAACGCTGTAACTCCTTCGTTTTTTCGAATTCAGAAAATATAGCAGCATTCCCCAGTTCGAAATTCCCAGACGAATCGTATAATAAACAAAACTCCTTAAAATTTAACATTTTTATTTTTTTGCTTTTTTTTAGCAAAGGGGGTAACCTTAGCAAAATTTTCAATTTTCGATGAAAAAAAATATTTTGAGTTGAGTTTGCAGCTTTAAAGTTTATGGCAAAAAATGAGGTTTGGCGCTACTCCTGTGTTGTTTCCTCAAAAAACAAGCTCAAAATCGCAAAATGAAATCGTGAAAATCGATTAATTTTAGGCCTGAAATTCTCAAGGTCGAAAACGCTGTAACTCCTTCGTTTTTTTCGAATTTAGAAAATATAGCAGCATTCCGCAGTTCGAAATTCCCAGACGAATCGTATAATAAACAAAACTCCTTAAAATTTAACATTTTTATTTTTTTGCATTTTTTTAGCAAAGGGGGTAACCTTAGCAAAATTTTCAATTTTCGATGCGAAAAAATATTTTGAGTTGAGTTTGCAGCTTTAAAGTTTATGGCAAAAAATGAGGTTTGGCGCAACTCCTGTGTTGTTTCCTCAAAAAACAAGCTCAAAATCGCATAACGAAATCGTGAAAATCGATTTATTTTAGGCCTGAAATTCTCAAGGTCGAAAACTTCGTTTTTTCGAATTTAGAAAATATAGCAGCATTCCGCAGTTCGAAATTCCCAGACGAATCGTATAATAAACAAAACTCCTTAAAATTTAACATTTTTATTTTTTTGCATTTTTTTAGCAAAGGGGGTAACCTTAGCAAAATTTTCAATTTTCGATGCGAAAAAATATTTTGAGTTGAGTTTGCAGCTTTAAAGTTTATGGCAAAAAATGAGGTTTGGCGCAACTCCTGTGTTGTTTCCTCAAAAAACAAGCTCAAAATCGCATAACGAAATCGTGAAAATCGATTTATTTTAGGCCTGAAATTCTCAAGGTCGAAAACTTCGTTTTTTCGAATTTAGAAAATATAGCAGCATTCCGCAGTTCGAAATTCCCAGACGAATCGTATAATAAACAAAACTTCTTAAAATTTAACATTTTTATTTTTTTGCATTTTTTTAGCAAAGGGGGTAACCTTAGCAAAATTTTAAATTTTCGATGCGAAAAAAAATTTTGAGTTGAGTTTGCAGCTTTAAAGTTTATGGCACAAAAAGAGGTTTGGCGCTACTCCTGTGTTGTTTCCTCAAAAAACAAGCTCAAAATCGCACAACGAAATCGTGAAAATCGATTTATTTTAGACCTGAAATTCTCAAGGTCGAAAACGCTGTAACTCCTTCGTTTTTTCGAATTTAGAAAATATAGCAGCATTCCGCAGTTCGAAATTCCCAGACGAATCGTATAATAAACAAAACTCCTTAAAATTTAACATTTTTATTTTTTTGCATTTTTTTAGCAAAGGGGGTAACCTTAGCAAAATTTTCAATTTTCGATGCGAAAAAATATTTTGAGTTGAGTTTGCAGTTTTAAAGTTTATGGCAAAAAATGAGGTTTGGCGCTACTCCTGTGCTGTTTCCTCAAAAAACAAGCTCAAAATCGCACAACGAAATCGTGAAAATCGATTTATTTTAGGCCTGAAATTCTCAAGGTCGAAAACGCTGTAACTCCTTCGTTTTTTCGAATTTAGAAAATATAGCAGCATTCTGCAGTTCGAAATTCCCAGACGAATCATATAATAAACAAAACTCCTTCAAATTTACCATTTTTATTTTTTTGCATTTTTTTAGCAAAGGGGGTAACCTTAGCAAAATTTTCAATTTTCGATGCGAAAAAATATTTTGAGTTGAGTTTGCAGTTTTAAAGTTTATGGCAAAAAATGAGGTTTGGCGCTACTCCTGTGTTGTTTCCTCAAAAAACAAGCTCAAAATCGCACAACGAAATCGTGAAAATCGATTTATTTTAGACCTGAAATTCTCAAGGTCGAAAACGCTGTAACTCCTTCGTTTTTTCGAATTTAGAAAATATAGCAGCATTCCGCAGTTCGAAATTCCCAGACGAATCGTATAATAAACAAAACTCCTTAAAATTTAACATTTTTATTTTTTTGCATTTTTTTAGCAAAGGGGGTAACCTTAGCAAAATTTTCAATTTTCGATGCGAAAAAATATTTTGAGTTGAGTTTGCAGTTTTAAAGTTTATGGCAAAAAATGAGGTTTGGCGCTACTCCTGTGTTGTTTCCTAAAAAAACAAGCTCAAAATCGCACAACGAAATCGTAAAAATCGATTTATTTTAGGCCTGAAATTTTCAAGGTCGAAAACGCTGTAACGCCTTCATTTTTTCGAATTAAGAAAATATTGCAGCATTCCGCAGTTCGAAATTCCCAGACGAATCGTATAATAAACAAAACTCCTTAAAATTTAACATTTTTATTTTTTTGCATTTTTTTTAGCAAAGGGGGTAACCTTAGCAAAATTTTCAATTTTTGATGAAAAAAATATTTTGAGTTGAGTTTGCAGCTTTAAAGTTTATGGCAAAAAATGAGGTTTGGCGCTACTCCTGTGTTGTTTCCTCAAAAAACAAGCTCAAAATCGCACAACGAAATCGTGAAAATCGATTTATTTTAGGCCTGAAATTCTCAAGGTCGAAAACGCTGTAACTCCTTCGTTTTTTCGAATTTAGAAAATATAGCAGCATTCTGCAGTTCGAAATTCCCAGACGAATCATATAATAAACAAAACTCCTTCAAATTTACCATTTTTATTTTTTTGCATTTCTTTAGCAAAGGGGGTAACCTTAGCAAAATTTTCAATTTTCGATGCGAAAAAATATTTTGAGTTGAGTTTGCAGTTTTAAAGTTTATGGCAAAAAATGAGGTTTGGCGCTACTCCTGTGTTGTTTCCTAAAAAAACAAGCTCAAAATCGCACAACGAAATCGTAAAAATCGATTTATTTTAGGCCTGAAATTTTCAAGGTCGAAAACGCTGTAACGCCTTCATTTTTTCGAATTAAGAAAATATTGCAGCATTCCGCAGTTCGAAATTCCCAGACGAATCGTATAATAAACAAAACTCCTTAAAATTTAACATTTTTATTTTTTTGCATTTTTTTTAGCAAAGGGGGTAACCTTAGCAAAATTTTCAATTTTTGATGAAAAAAATATTTTGAGTTGAGTTTGCAGTTTTAAAGTTTATGGCAAAAAATGAGGTTTGGCGCTACTCCTGTGTTGTTTCCTCAAAAAACAAGCTCAAAATCGCACAACGAAATCGTAAAAATCGATTTATGTTAGGCCTGAAATTGTGAAGGTCGAAAACGCTGTAACTCCTTCGTTTTTTCGAATTTAGAAAATATAGCAGCATTCCGCAGTTCGAAATTCCCAGACGAATCGTATAATAAACAAAACTCCTTAAAATTTAACATTTTTATTTTTTTGCATTTTTTTTAGCAAAGGGGGTAACCTTAGCAAAATTTTCAATTTTTGATGAAAAAAATATTTTGAGTTGAGTTTGCAGCTTTAAAGTTTATGGCAAAAAATGAGGTTTGGCGCTACTCCTGTGCTGTTTCCTCAAAAAACAAGCTCAAAATCGCACAACGAAATCGTGAAAATCGATTTATTTTAGGCCTGAAATTCTCAAGGTCGAAAACGCTGTAACTCCTTCGTTTTTTCGAATTCAGAAAATATAGCAGCATTCCGCAGTTCGAAATTCCCAGACGAATCGTATAATAAACAAAACTCCTTAAAATTTAACATTTTTATTTTTTGCATTTTTTTAGCAAAGGGGGTAACCTTAGCAAAATTTTCAATTTTCGATGCGAAAAAATATTTTGAGTTGAGTTTGCAGTTTTAAAGTTTATGGCAAAAAATGAGGTTTGGCGCTACTCCTGTGTTGTTTCCTAAAAAAACAAGCTCAAAATCGCACAACTAAATCGTAAAAATCGATTTATTTTAGGCCTAAAATTTTCAAGGTCGAAAACGCTGTAACTCCTTCGTTTTTTCGAATTTAGAAAATATAGCAGCATTCTGCAGTTCGAAATTCCCAGACGAATCGTATAATAAACAAAACTCCTTAAAATTTAACATTTTTATTTTTTTGCATTTTTTTAGCAAAGGGGGTAACCTTAGCAAAATTTTCAATTTTCGATGCGAAAAAATATTTTGAGTTGAGTTTGCAGTTTTAAAGTTTATGGCAAAAAATGAGGTTTGGCGCTACTCCTGTGCTGTTTCCTCAAAAAACAAGCTCAAAATCGCACAACGAAATCGTGAAAATCGATTTATTTTAGGCCTGAAATTCTCAAGGTCGAAAACGCTGTAACTCCTTCGTTTTTTCGAATTTAGAAAATATAGCAGCATTCTGCAGTTCGAAATTCCCAGACGAATCATATAATAAACAAAACTCCTTCAAATTTACCATTTTTATTTTTTTGCATTTTTTTAGCAAAGGGGGTAACCTTAGCAAAATTTTCAATTTTCGATGCGAAAAAATATTTTGAGTTGAGTTTGCAGTTTTAAAGTTTATGGCAAAAAATGAGGTTTGGCGCTACTCCTGTGTTGTTTCCTCAAAAAACAAGCTCAAAATCGAACAACGAAATCGTGAAAATCGATTAATTTTAGGCCTGAAATTCTCAAAGTCGAAAACGCTGTAACTCCTTCGTTTTTTCGAATTTAGAAAATATAGCAGCATTCCGCAGTTCGAAATTCCCAGACGAATCGTATAATAAACAAAACTCCTTAAAATTTAACATTTTTATTTTTTGCATTTTTTTAGCAAAGGGGGTAACCTTAGCAAAATTTTCAATTTTCGATGCGAAAAAATATTTTGAGTTGAGTTTGCAGTTTTAAAGTTTATGGCAAAAAATGAGGTTTGGCGCTACTCCTATGTTGTTTCCTCAAAAAACAAGCTCAAAATCGCACAACGAAATCGTAAAAATCGATTTATTTTAGGCCTGAAATTCTCAAGGTCGAAAACGCTGTAACTCCTTCGTTTTTTCGAATTTAGAAAATATAGCAGCATTCCGCAGTTCGAAATTCCCAGACGAATCGTATAATAAACAAAACTCCTTAAAATTTAACATTTTTATTTTTTTGCATTTTTTTAGCAAAGGGGGTAACCTTAGCAAAATTTTCAATTTTCGATGCGAAAAAATATTTTGAGTTGAGTTTGCAGTTTTAAAGTTTATGGCAAAAAATGAGGTTTGGCGCTACTCCTGTGTTGTTTCCTCAAAAAACAAGCTCAAAATCGCACAACGAAATCGTAAAAATCGATTTATTTTAGGCCTGAAATTCTCAAGGTCGAAAACGCTGTAACTCCTTCGTTTTTTCGAATTTAGAAAATATAGCAGCATTCCGCAGTTCGAAATTCCCAGACGAATCGTATAATAAACAAAACTCCTTAAAATTTAACATTTTTATTTTTTTGCATTTTTTTAGCAAAGGGGGTAACCTTAGCAAAATTTTCAATTTTCGATGCGAAAAAATATTTTGAGTTGAGTTTGCAGCTTTAAAGTTTATGGCAAAAAATGAGGTTTGGCGCTACTCCTGTGTTGTTTCCTCAAAAAACAAGCTCAAAATCGCACAACGAAATCGTAAAAATCGATTTATTTTAGGCCTGAAATTCTCAAGGTCGAAAACGCTGTAACTCCTTCGTTTTTTCGAATTCAGAAAATATAGCAGCATTCCGCAGTTCGAAATTCCCAGACGAATCGTATAATAAACAAAACTCCTTAAAATTTAACATTTTTATTTTTTTGCATTTTTTTAGCAAAGGGGGTAACCTTAGCAAAATTTTCGATTTTTGATGCAAAAAAATATTTTGAGTTGAGTTTGCAGCTTTTAAGTTTATGACACAAAGTGAGGTTTGGCGCTACTCCTGTGTTGTTTCCTCAAAAAACAAGCTCAAAATCGCAAAATGAAATCGTGAAAATCGATTAATTTTAGGCCTGAAATTCTCAAGGTCGAAAACGCTGTAACTCCTTCGTTTTTTCGAATTTAGAAAATATAGCAGCATTCCGCAGTTCGAAATTCCCAGACGAATCGTATAATAAACAAAACTCCTTCAAATTTAACATTTTTATTTTTTTGCATTTTTTAGCAAAGGGGTAACCTTAGCAAAATTTTCAATTTTCGATGCGAAAAAAATATTTTGAGTTGAGTTTACAGCTTTCAAGTTTATGGCAAAAAATGAGGTTTGGCGCTACTCCTGTGTTGTTTTCTCAAAAAACAAGCTCAAAATCGCACAACGAAATCGTAAAAATCTATTTATTTTAGGCCTGAAATTTTCAAGGTCGAAAACGCTGTAACTCCTTCGTTTTTTCGAATTTAGAAAATATTGCAGCATTCCGCAGTTTGAAATTCTCAGACAAATCGTATAATAAACAAAACTCCTTAAAATTTAACATTTTCAACCTTAGCAAAATTTTCAATTTTCGATGCGAAAAAATATTTTGAGTTGAGTTTGCAGCTTTAAAGTTTATGGCAAAAAATGAGGTTTGGCGCTACTCCTGTGTTGTTTCCTCAAAAAACAAGCTCAAAATCGCACAACGAAATCGTAAAAATCGATTTATTTTAGGCCTGAAATTTTCAAGGTCGAAAACGCTGTAACTCCTTCGTTTTTTCGAATTTAGAAAATATAGCAGCATTCCGCAGTTCGAAATTCCCAGACGAATCGTATAATAAACAAAATTCCTTAAAATTTAACATTTTTATTTTTTTGCATTTTTTTAGCAAAGGGGGTAACCTTAGCAAAATTTTAAATTTTCGGTGCGAAAAAAATATTTGGAGTTGAGTTTACAGCTTTCAAGTTTATGGCAAAAAATGAGGTTTGGCGCTACTCCTGTGTTGTTTTCTCAAAAAACAAGCTCAAAATCGCACAACGAAATCGTAAAAATCGATTTATTTTAGGCCTGAAATTTTCAAGGTCGAAAACGCTGTAACTCCTTCGTTTTTTCGAATTTAGAAAATATAGCAGCATTCCGCAGTTCGAAATTCCCAGACGAATCGTATAATAAACAAAACTCCTTAAAATTTAACATTTTTATTTTTTTGCATTTTTTTAGCAAAGGGGGTAACCTTAGCAAAATTTTCAATTTTCGATGAAAAAAAATATTTTGAGTTGAGTTTGCAGCTTTAAAGTTTATGGCAAAAAATGAGGTTTGGCGCTACTCCTGTGCTGTTTCCTCAAAAAACAAGCTCAAAATCGAACAACGAAATCGTAAAAATCGATTTATTTTAGGCCTGAAATTTTCAAGGTCGAAAACGCTGTAACTCCTTCGTTTTTTCGAATTTAGAAAATATAGCAGCATTCCGCAGTTCGAAATTCCCAGACGAATCGTATAATAAACAAAACTCCTTAAACTTTAACATTTTTATTTTTTTGCATTTTTTTAGCAAAGGGGGTAACCTTAGCAAAATTTTCGATTTTTGATGCAAAAAAAATATTTTGAGTTGAGTTTGCAGCTTTAAAGTTTATGGCAAAAAATGAGGTTTGGCGCTACTCCTGTGTTGTTTCCTTAAAAAAACAAGCTCAAAATCGCACAACGAAATCGTGAAAATCGATTTATTTTAGGCCTGAAATTTTCAAGGTCGAAAACGCTGTAACTCCTTCGTTTTTTCGAATTTAGAAAATATAGCAGCATTCCGCAGTTCGAAATTCCCAGACGAATCGTATAATAAACAAAACTCCTTAAAATTTAACATTTTTATTTTTTTGCATTTTTTTAGCAAAGGGGGTAACCGTAGCAAAATTTTCAATTTTCGATGCGAAAAAATATTTTGAGTTGAGTTTGCAGTTTTAAAGTTTATGGCAAAAAATGAGGTTTGACGCTACTCCTGTGTTGTTTCCTCAAAAAAACAAGCTCAAAATCGCACAACGAAATCGTAAAAATCGATTTATTTTAGGCCTGAAATTCTCAAGGTCGAAAACGCTGTAACTCCTTCGTTTTTCCGAATTTAGAAAATATAGCAGCATTCCGCAGTTCGAAATTCCCAGACGAATCGTATAATAAACAAAACTCCTTAAAATTTAACATTTTTATTTTTTTGCATTTTTTTAGCAAAGGGGGTAACCTTAGCAAAATTTTCAATTTTCGATGAAAAAAAATATTTTGAGTTGAGTTTGCAGCTTTAAAGTTTATGGCAAAAAATGAGGTTTGGCGCTACTCCTGTGTTGTTTCCTCAAAAAATAAGCTCAAAATCGAACAACGAAATCGTGAAAATCGATTAATTTTAGGCCTGAAATTCTCAAGGTCGAAAACGCTGTAACTCCTTCGTTTTTTTCGAATTTAGAAAATATAGCAGCATTCCGCAGTTCGAAATTCCCAGACGAATCGTATAATAAACAAAACTCCTTAAAATTTAACATTTTTATTTTTTTGCATTTTTTAGCAAAGGGGGTAACCTTAGCAAAATTTTCAATTTTCGATGAAAAAAAATATTTTGAGTTGAGTTTGCAGTTTTAAACTTTATGGCAAAAAATGAGGTTTGACGCTACTCCTGTGTTGTTTCCTCAAAAAACAAGCTCAAAATCGCACAACGAAATCTTAAAATTCGATTTATTTTAGGCCTGAAATTCTCAAGGTCGAAAACGCTGTAACTCCTTCGTTTTTTCGAATTTAGAAAATATAGCAGCATTCCGCAGTTCGAAATTCCCAGACGAATCGTATAATAAACAAAACTCCTTAAAATTTAACATTTTTATTTTTTTGCATTTTTTTAGCAAAGGGGGTAACCTTAGCAAAATTTTCAATTTTCGATGAAAAAAAATATTTTGAGTTGAGTTTGCAGCTTTAAAGTTTATGGCAAAAAATGAGGTTTGGCGCTACTCCTGTGTTGTTTCCTCAAAAAACAAGCTCAAAATCGCACAACGAAATCGTAAAAATCGATTTATTTTAGGCCTGAAATTCTCAAGGTCGAAAACGCTGTAACTCCTTCGTTTTTTCGAATTTAGAAAATATAGCAGCATTCCGCAGTTCGAAATTCCCAGACGAATCGTATAATAAACAAAACTCCTTAAAATTTAACATTTTTATTTTTTTGCATTTTTTTAGCAAAGGGGGTAACCTTAGCAAAATTTTCAATTTTCGATGAAAAAAAATATTTTGAGTTGAGTTTGCAGCTTTAAAGTTTATGGCAAAAAATGAGGTTTGGCGCTACTCCTGTGTTGTTTCCTCAAAAAACAAGCTCAAAATCGCACAACGAAATCGTAAAAATCGATTTATTTTAGGCCTGAAATTCTCAAGGTCGAAAACGCTGTAACTCCTTCGTTTTTTCGAATTTAGAAAATATAGCAGCATTCCGCAGTTCGAAATTCCCAGACGAATCGTATAATAAACAAAACTCCTTAAAATTTAACATTTTTATTTTTTTGCATTTTTTTAGCAAAGGGGGTAACCTTAGCAAAATTTTCAATTTTCGATGAAAAAAAATATTTTGAGTTGAGTTTGCAGCTTTAAAGTTTATGGCAAAAAATGAGGTTTGGCGCTACTCCTGTGTTGTTTCCTCAAAAAATAAGCTCAAAATCGAACAACGAAATCGTGAAAATCGATTAATTTTAGGCCTGAAATTCTCAAGGTCGAAAACGCTGTAACTCCTTCGTTTTTTCGAATTTAGAAAATATAGCAGCATTCCGCAGTTCGAAATTCCCAGACGAATCGTATAATAAACAAAACTCCTTAAAATTTAACATTTTTATTTTTTTGCATTTTTTTAGCAAAGGGGGTAACCTTAGCAAAATTTTCAATTTTCGATGAAAAAAAATATTTTGATTTGAGTTTGCAGCTTTAAAGTTTATGGCAAAAAATGAGGTTTGGCGCTACTCCTGTGTTGTTTCCTCAAAAAAACAACCTCAAAATCGCACAACGAAATCGTAAAAATCGATTTATTTTAGGCCTGAAATTCTCAAGGTCGAAAACGCTGTAACTCCTTCGTTTTTTCGAATTCAGAAAATATAGCAGCATTCCGCAGTTCGAAATTCCCAGACGAATCGTATAATAAACAAAACTCCTTAAAATTTAACATTTTTTTTTTTTTTGCATTTTTTTAGCAAAGGGGGTAACCTTAGCAAAATTTTCAATTTTCGATGAAAAAAAATATTTTGATTTGAGTTTGCAGTTTTAAAGTTTATGGCAAAAAATGAGGTTTGGCGCTACTCCTGAGTTGCTTCCTCAAAAACAAGCTCAAAATCGCACAACGAAATCGTAAAAATCGATTAATTTTAGGCCTGAAATTCTCAAGGTCGAAAACGCTGTAACTCCTTCGTTTTTTCGAATTTAGAAAATATAGCAGCATTCCGCAGTTCGAAATTCCCAGACGAATCGTATAACAAACAAAACTCCTTAAAATTTAACATTTTTATTTTTTTGCATTTTTTTAGCAAAGGGGGTAACCTTAGCAAAATTTTCAATTTTCGATGCGAAAAAATATTTTGAGTTGAGTTTGCAGTTTTAAAGTTTATGGCAAAAAATGAGGTTTGGCGCTACTCCTGTGTTGTTTCCTCAAAAACAAGCTCAAAATCGCACAACGAAATCGTAAAAATCGATTTATTTTAGGCCTGAAATTCTCAAGGTCGAAAACGCTGTAACTCCTTCGTTTTTTCGAATTTAGAAAATATAGCAGCATTCCGCAGTTCGAAATTCCCAGACGAATCGTATAACAAACAAAACTCCTTCAAATTTAACATTTTTTTTTTTTTTGCATTTTTTTAGCAAAGGGGGTAACCTTAGCAAAATTTTAAATTTTCGATGCGAAAAAATATTTTGAGTTGAGTTTGCAGTTTTAAAGTTTATGGCAAAAAATGAGGTTTGGCGCTACTCCTGTGTTGTTTCCTCAAAAAACAAGCTCAAAATCGCAAAATGAAATCGTGAAAATCAATTAATTTTAGGCCTGAAATTCTCAAGGTCGAAAACGCTGTAACTCCTTCGTTTTTTCGAATTTAGAAAATATAGCAGCATTCCGCAGTTCGAAATTCCCAGACGAATCGTATAATAAACAAAACTCCTTAAAATTTAACATTTTTATTTTTTTGCATTTTTTTAGCAAAGGGGGTAACCTTAGCAAAATTTTCAATTTTCGATGAAAAAAAATATTTTGAGTTGAGTTTGCAGCTTTAAAGTTTATGGCAAAAAATGAGGTTTGGCGCTACTCCTGTGTTGTTTCCTCAAAAAACAAGCTCAAAATCGCACAACGAAATCGTAAAAATCGATTTATTTTAGGCCTGAAATTCTCAAGGTCGAAAACGCTGTAACTCCTTCGTTTTTTCGAATTCAGAAAATATAGCAGCATTCCGCAGTTCGAAATTCCCAGACGAATCGTATAATAAACAAAACTCCTTCAAATTTAACATTTTTATTTTTTTGCATTTTTTTAGCAAAGGGGGTAACCTTAGCAAAATTTTCAATTTTCGATGCGAAAAAATATTTTGAGTTGAGTTTGCAGTTTTAAAGTTTATGGCAAAAAATGAGGTTTGGCGCTACTCCTGTGTTGTTTCCTCAAAAAACAAGCTCAAAATCGCACAACGAAATCGTAAAAATCGATTTATTTTAGGCCTGAAATTCTCAAGGTCGAAAACGCTGTAACTCCTTCGTTTTTTCGAATTCAGAAAATATAGCAGCATTCCGCAGTTCGAAATTCCCAGACGAATCGTATAATAAACAAAACTCCTTCAAATTTAACATTTTTATTTTTTTGCATTTTTTTAGCAAAGGGGGTAACCTTAGCAAAATTTTCAATTTTCGATGAAAAAAAATATTTTGAGTTGAGTTTGCAGCTTTAAAGTTTATGGCAAAAAATGAGGTTTGGCGCTACTCCTGTGTTGTTTCCTCAAAAAACAAGCTCAAAATCGAACAACGAAATCGTGAAAATCGATTAATTTTAGGCCTGAAATTCTCAAGGTCGAAAACGCTGTAACTCCTTCGTTTTTTCGAATTCAGAAAATATAGCAGCATTCCGCAGTTCGAAATTCCCAGACGAATCGTATAATAAACAAAACTCCTTAAAATTTAAAATTTTTATTTTTTTGCATTTTTTTTAGCAAAGGGGGTAACCTTAGCAAAATTTTCAATTTTCGATGCGAAAAAATATTTTGAGTTGAGTTTGCAGTTTTAAAGTTTATGGCAAAAAATGAGGTTTGGCGCTACTCCTGTGTTGTTTCCTCAAAAACAAGCTCAAAATCGCACAACGAAATCGTAAAAATCGATTTATTTTCGGCCTGAAATTCTCAAGGTCGAAAACGCTGTAACTCCTTCGTTTTTTCGAATTTAGAAAATATAGCAGCATTCCGCAGTTCGAAATTCCCAGACGAATCGTATAATAAACAAAACTCCTTAAAATTTAACATTTTTTTGCATTTTTTTAGCAAAGGGGGTAAACTTAGAAAAATTTTCAATTTTCGATGAAAAAAAATATTTTGAGTTGAGTTTGCAGTTTTAAAGTTTATGGCAAAAAATGAGGTTTGGCGCTACTCCTGTGTTGTTTCCTCAAAAAACAAGCTCAAAATCGAACAACGAAATCGTGAAAATCGATTAATTTTAGGCCTGAAATTCTCAAGGTCGAAAACGCTGTAACTCCTTCGTTTTTTCGAATTTAGAAAATATAGCAGCATTCCGCAGTTCGAAATTCCCAGACGAATCGTATAATAAACAAAACTCCTTAAAATTTAACATTTTTATTTTTTTGCATTTTTTTAGCAAAGGGGGTAACCTTAGCAAAATTTTCAATTTTCGATGAAAAAAAATATTTTGAGTTGAGTTTGCAGCTTTAAAGTTTATGGCAAAAAATGAGGTTTGGCGCTACTCCTGTGTTGTTTCCTCAAAAAACAAGCTCAAAATCGCACAACGAAATCGTAAAAATCGATTTATTTTAGGCCTGAAATTCTCAAGGTCGAAAACGCTGTAACTCCTTCGTTTTTTCGAATTCAGAAAATATAGCAGCATTCCGCAGTTCGAAATTCCCAGACGAATCGTATAATAAACAAAACTCCTTCAAATTTAACATTTTTATTTTTTTGCATTTTTTTAGCAAAGGGGGTAACCTTAGCAAAATTTTCAATTTTCGATGCGAAAAAATATTTTGAGTTGAGTTTGCAGTTTTAAAGTTTATGGCAAAAAATGAGGTTTGGCGCTACTCCTGTGTTGTTTCCTCAAAAACAAGCTCAAAATCGCACAACGAAATCGTAAAAATCGATTTATTTTAGGCCTGAAATTCTCAAGGTCGAAAACGCTGTAACTCCTTCGTTTTTTCGAATTTAGAAAATATAGCAGCATTCCGCAGTTCGAAATTCCCAGACGAATCGTATAATAAACAAAACTCCTTAAAATTTACCCTTTTTTTTTGCATTTTTTTAGCAAAGGGGGTAACCTTAGCAAAATTTTCAATTTTCGATGCGAAAAAATATTTTGAGTTGAGTTTGCAGTTTTAAAGTTTATGGCAAAAAATGAGGTTTGGCGCTACTCCTGTGTTGTTTCCTCAAAAAACAAGCTCAAAATCGCACAACGAAATCGTAAAAATCGATTTATTTTAGGCCTGAAATTTTCAAGGTCGAAAACGCTGTAACTCCTTCGTTTTTTCGAATTTAGAAAATATAGCAGCATTCCGCAGTTCGAAATTCCCAGACGAATAGTATAATAAACAAAACCCCTTAAAATTTAAAATTATTATTTTTTTGCATTTTTTTAGCAAAGGGGGTAACCTTAGCAAAATTTTCGATTTTTGATGCAAAAAAATATTTTGAGTTGAGTTTGCAGCTTTAAAGTTTATGGCAAAAAATGAGGTTTGGCGCTACTCCTGTGTTGTTTCCTCAAAAAACAAGCTCAAAATCGCAAAATGAAATCGTGAAAATCGATTAATTTTAGGCCTGAAATTCTCAAGGTCGAAAACGCTGTAACTC
This sequence comes from Stomoxys calcitrans, assembly GCF_963082655.1. Classification (NCBI taxonomy): domain Eukaryota; kingdom Metazoa; phylum Arthropoda; class Insecta; order Diptera; family Muscidae; genus Stomoxys; species Stomoxys calcitrans. The sequence goes on along the minus strand of NC_081556.1, from coordinate 10,829,689 downwards.
CTTCGTTTTTTCGAATTTAGAAAATATAGCAGCATTCCGCAGTTCGAAATTCCCAGACGAATCGTATAATAAACAAAACTCCTTAAAATTTAACATTTTTATTTTTTTGCATTTTTTTAGCAAAGGGGGTAACCTTAGCAAAATTTTCAATTTTCGATGCGAAAAAATATTTTGAGTTGAGTTTCCAGTTTTAAAGTTTATGGCAAAAAATGAGGTTTGGCGCTACTCCTGTGTTGTTTCCTCAAAAAACAAGCTCAAAATCGCAAAATGAAATCGTGAAAATCGATTAATTTTAGGCCTGAAATTCTCAAGGTCGAAAACGCTGTAACTCCTTCGTTTTTTCGAATTTAGAAAATATAGCAGCATTCCGCAGTTCGAAATTCCCAGACGAATCGTATAATAAACAAAACTCCTTAAAATTTAACATTTTTATTTTTTTGCATTTTTTTAGCAAAGGGGGTAAACTTAGCAAAATTTTCTATTTTCGATGAAAAAAAAATATTTTGAGTTGAGTTTGCAGTTTTAAAGTTTATGGCAAAAAATGAGGTTTGGCGCTACTCCTGTGTTGTTTCCTCAAAAAACAAGCTCAAAATCGCAAAATGAAATCGTGAAAATCGATTAATTTTAGGCCTGAAATTCTCAAGGTCGAAAACGCTGTAACTCCTTCGTTTTTTCGAATTTAGAAAATATAGCAGCATTCCGCAGTTCGAAATTCCCAGACGAATCGTATAATAAACAAAACTCCTTAAAATTTAACATTTTTATTTTTTTGCATTTTTTTAGCAAAGGGGGTAACCTTAGCAAAATTTTCAATTTTCGATGCGAAAAAATATTTTGAGTTGAGTTTGCAGTTTTAAAGTTTATGGCAAAAAATGAGGTTTGGCGCTACTCCTGTGTTGTTTCCTCAAAAAACAAGCTCAAAATCGCACAACGAAATCGTAAAAATCGATTTATTTTAGGCCTGAAATTCTCAAGGTCGAAAACGCTGTAACTCCTTCGTTTTTTCGAATTTAGAAAATATAGCAGCATTCCGCAGTTCGAAATTCCCAGACGAATCGTATAATAAACAAAACTCCTTAAAATTTAACATTTTTATTTTTTTGCATTTTTTTAGCAAAGGGGGTAACCTTAGCAAAATTTTCAATTTTCGATGAAAAAAAATATTTTGAGTTGAGTTTGCAATTTTAAAGTTTATGGCAAAAAATGAGGTTTGGCGCTACTCCTGTGTTGTTTCCTCAAAAAACAAGCTCAAAATCGCAAAATGAAATCGTGAAAATCGATTAATTTTAGGCCTGAAATTCTCAAGGTCGAAGGGGGTAACCTTAGCAAAATTTTCAATTTTCGATGCGAAAAAATATTTTGAGTTGAGTTTGCAGTTTTAAAGTTTATGGCAAAAAATGAGGTTTGGCGCTACTCCTGTGTTGTTTCCTCAAAAAACAAGCTCAAAATCGCAAAATGAAATCGTGAAAATCGATTAATTTTAGGCCTGAAATTCTCAAGGTCGAAAACGCTGTAACTCCTTCGTTTTTTCGAATTTAGAAAATATAGCAGCATTCCGCAGTTCGAAATTCCCAGACGAATCGTATAATAAACAAAACTCCTTAAAATTTAACATTTTTATTTTTTTGCATTTTTTTAGCAAAGGGGGTAACCTTAGCAAAATTTTCAATTTTCGATGAAAAAAAATATTTTGAGTTGAGTTTGCAGCTTTAAAGTTTATGGCAAAAAATGAGGTTTGGCGCTACTCCTGTGTTGTTTCCTCAAAAAACAAGCTCAAAATCGCAAAATGAAATCGTGAAAATCGATTAATTTTAGGCCTGAAATTCTCAAGGTCGAAAACGCTGTAACTCCTTCGTTTTTTTCGAATTTAGAAAATATAGCAGCATTCCGCAGTTCGAAATTCCCAGACGAATCGTATAATAAACAAAACTCCTTAAAATTTAACATTTTTATTTTTTTGCATTTTTTTAGCAAAGGGGGTAACCTTAGCAAAATTTTCAATTTTCGATGCGAAAAAATATTTTGAGTTGAGTTTGCAGTTTTAAAGTTTATGGCAAAAAATGAGGTTTGGCGCTACTCCTGTGTTGTTTCCTCAAAAAACAAGCTCAAAATCGCACAACGAAATCGTAAAAATCGATTTATTTTAGGCCTGAAATTCTCAAGGTCGAAAACGCTGTAACTCCTTCGTTTTTTCGAATTTAGAAAATATAGCAGCATTCCGCATTTCGAAATTCCCAGACGAATCGTATAATAAACAAAATTCCTTAAAATTTAACATTTTTATTTTTTTGCATTTTTTTTAGCAAAGGGGGTAACCTTAGCAAAATTTTCAATTTTTGATGAAAAAAATATTTTGAGTTGAGTTTGCAGTTTTAAAGTTTATGGCAAAAAATGAGGTTTGGCGCTACTCCTGTGTTGTTTCCTCAAAAAACAAGCTCAAAATCGCAAAATGAAATCGTGAAAATCGATTAATTTTAGGCCTGAAATTCTCAAGGTCGAAAACGCTGTAACTCCTTCATTTTTTCGAATTTAGAAAATATTGCAGCATTCCGCAGTTTGAAATTCCCAGCCGAATCGTATAATAAACAAAACTCCTTAAAATTTAACATTTTTATTTTTTTGCATTTTTTTAGCAAAGGGGGTAACCTTAGAAAAATTTTCAATTTTCGATGCGAAAAAATATTTTGAGTTGAGTTTACAGCTTTAAAGTTTATGGCAAAAAATGAGGTTTGTGTTGTTTCCTCAAAAAATATTTTGAGTTGAGTTTGCAGCTTTAAAGTTTATGGCAAAAAATGAGGTTTGGCGCTACTCCTGTGTTGTTTCCTCAAAAAACAAGCTCAAAATCGCACAACGAAATCGTAAAAATCGATGTATTTTAGGCCTGAAATTTTCAAGGTCGAAAACGCTGTAACTCCTTCGTTTTTTCGAATTTAGAAAATATAGCAGCATTCCGCAGTTCGAAATTCCCAGACGAATCGTATAATAAACAAAACTCCTTAAAATGTAACATTTTTATTTTTTTGCATTTTTTTAGCAAAGGGGGTAACCTTAGCAAAATTTTAAATTTTCGATGAAAAAAAATATTTTGAGTTGAGTTTGCAGCTTTAAAGTTTATGGCAAAAAATGAGGTTTGGCGCTACTCCTGTGTTGTTTCCTCAAAAAACAAGCTCAAAATCGCAAAATGAAATCGTGAAAATCGATTAATTTTAGGCCTGAAATTCTCAAGGTCGAAAACGCTGTAACTCCTTCGTTTTTTCGAATTTAGAAAATATAGCAGCATTCCGCAGTTCGAAATTCCCAGACGAATCGTATAATAAACAAAACTCCTTAAAATGTAACATTTTTATTTTTTTGCATTTTTTTAGCAAAGGGGGTAACCTTAGCAAAATTTTAAATTTTCGATGAAAAAAAATATTTTGAGTTGAGTTTGCAGTTTTAAAGTTTATGGCAAAAAATGAGGTTTGGCGCTACTCCTGTGTTGTTTCCTCAAAAAACAAGCTCAAAATCGCACAACGAAATCGTAAAAATCGATTTATTTTAGGCCTGAAATTCTCAAGGTCGAAAACGCTGTAACTCCTTCGTTTTTTCGAATTTAGAAAATATAGCAGCATTCCGCAGTTCGAAATTCCCAGACGAATCGAATAATAAACAAAACTCCTTAAAATTTAACATTTTAATTTTTTTTTGCATTTTTTTAGCAAAGGGGGTAACCTTAGAAAAATTTTCAATTTTCGATGCGAAAAAATATTTTGAGTTGAGTTTGCAGCTTTAAAGTTTATGGCAAAAAATGAGGTTTGGCGCTACTCCTGTGTTGTTTCCTCAAAAAACAAGCTCAAAATCGCACAACGAAATCGTAAAAATCGATTTATTTTAGGCCTGAAATTTTCAAGGTCGAAAACGCTGTAACTCCTTCGTTTTTTCGAATTTAGAAAATATAGCAGCATTCCGCAGTTCGAAATTCCCAGACGAATCGTATAATAAACAAAACTCCTTAAAATGTAACATTTTTATTTTTTTGCATTTTTTTAGCAAAGGGGGTAACCTTAGCAAAATTTTAAATTTTCGATGAAAAAAAATATTTTGAGTTGAGTTTGCAGCTTTAAAGTTTATGGCAAAAAATGAGGTTTGGCGCTACTCCTGTGTTGTTTCCTCAAAAAACAAGCTCAAAATCGCAAAATGAAATCGTGAAAATCGATTAATTTTAGGCCTGAAATTCTCAAGGTCGAAAACGCTGTAACTCCTTCGTTTTTTCGAATTTAGAAAATATAGCAGCATTCCGCAGTTCGAAATTCCCAGACGAATCGTATAATAAACAAAACTCCTTAAAATGTAACATTTTTATTTTTTTGCATTTTTTTAGCAAAGGGGGTAACCTTAGCAAAATTTTAAATTTTCGATGCGAAAAAATATTTTGAGTTGAGTTTGCAGTTTTAAAGTTTATGGCAAAAAATGAGGTTTGGCGCTACTCCTGTGTTGTTTCCTCAAAAAACAAGCTCAAAATCGCACAACGAAATCGTAAAAATCGATTTATTTTAGGCCTGAAATTCTCAAGGTCGAAAACGCTGTAACTCCTTCGTTTTTTCGAATTTAGAAAATATAGCAGCATTCCGCAGTTCGAAATTCCCAGACGAATCGAATAATAAACAAAACTCCTTAAAATTTAACATTTTAATTTTTTTTTGCATTTTTTTAGCAAAGGGGGTAACCTTAGAAAAATTTTCAATTTTCGATGCGAAAAAATATTTTGAGTTGAGTTTGCAGCTTTAAAGTTTATGGCAAAAAATGAGGTTTGGCGCTACTCCTGTGTTGTTTCCTCAAAAAACAAGCTCAAAATCGCACAACGAAATCGTGAAAATCGATTTATTTTAGGCCTGAAATTCTCAAGGTCGAAAACGCTGTAACTCCTTCGTTTTTTCGAATTTAGAAAATATAGCAGCATTCCGCAGTTCGAAATTCCCAGACGAATCGTATAATAAACAAAACTCCTTAAAAATTAACATTTTTATTTTTTTGCATTTTTTTTAGCAAAGGGGGTAACCTTAGCAAAATTTTCAATTTTTGATGAAAAAAATATTTTGAGTTGAGTTTGCAGCTTTAAAGTTTATGGCAAAAAATGAGGTTTGGCGCTACTCCTGTGTTGTTTCCTCAAAAAACAAGCTCAAAATCGCACAACGAAATCGTAAAAATCGATTTATTTTAGGCCTGAAATTCTCAAGGTCGAAAACGCTGTAACTCCTTCATTTTTTCGAATTTAGAAAATATTGCAGCATTCCGCAGTTTGAAATTCCCAGACGAATCGTATAATAAACAAAACTCCTTAAAATTTAACATTTTTATTTTTTTGCATTTTTTTAGCAAAGGGGGTAACCTTAGAAAAATTTTCAATTTTCGATGCGAAAAAATATTTTGAGTTGAGTTTACAGCTTTAAAGTTTATGGCAAAAAATGAGGTTTGTGTTGTTTCCTCAAAAAATATTTTGAGTTGAGTTTGCAGCTTTAAAGTTTATGGCAAAAAATGAGGTTTGGCGCTACTCCTGTGTTGTTTCCTCAAAAAACAAGCTCAAAATCGCACAACGAAATCGTTAAAATCGATGTATTGTAGGCCTGAAATTTTCAAGGTCGAAAACGCTGTAACTCCTTCGTTTTTTCGAATTTAGAAAATATAGCAGCATTCCGCAGTTCGAAATTCCCAGACGAATCGTATAATAAACAAAACTCCTTAAAATTTAACATTTTTATTTTTTTGTAACTCCTTCATTTTTTCGAATTTAGAAAATATAGCAGCATTCCGCAGTTCGAAATTCCCAGACGAATCGTATAATAAACAAAACTCCTTAAAATTTTACAATTTTATTTTTTTGCATTTTTTTAGCAAAGGGGGTAACCTTAGCAAAATTTTCAATTTTCGATGAAAAAAATATTTTGAGTTGAGTTTGCAGCTTTAAAGTTTATGGCAAAAAATGAGGTTTGGCGCTACTCCTGTGTTGTTTCCTCAAAAAACAAGCTCAAAATCGCACAACGTAATCGTGAAAATCGATTTATTTTAGGCCTGAAATTCTCAAGGTCGAAAACGCTGTAACTCCTTCGTTTTTTCGAATTTAGAAAATATAGCAGCATTCCGCAGTTCAAAATTCCCAGACGAATCGTATAATAAACAAAACTCCTTAAAATTTAAAATTTTTATTTTTTTGCATTTTTTATGAAAGGGGGTAACCCCTTTGCGAAAAAATTTTATTAATAGGACTACCTCTTATCACAATAAAAATCGTTATGGCTGAGAGTAAAAACTATGTCTTGTTAATTTGTAATAAACTTACCAGCTTTGCATTCCATAGAAAAAAAAAAACACTCCATAAAATACATTATCAATTATTTATTACCAATTAATTTTAGCCCTTTAATCATAGAAAATTAATTTTGTATATCCATATAACTTCAGAGGTTAGTTTGGTGTTTTCAAGTAGTTCAAAAAGCGTCGCACAACCTTTTGAATGATAGCTCTGTGCTACTATTGCTCTCGATTACTAGCCCTAATGCCATTTCGCTGTGATTATCATAAAGGAGATTTTTATACCTCTTCCTCGACAACCGTGTACAGTGCAGTGTTGAGTTTGGCCTGGTTTGGTCTCAGCCCCATGATGTTGAGAATAGATTTCCATTACACAACCTCAAGAAGCCATAATTTGCATATGAAAATTTCGGCAGTTATTTGTCTGGTGCGTTTTCTAGTCCTGTTAGCATCGGTCACTTAGCAGTAGCTTAAACGCGGCTCACTTATGATACCCTCAAAGAATTTGCACAATCTATGAAAAAATTTTGTTTAGTAAATGACCATGGCATACAAAGATGGAGCAACATTTAGAGCACGCCTTAAGATCATAATTTGTGTGGAGCTCTATTGCCAATATAGGTCTGTTTATTGGCAGAGTTGAACTATGCGTTGAATCCAAATTGGAAAATCCTTTGGAATAAGTCTTGATGGCCATTATGTGTAATATACTCAACATTGTCATATCACATTTTAACTTTTGTGTTATCCATATAAATGCTTTATTGGAGGTCATTGATTGTAAAGCGAGAAAAATTTTAAAGTAACCCCATCGTCTGTGACGCCTGGGCTATATTCCAACTGCTGCTTTGGAGCACAAGAGTGCCAATTCGTGCCATTATAGCCTATGATGCTGAACGCGTTCGAATCCTGGCGAGAACATCGGACAAAGCGGTGTTTATCCCCTCTGAATGATGCCAACATTTGCTAGGTACAATGCCATGCATGGTCATTTAAAAATTTTTTCTCCAAAGAGGTGTCGCACTGCGGGACGCCGTTCGGACTCGGCTATAAAAAAAAGGTCCCTTATCATTGAGTTTAAACTTGAATCGGAAAGCACTCATTGATGAGTAAGAATTTGCCCCTAATCGGTTCTTGGTGGTAATGTTCTTCCTTAGGGTAATGTACCTCAGACATTTCGACTCAAATATGGATATCAAATTCGTTCTTTATTTCCAACGGTCTCGCTGGATACTTGGACCTAAATTTTAAAACCATATTCGTTTTCTGGTCTCCAATACCTTTCATTTGATACCCTAATTGTGCCCATCGGAACACTTTCGGATATGGGTGGCGTTTTTGGGGTTAGGGGGAGGATCCGTCTCCACCCGATATCAAAAAATTATATAGCCTATGTTTGCTTCCAGACAAACGTACACAATCTATGAAAAAATTATGAAAATTGGTTCAGCCAAGTATCATATGGTCATAATGGGTCTAATTATGTTTTTGAGGTTTGGCGTGACCACCTTTACTTCGATCTGATTTTGTATGTCAGATTCGAAATTTACTCCCGAATACCTTTCATTTAAGCCCCATATTGAAATGAACATCCAATGTGTATGTTTGGGAGAGTTTTGGGGATGGGGCGGCCCGATGGATATTTGGCCCCAAATTTTAATACAATATTCGTATTCTACTCTCCAATACCTTTCATTTGATACCTATATTGTCCCGATCGGTCCACTTTTGATTTTTGGTTGTGTTTTTGGTATAAGGGGGAGGATCCGTCCCCCCTTCCGATATTCGAAAAATTATATAGCCTATGTTTCCTTCCAGACCAACCTACATAATAAGCGAACATTTCGAGAAAATCGGTTCTGCCGTTTTTCAGTCTATACGGAACAAACAAACCGAGGCCCATATATCCGTGATTGGCTTATGCCCCCCTTTTTGGGCGTTTTTGTGGGGGTGGGGTGACCTTCCATACTTTTACATGAATTTGTATGCCAGATTCGTTATCCACTCCAGCATGCTTTTCATTTGATACCCATATTGTCCTTATCGGTACACTTCAGATTTTGGGTGGTGTTTTTGGGGAAACGGTGGAGGGTCCATCCCCTTCCTTTATCAATAAATTATAAAGCCTATTGCTAATTCCTGACCATATTCGTAATGTACTCCCGAATACCCTTCATTTGAGTCCCATATTGTCATTTTATTTTATGGGGTTTTGGGGCTGGGGCGGCACCCCAGGTACTTGGACCCAACTTTTATTATGAAATTCGTACTCTACTCTTTAATACCTTTCATAAGAATCCCATATTGTCCCGATCGGTTCAGTTTTATTTTTGGGTAGTACTTTTGGGGTAAGGGGGAGGGTCCAAATTTTAACAAAATTATTTGTAGCAAAAACATTTTACTTAAATTCGGAAAAAGACGTTGGCAAATGTTCTTTTATGACAAAATTTCGTCTTTCGACAAAATTTCTTCTTCCAAAAAAATTCCCAATTATGCAAACTGTTCCATTTCGAGAAAATTTCCCGCAAACTTCTCACCTATAAATAAAAAGCCTCTTTGGAGAGAGTTTTTATATGGCATAGTCATAGTTGCCAGCATTAGGAGGGGAAAACCACCGCTGAATATTTTTTTTCTGATGGTCCCACCAGGGTTCGAACCCAGGGGTTCAGCGTCATAGGCGGACATGCTAACCTCTGTGCTAAGGTAGCCTCCAATGAAAAAAATTCATCGATTTGAAAATATTTCTCATTCCGACATTCCATTTCGTTAATATTTCAACTTGTGACAAAATTTTCCATGATAAAATTTCCTATATTGATAAAATTTCCCCAACCAAATTTAACATTTTAACAAAATTTCCAATATGGACAAAATTTCCTTTTTTCATAAAATTTCCCATGTTGAAAACATTTTTTCATTTTGACAAAATTTTACATTTTGAGAAAATTTCCCACAATTTTTACAGTATTTCCATTTTTAATAACATTTCCCCTTGTGACAAAATTTCTCATTAAGACAAAATTTGCCTTTTTTATAAAATTTCCCATTTTGCCAAATATTTCCCATTTTGCCGAAATTTCCCATTTTGAAAAAGATTTTGCTAGAAGCATTTGACTGATTTCGTGTATCGTGATTTTCATTTTCGACCAAGAAAAATCATCAGCAGGAGATGTCAACTAGAGTAAGACTAGAGTAAGTTGTAAAGCACTCCTCTGAATGTGAACAGGGCTCTTTGTAATTTATTTATTTTCCTTTTTTTCGACATCAACTCTGCTTAACTCATTTTTCTTCACTTTTCTTTCATTGCAGTTTAAAAATTTCTCCCTGCAATTGGCCAAATTCCCGGTGGAAATGAAATTGGTTGGACTATTCAAATTTGATCGTTCGATGGCCTTCTCTATATTTGGCTCAACCATATCGAATGCCATAGTTTTAATACAATACGATTATAAGAATAATTCAGATGAGTAATAAAAGAAAGAAAAAAAAAAAAAGACAAAACATTAACAAAAAGGTGTTTGCTTTCAAAATGCACTACAAAGGGGGGAAAAACGAGCTTATAATTGCTCAACTGCACCTTAGAAAGGATATTGCACACCTTTGCCTTGGAAGACCACTGGTTGGGTCTTGGGCCATCCACACCCGCTAAGCATGCATGACCATTGAAGAGAATTGCTATCATTAGCTCTAAGGAAGTGGCTGTTCCTTAGGTTTGGCCTAATTGTCCCATGACCCAATTCATTGGCTAAGTTTTATTCCATTATTATTGGAAAGTAAATATAAGGACACGCATTGGCCATTTGCATTGCTGCAAAATGTGCTCTTCGTTCATGGCTTCTCATTGCATGTCATGCTGCCATCCTAATAATATGAAATTATTTCTTCACTTTCACTTTCATTGTGATCTCACCTTAAAAATGATGTCCTAGTTTTGAAAGAAAGCAAATAAGACTGGAAGCTAGTCCATTATACTAAGAGCAAAATGCCATTAGTTTAAATTATATGGAAGGAGATAGAAAGGATGAAAGGACCCCAAGGACATAGGGTGTAATAATTTCTTAATTTTTTTTAAATTTGTTTTAAAATTTAATTTTTTAAAAATTTTTTAAAATTATGTTGTGGTCATGTGGTTTATAGAAAGGATGGAAGGACTCCAAGGACATAGGGTGTAAAATTTTCTTAATTTTTCTTTAACTTGTTTATAAATTAAATTTTTTTTAAATTTTTTTTAAATTTTTTAAAATTATGTTGTGGTCATGTGGTTTATAGAAAGGATGAAAGGACTCCAAGGACATAGGGTATAATATTTTCTTAATTTTTCTTTAATTTTTAAAAATTTTTTAAAACTATGTTGTTATCCTCACTACAGATACACTCTGGTCACCTAATGGCAAAAAGTCATTAGTTTAAATTATAAGGACGGAGACAGAAAGGACCCCAAGGATAAAAGGTGTAAAAATATCAATTTTTGTATACCCTCCACCATAGGATGGGGGTATACTAATTTCGTCATTCTGTTTGTAACACCTCGAAATATGCGTCTGAGGCCCCATGAAGTATATATATTCTTGAACGTCATGTCTTTTTAAGTCGAGCTAGCCATGTCCGTCCGTCCGTCTGTCTGTCGAAAGCACGCCAACTTTTGAAGAAGTAAGGCTAGCTGCTTGAAATTTTTTTAAAAATTCAGGAATTGGCGCTTGGATACAAATGCCAAAACTGAACTGCTGCAAGATCTTTGTGTGCCAATATGCTTAGGCGCGAAAAACTTCTTTACGAACAGCGTCTGCGTACTAAGTTTCTTGCTACTACACAAGGAAGTAAGAGCTTCTGGTCGTTCATGAAAAGAGTAAAAGGTAGTTCTTCATCTATTCCAACTCTTATTAAGGACGATCAAACGTTCACTGACCTGATATATTTGCAGGGAACTCTTCCCTGCCGGATAGCAATCAACCACTCCCCTCAATCGAAAATGTATCTGGCATCAGGCCACAAATATTTTTTTTCTAACTCGTGGAGTTAAAAGGGTTCTTGAAAATCTTGACGTAAATAAATCTCCGGATGGCATTGTCTTAAGCAAGTGTTCTTCGACGCTCGCTCGTCCATTACGCAACCTTTTCAATCTTGCCTACCGTGCGGGAGTCTTCCCAGTGCGTTGGAAGGTTGCGAACGTTCAGCCAATACCCAAGAAGGGTGAGGCAAGCAACCCGGCGAATTATCGGCTAATTGCGATATGCTCCGCGCTCTCCAAGGTCATGGAGAGCATGGTTAATCACCATCTTGGGAGGTTTTTAGAGTCTAATGGCCTTCTTAGCGACCAACAGTATGGGTTCCGCAGAAATCGCTCTACGGGTGACCTCATGGCACTTTTGTCGGAACGTTGGAATCGCTCAATCCACCAGTTTGGTGAGAGTAAGGTTGTGGCTCTGGATATCTCCAAAGCATTTGATAGGGTCTGGCATGGTGCACTACTATCAAAGCTTGTCGCATTTGGTGTCGGTAATAGCTTCGATCGATTTATTTCGAGCTTTCTCACAGATCGAACTACTCGAGTCGTTATAGATGGGTTCTCATCCAATGATCACAAATTGACCGCAGGTGGGCCCCAGGGCTCTGTTCTTTCTCCTTCTCTTTTCTAATTTTCATCAACGATATGTTGGGTCAGACATTGAATCCGATCGACTCATTTGCGGACGACAGTAATCTCTGGCATTCGTACTCATTCGACCATAGGCCAAGTCTTCCAGAGATTGAAGACAAGAGGCGGGTTATGGACGATACACTCTGACAGGATTTGCTTGCCATTTCTGAGTGGGGTCGAATGAATCGAGAAAATTTTAATGCACGGCAGACTCAGTGCTGCTTGTTGTCACACAAACGATTCGCTGACCCATTACGATCACCTTTGTCTATCAACGTTGTAGATGTTGAGCAATCAAAAGCTCTTGATATTCTGGGCATGAAAATACAAAGTGATGTCCGTTGGGCTAAACATGTATTCGAATTGTCGAAAGAAACATTCAAGTGTTTAGGCTTCCTTAAACGGTGTAAGAATTACTTCACTCCGTCTGATCTTGATACGGATACATGGAGTACAACTCACATGTATGGGTTGGAGCTTCAAAATCATACCTGGAGCTACTGCACCGTGTGCAGAGGAGAGCGATGGCGTTGATTGGGGACTGTGGGGTATCCAACTCTATTGCCTCGCTTTATCATCGTCACAATGTGGGTTGTTTGGCGCTGTTCTATCGGTACTTTCATGGTGTGTGTTCGTCTGATATTCGATACTAGACATTGCAGGAACTCACAGCCGGTTTTGATTAATTGGCCAGCGGACCCCACAATGCAATATAGAGAGAATTCTTATTTCGCCCGAACCGTTCGTATGTGGAATCGACTCCCGGCTAATGTTTTTCCCACCCACTTTGACATCCAAAGATTTAAGACAAATGTCAATAAGCACTTCATCCTCCCCCCCCCACTCCCCCCCTCCAATTCCTAATTTCCTCTCGCTTACGCAATGCACTGCATTCATAGGGGACATCACCTGAGTGTTGGCTGACAGAAACAAAAAAAATTTCGTCCGATTTGACTGAAATTTTGCACGTGGTGTTTTGGTATCACTTCCAACCACTTCGCTAAGTATGGTTCAAATCGGTCCATGTTTTGGTATAGCTGCCATATAAACCGATCTTGGGTCTTGACTTCTTGAGCTGCTGGAGGGCGCAATTGTCATCCGATTTGGCTAAAATTTTGCAAGAGATGTTTTGTTATGACTTTCAATAACTGTGCTAAGAATGGCGCAAATCGGTCCATAACCTAATATAGCTGTAACATAAACAGATCTTGGGTCTTGACTTCTTGAGCCTCTAGAGGGCGCCATTCTCATTCGATTTGGCAGAAATTTTGTACAACGGCTTCTCTCATGACCTTCAACAAACGTGTCTAATATGGTCTGAATCGATCAATAGCTTGATACAGCTCCCATATAAACCTATCTGATATAGCTGCCATATAAACCGATCTTGGGTCTTGACTTCTTGAGCCCCTAGAGGGCGCAATTCTCAAGCGATTTGGCTGAAATTTTGCATGAGGAGTTTTCTTATGTCTTTCAATAACTGTGCTAAGTGTGGTTCAAATCGGTCTATAACCCGATATAGCTGCCATATAAACCGATCTGGGATCTTGACTTCTTGAACCTCTAGAGGGCGCAATTCTCATCCAATTTGGCAGAAATTTTGTACAACGGCTTCTCTCATGACCTTCATCATATGTGTCTGATATGGTCTGAATCGATCTATAGCTTGATACAGCTTCCATATAAACCTATCTTCCGATTTTGCTTCTTGAGCCGCTACGAGGCGCAATTCTTATTCGAATGAACTGAAATACAATGTTCAGCGTTCCTTTATGGTCCAAATTGGACTAAAACTTGTGTGTTTTTTTTTAATGTGTTTGATTTTTTTTTTTTAATGTTAAACTTATGTTCTGATTACCTTAACTACAGATATACACTTTGGTCACCTGGTAAAAATTTCCTAACTCCATTCCTTTCACCCTTTGCACTCTTCATTTCGCTGTATGCCTAGGGAAATTTTCTTTGATATGTGGTTTCACCATAACGACTGTCTCGCCTCAACTCCGAGCTGGGCACATCATCATCAAAATCTGCATGGTCGTCCACATTGGAGGGCAGCGAAATCCATTTTATGGTGGGCGATACTGAAACTATGGTTGCTCGACGTATGGGAGCAGACATAACAGCCGATGAAACCATGGAATGGGTGGAGGACCAAGGCACAGGACCCTGGTGAGCTGCTGAGTCTTCAGCATTGTTCTTCGGGGGGTAACGGTGATAATTTTGAGAAGAAGGCTGCTTGAAACCATGATCACTTGGAGGAGCATAGGCAGGTGATTGATTGGGGTATTTGTGGTCCAGAAAAGGATTACGTGTTGTGGAATAAAAAGACCCGGAAACTGATGATGCTGCTGCTGCCATCATCTCATCATGGGAATGATGTTGTATGGGTGTCACAGCTGGCGTATATTCATGATGAGCAGAAGGATGATCCTTTGAAGAGCCCATATAAACTGGCGGTTGTTGTTGATTCACCAAGGGATTTTCATTTAACAAAGGCTTAGGAAACTCCTGGGATGAAGGATTGTAGGCTGCCACCGCTGGTATATGTTCTCCAGGATAATTATGCTGTAAATGTTGTTCATAGACATCGGGTTGATGGGGATCATAAGCTGAAGGCGGCCTTTGATGTTGCACTTCTGCCGGTGCAGCATGATGATTTTGATATTGTGCTACGACTGGAGGGGCAGCAGGAGCTTGTTGAACTGGTCTGTTAGGCAAAACTTCCATAGGCTTATTCACACTGCTATAAGGGGATTGCAGATTCACATAGGGTTTCATGGCTTCCATAACTTGCGAAGAACTAAAGGCTGCCGAGGCCAACATATCTGCTGGCTGCATTACAATATTGGCCTCATTGGTAGCTACCACTCCAGCCGCTGAAATGCCACTACTTTGCTCGCGCGAATTCATTTCCCCCATTTTATTAAGGCTTTTGCGACGTATATCTGGGGTCATGACCATAACAGTGGGATGCATATAATCCATGTGATCTTTTATACAGTTCTGCAGTAGATTGACAAAAAAGAAGAAAGACAACAGAGTCAATGCGGTCATGGTGGAGCTATGGCTGCTGCGCTTTCTAGCTCCTCCGGACTTTTTCTTTCCCCCACCAGCAGGTTTTGCAGACACATGAACCGGTGCATGATATGCAGGTGGGGGTCCACCATAACCAGTGCCTGCAGCAGAGTGATAAGAATAATCACCCATGGGTGCATGAGCTTGAGGACCCGTATGGTAGTCATATTCCATGGGCTCTGGACTAGTGATAAAGTAAAAAGACCAAAATTTCCATTAAAATAAGAGTAGTGGCAACATTTTCATTTATTACCCATAGCCCGAGTGTGCTGAACCTCCTCCCTCCCAGGCTCCATTTAAATTCGTGCTGGAAGCCACCAAATGACGAAACGGATGCACCGAATGTGGACGTGGCCTGGAGCTGATGTGAGCTGTATATTCTGGATAGTAGGTATTCACATAAGAGTCTTCGTAGGCCATGTTTAGGCTTGAATTCCCCGAAGAACTGTCTAACTTCACTAGTGGCACACAACTGAGCGGCTATGATGACAATTTTGTCTTGTATGCATTGAAAGAACGAATTTCTTTGTCATCCAAGCGTTTAAAAGACTGGCAAGGCATGACAAACATCTTAAGTGGAGCATTGAAAATAATGGAATATGCAGCTGTAAACTAAGACTTCTGATTAAACATTAACGGAAAACTTGAGACAGACATTAGACTTGCAAAGCAGAGGAAGGTCTAAAAAGTTTATAATGGAGTAGCATTTTAACGAAAAATTAAACAAAAATTTAAAAAAATAATATTTAAGGAAAAAATAGAAAAAAAAAAATAAAATTTAATATAAATCTACAAACAAAAATCAATTTGTGTTTGTTTGTTAGTTCCGTATAGACTCAAAAAAACTGAACTGATTTTCTTGAAATTTTCGCACATGGTGCGGAATTGTACCGTGGTTAAAACAGGGTACTACATCTTTTGATAACCGACGGCCGGCGGACCCTCCCCTTTACCTTCATTATCAAAAATGATAAATCTCGGAGATGGGTCCACCGATTTTAGCAAAAATTTTGTATGCCACCTTATGGCATTGGCATCAAATTTTGGAGACTTGGGGGGACGCCCCATCCCAAAACCTACCCGAACGGACATGCTTACCGATTGGGACAATATGGGTATCAAATGCATGGTATTTAAGAGTAGAGTACAAACTTGGCATAAAATTGTCAAACTAAGTGGCGTGGTGATCCCCAAATAACCTGGGGGGACGCCCCATCCCAAAATCCACCCGAACGGACATGCTTACCGATTGCGACAATATGGGTATCAAATGCAAGGTATTTAAGAGTAGAGTACAAACTTGGCATAAAATTGTCAAACTAAGTGGAGCGGTGATCCCCAATAACCTGGGGGGACGCCCCATCCCAAAACCCAGCCGAACGGACATGTTTACCGATTGGGACAATATGGGTATCAAATGCAAGGTATTTAAGAGTACAATACAAACTTGGCATAAAATTGTCAAACTAAGTGGGGCGGTGATCCCCAAATAACCTGGGGGGACGCCCCATCCTAAAACCCACCCGAACGGACATGCTTTCCGATTGAGACAATATGGGTATCAAATACAAGGTATTTAAGAGTACAGAACAAACATGGCATAAAATTGTCAAACTAAGTGGCGTGGTGATCCCCAAATAACCTGGGGGATGCCCCATCCCAAAAACCCACCCGAACGGACATGCTTACTGATTGGGACAATATGGGTATCAAATGCAAGGTATTTAAGAGTACAGTACAAACTTGGCATAAAATTGTCAAACTAAGTAGCGCGGTGATCCCCAAATAACCTGGGAGGGACGCCCCATCCCAAAATCCACCCGAACGGACATGCTTACCGATTGCGACAATATGGGTATCAAATGCAAGGTATTTAAGAGTAGAGTACAAACTTGGCATAAAATTGTCAAACTAAGTGGAGCGGTGATCCCCAATAACCTGGGGGGACGCCCCATCCCAAAACCCAGCCGAACGGACATGTTTACCGATTGGGACAATATGGGTATCAAATGCAAGGTATTTAAGAGTACAATACAAACTTGGCATAAAATTGTCAAACTAAGTGGGGCGGTGATCCCCAAATAACCTGGGGGGACGCCCCATCCTAAAACCCACCCGAACGGACATGCTTTCCGATTGAGACAATATGGGTATCAAATACAAGGTATTTAAGAGTACAGAACAAACATGGCATAAAATTGTCAAACTAAGTGGAGCGGCGATGCCCAAATTACCTGGGGGGACGCCCCATCCTAAAACCCACCCGAACGGACATGCTTTCCGATTGGGACAATATGGGTATCAAATACAAGGTATTTAAGAGTAGAGTACAAATTTGGCACAAAAATTGTCAAACTAAGTGGAGCGGTGATCCCCACCCCCAAAAATATCACCCAACAGGGGTATCAATGAAAGGTATTTAAAAGTAGAGTAAAAATTTTACATAAAACTTTATTCCATGGTGCCAACTTTCCCAAAATAATGGAAAAACAAGTAAAAGCGAGCTAAATTCGGCCTGGCCGAATCTTATATACTCTCCACCATGGATCACATTTGTCAAGTTCTTTGAAAGACTTTTTCAAATAGAAAAACACCTCATCCAAAATTTCAGTCAAATCAAGGAATAATTGTGCCCTCCAGAGGCTCAAAAAGTCAAGTTGGGAGATCGGTTTATATGGCAGCTATGTCAGGTTATATACCGATTTAGACCATACTTGAAACACTTATTGGAAGTCATACCAAAACGACATATGCAAAATTCCAACCAAATTGGATAAAAATTGCGCCCTCTAGAAGCCCAAGTAGTCAAAGCGTAAGATCGGTTTATATTTAGACCAAACTCAGGTTATAGACAAATTTGGAGCGTATTTGGCACAATTTTTGGAAGTCGTAACAGAACACCACATGCAAAATGTCAGCCAAATCGGACAAATATTGCGGCTTGTAGGGACCTAAGATGTCAAATCGGGAGATCGCTTTGTATGGGAGCTATATCTGGTTAAAGACCGATTTCGAGCGCACTCGGCACAGTTGTTGGAAGTCCTAGCCGAACACTACATGCAAAATTTTCGGATAAATTTGCGGCTTGTAAGGGCGCAAGAAGTCATATAGGGAGATCGATTTATATGGGAGCTATATCTAAATCTGAACCGATATTACCCATTTGCAACCGCCAAAGACCTACATCGATATTGAGTATCTGTGCAAAATTTCAAGCGGCAAGCTTTACGCGTTCGACCTCTATTCAATGTTCCCATTCATAACTACTCAAGTAAAAAAAATTATTTTCAGGGTCATGAACTACAATGACTGCCATAACACATGTGTAGGGTCAGTTTTATGATGACATTTGGATCAAGTATTAATTTTGAGAAATCATGTTGAACACATAACCAACGTGTTATGAATTCTATTAACCCGCTTTTGGCCAACTCATCTTCCTTTATGTGTGTTTCGTCCTCCTACATTTACCATACAAAAAAAAAGGCATTTCAATACAATTGGGTATATGAATCAAGGTCATCCTATGAGAGAGCTCTTACGCTGATAGACATCTTGCACAAGGTGACCCATTGGCCTTACCACAATTTGACTTCAATTAAGTGCGTAAACACATGGAAAACCACTTATACGAGTACACAACAACAAGGAAAAAAAGTCTGCAGTGTCCTTCGGCTAAGGACTCCTCTCAATTGCTTAATTTTTCATTTTATTTGTTGGGACAACAGAAATTATTTGCCTACCATGTGTTTGTTATTGTTGCTGTGGTTGTTGCTGGTTTGGTTTTGGGTTTATTACATTCAAATGAATTCATTTACTTGTAATAAATTGTTAAATCACCACAAATGAAAGCGAAGGCGATTGAACGCTATGAAATGAAATAAGGAAGGAAGGCTAGCTTAAGTACTTTTTAACATAACTCTGCTCATAACAAGCAGACGACGACCATGGCCGGTCATATTCAGCACCAGTTGCGAATTTGTTAGAGGTGTGGCGTCTAAAAATAGTAAAACCAACATGTAATGTGTTGTTTGGGGAAAAATCGTTTTTTTTTTCAAATTGTTGGCAATAAATTTTCCTTTGCAAAAGGATTGTTAAAATTTTATTTCTATAGAAAATTTTGTCAACATTTTTTTATATAAAAACATTTTCTATAAATTTTATCTCAATGAAACATTTCTTTAGAATTTTCTTCTAAAAAAGTTTGTCATAAATTTTTTTTATAAAAAATTTGGGCTGCAAATTTTCTATAAAAAAATTCGGCAGCAAATTTTCTATAAAAAATGTTGGCAAAAAATTTTTTATAAAAAATGTTGGCAAAAAATTTTCAATAAAAAAATTTCGCAAAAATTTTTCTATAAAAAATTTTGGCAACAAATTTTCTATAAGAAATTTTGGCAAACAATTTTCTATAAAAAAATTTTGGCAAACAATTTTCCATAAAAAAATTTTGGCAAAAAATTTTCTATACAAAATTTTGCCAAAAAATTCTATAAAAAATTCTATAAAAAATTTCTATAAAAAAATTTGGCAAAAAATTTTCTATAAAAAATTCAGGCAAAAAATTTTCTAAAAGAAATTTTGGCAAAAAATTTTCTTGAAAAAAAATTGGCAAAAAATTTTCTAAAAAAAATTTTGGCAAAAAATTTTCTATAAAAAAATTTGGCAAAAAATTTTCTATAAAAAATTTAGGCAAAAAATTTTCTATAAAATTTTGACAAAAAAATTTTGGCGGCAACAAATTTTCTATAAAAAAATTTGGCAAAAAATTCTATAAAAAATTTTCTATAAAAAAATTTGGCAAAATATTTTCTATAAAAAATTTAGGCAAAAAATTTTCTAAAAGAAATTTTGGCAAAACATTTTCTTCAAAAAAAATTTGGCAAAAAATTTTCTATACAAAATTTTGGCAAAAAATTTTCTATACAAAAATTTTGGCAAAAAATTTTCTATTAAAAATTTTGGCAAAAAATTTTCTATACAAAAATTTTGGCAAAAAATTTTCTATACAAAAATTTTGGCAAAAAATTTTCTATTAAAAATTTTGGCAAAAAATTTTCAATAAAAAAATATGGCAACAAATTTTCTATAAAAAATTTTTATGTAAAAATTTTGGCAAAAAATTTTGTATAAAAAATTTGAAAAAAAAATTTTGTATAAAAAATTTGAAAAAAAAAATTTTGATAAAAAATGTTGCCAAAAAATTTTCTATCAAAAAATAATTTAGTCAAAAATTATCAAAAATCGAAATTCTTGCATGGCTGTTTTAAATTGGTTATATCTCCTTGGCTATGCGTCCTAGAGGGAAATGGCTCTTAATTCGTGACTCTATCAAAAATGTATGGAGTAAAGTGTCTTCCTTTTTCCCTGGCAAATGAAAATTTGCCCATAACCATTCTATTAAGGTACAGGGACGAACTTCTCATAAGTGCTGTATCTATGAGTGCTGTCCGATTCAAGTTTTAGCTCAATTACAAGGGACCTCCTTTTTATAGCCGAGTCCAAACGTGGTGTTCGTGGAGAAGTTTTTACATGGCATAGTGCCTCACAAATATTGTAGCATTAGGAGGAGGAAAAACCCCGCCGCAATTTTTTATTTTAGTTTCTCGCCAGGATTTGAACCCTGGCGTTCAGCATCATAGACAGACCTGTTAACCTCTATGCTAAGGTGGCCTCCAAGATTCGTCTTTTTTTCAAATATCTTTCATTTGAGCCGCATTTTGCTATAGTTTGAGGCATGTGTATGGAGGGAGCCCTGAAAATTATCGGCATCGTGATTCACTCTCAAATACCATTTATTTAAGCCCCAAATTGCCAAGGTGAGAAAATTCGTTCTATATGGAGGTGTTATGAGGGTGGGAGAGCTCCTAGACACTTGGTCACGAAGGTTGATATCAGATTTTTGCTCTACTCCCTTATATTCCCAATATATGAGCCCCATACTGCCAAAGTCGGCAAATATGTGCGGTTTGTTTAGTTACTCTAAAATATTTTTTTTTTAAGGACCATTTCACCATAGTCGGTAATTACGCCCTAAATGAGGGTTTTATTGAGGTGCGGCGGCCCCCTAGTTACTTGATCCCGAAATTAGATATAGGATTCATTCTCTACTCCCAAAGACCTTGCGTTTGAGCCCCATTTTCCCATAATCGGCAAATATGTCCGATTTAAGAGGGGGTAAGGGGGTGGCTCTGGAAAAATTATCAGATTCGTGCTCTACTCTAAATTATCTTTTCTTTGAGACCCATATTGTCATGGTCAATAAATACGCCTTATTTTGGGGGTAGGGAGGCCCCCTAAACACATGGATCCACATTTGAATATCAGATTCGTTTTCTACTCTCGAATACCTTTCATTTGAGTCCCACATTGTTATGATTGGTCCATAGATACCGTTTAAAGGTTTTTAGGGAGGGGCAATTCCCCCCTAATACCCGACCCCAAATTTGGATACCAAAGTTTCTACTCTAAAATATCTTTTTTTAGGCCCATATTGTCATGGTCGGTATATACGCCCTATTTGGGGGTAGGGCGGCCTCCCAAACACTTGGACCCACATTCGAATATCAGATTCGTTTTCTACTCTCGAATACCTTTCATTTGAGTCCCACATTGTTATGATTGGTCCATAGATACCGTTTAAAGGTTTTTAGGGAGGGGCAATTCCCCCCTAATACCCGACCCCAAATTTGGATACCAAAGTTTCTACTCTAAAATATCTTTTTTTAAGCCCATATTGTCATGGTCGGTATATACGCCTTATTTGGGGGTAGGGCGGCCTTCCGAACACTTGGACCCACATTCGAATATCAGATTCGTTTTCTACTCTCGAATACCTATCATTTTAGTCCTACATTGTTATGATTGATCCATAGATCCCATTTGAAGGGTTTTAGGGAGGGGCGGTGCCCCCTGATAGCCGACTTTAAATTTAAACACCAATTTTTTTTATAAAAATTTTTGTCAAACATTTTTTTTATAAATACTCTAGCAATTTTGTTGTATTGTATCGGCTATAGGTCGAAATATGAGCCTAAGACCCCATAAAGTAAATATGTTCTCTATCGGCATGACATTTTAAGTCCATCTAGCCATATCCGTCCGTCTGTCGAAAGCACGCTAACTTTTGAAGGAATAAAGCTAGACCCTTGAAATTTTGCACAAACAAATGTACTAAGTATGGTTCAAATCGGTTCATAACCTGATATAGCTGCCATATAAACCGATCTGGGGTCTCGACTTTTTGTGTTACTAGAGGGCGCAACTCTCATCCGATTTGGATGAAACTGTGCATGAAGTATTGTGTTATGACTTTCAACAACTAAGCTAAGTATAGTTCAAATCGGTTTATAACCTGATATGGCTGCCATGTAAACCATCTTGGATCTTGACTTCTTCAGCCACTAGAGGGCGCAATTCTTATCCGATTTGGTTGAAATTTAGCATGAAGTGTTCTGTTATGACTTCCAACTACTGTGGGGAGTATGGTTCAAATCGGATCATAACCTGATATAGCTGCCATATATATCGGTCTTGGATCTTGACTTCTTGAGCCAATAGAGGGCGCAATTCTCATCCGATTTGCAGAAATTTTTCATGAGGTGCTCTGTTATGACTTCCAACTACTGTGCTAATAATGATTCAAATTGGTGCATAACCTGATGTAGCTGCCATATAAACCGATCTGGGATCTTGACTTCATAGGACTCTAGAGGGCGCAGTTCTTATCCGATTTGGGTGAAATTTTGCACGAATTTGTTTATTATGACATCCAACAACTGTGCAAAGTTTTGTTCAAATCGGTTGATTAACTTATATAGCTGCCATATAAACCCATCTTGGATCTTGACTTCTTGAGCCAATAGAGGGCGCAATTCTCATCCGGTTTGGCTGAAAGTGTGCATGAAGTGTTGTGTTATGACTTTCAAAAACTGTGCAAAGAATGGATCAAATCGAAAGATAACCTGATATATTGGGTTGCCCAAGAAGTAATTGCGGATTTTTCCTATAGTCGGCGTTGACAAATTTTTTCACAGCTTGTGACTCTGTAATTGCATTCTTTCTTCTGTCAGTTATCGGCTGTTACTTTTAGCTTGCTTTAGAAAAAAGTGTAAAAAAAGTAAATTTGATTAAAGTTCATTCTAAGTTTTATTAAAAATACATTTATTTTCTTTTAAAAAATCCGCAATTACTTTTTGGGCAACCCAATAGATGCCGTATAAACCGATCAGGGATCTTAACTTCTTGAGCCTTTATAGGACGCAATTCTTATCCGATTATCCGTCAACCTTTTAAAATGTTAGAAAAAAAGTTTTTACATAGACAAAGATTTGTCTAAATTTCATATTAACAGATTTTTGTTTCTGACCAAATTTCTATTCCTGGGTGTAGGGCATTTCTACTTCGTCTACAAACTGAAGAATTCCCCTCCCATGCTTAGCACATATTTTTGTACCCGCCATTCACTATGAATGAAAGAAATCTCATGAGAAGCGCCCACAATTGTTTGATGTCATACCATATACAGAGGAAGGAAAAAACCATGAGATTTACGCAAATTAAAGAAAGTCCTTTCCTCCACGCACTGAAGTCACCTCTTCCCCAATACACATTGCTAGGCTTTGGCTTATATTGGAATTTGACACCATCATGAGTGTTGTTGGTTTTTGTCGTCAAACGTTTTTTTCTATTTTTCTTTGGGGGAGTTGTTGACAAATATGCGGAATTATTGGTCAGTCGGTCAGTTATACGCAAGGCTGCCTTTTTTTTTGAAGTGCCAAAACTTGAGCCAGTCAGTCAGTCCTTGACCTGATTTTCGGCACCAAATTTTTGTGTTATAGTTCTCCTCAATGATTTTGGTTAGAGAGTTTTGGTTGTTTGTTTAAGGCGACAGGATGCGGTAGTGATGATTGTTTCATTTTTGTTTCCCATTTAATAGGGGTAGGTGGTTAAACTCGCATATGAGTAAGGGAATGAATTAGTTGTTTAGTTTTTATTACTGTTGTTTGGAAGGACTTCCTTTTGTGCTTAAAAAAGAGACACGTGAGGGATGTCTGAATGGGTTTGTGTTAAGAATTCGTTCTAAAAGTTTGATTTGAAAAATATTCTAAGCGATTTAAACTAAGAATCTTAAATTTAATAATGGAACATTTTAACTTTCAATTTAAAAAAAAAAAATTAAATGTTATAATGAGATATTAAGTCATGTCATGTGAGAAATCATTATGCGATTTATGCTGGAAGGCATAAAAGATTCAGCCCAGCAGAACTTTAAGTGCTTTTAAATAAATACAAGCGTTCATATTTAAATAGTCCCACATCTGCATCTAGATCTGCAAATGATTTCAACATCCCAGCAGCAAAAGTAGGAGAAATATTAAAAAATATCCCACCTTTGGTAACAAAATTTCCCCATTTGCAGGAATTATGGGGATTTTTGTAAAAATTTTGGGAATTTAATTTTTAGAGTTTTGACTTATGCCTGAGCTTATTGGAGCAATTGTGTTGAAAAATCAAAAATGCTTCTCTTCAATAATACTTATCCAGATTAGGGAATTTTGGGGATTTTTTAAAAATTTTTGGGAATTCAATTTTCATAATCTGTTTTTATTGCTAAGTGTTCATCATAGATAGAACGTTAGAGATTTCCCACAAAATCCTAACTTTTGGAACAAATTACCCCATTGAGGGAATTTTGGGAATTTTTGAAAAAATCTTGGATATTCGTTTTTTTGCATTTTTTTACAACTAATTTCAGGCAATAGAACGTTTTTTCAAATAAAACCATATTTTCAAAAATATTCCCCCAGTTGAAGGAATTTTGGGAATTTTTTTAACCAATTTATGGGAGTTCAATTTTCGTTGTGTTTTCACCAAAGAGAGAATGGTAGCGATAACCCCGAAAATCCCAAATTAAGAAATTCCACATTGAAGAGAATTTTGAAAATTTTTTTAAAAATTTTAGGAATTCGATTTTTGTAGTTTTTTTTTTGCCACATTTATGCATGAGTATATTGCAGCGATGGTTAAGAAAAATCGAAAAACCATCATAAAATTCCAAAAATTTTACCCAGGTGAAGGGATTTTGGGGATTTTTCCAACCTGTTTTTGGGAATTTAATTTTCTTTGTGTTTCACCACTAAGTTTTCACCAAAGAAGGTATGGTAGCAATTTCCAGAAAAATCCCACATTTACTTACTAATTTCTCTAGTCTAACTAATTTCTCAAATCTAATTTTTCAAAAAAATTTGAGAATTTTTGCAGTTTTTTCACCACAGTTTAATGCAGCGAGGTGGAGAAAAATAAAAAAATTTCACATTTTCCAGTGAAAGAATATTGGGGATTCTTTATCGAATTTTAGGAATTAAAATTTCCAAAAAATTGTATATTGTCAGAAATATTTCCCCTGATGAAAGGATTGTGGGGATTATTTAACATATGTTGGGAATTCAATTTTCATAGTCTTTTTTATTCATCATATATGCAATTGTTGGAATTTTCGAAAATCCCGTCTTTAAAAAGTTTCCCCATTTAAGGGTATTTTTGAGATTTTTGTCATAATTTTCGGAATTTGATTTTTTTAAGAGAAAAACCTCTTCTCTCTTCAATGCGGATGGATGCGGAAAGAAATCCATGATGACCAAATAAAAATATTTTTGTGAGAATGAACTCATGTTATGCACTGATGATGAGGCCTTTCCAACCAATGCAAAACATATTTCCTGATACAAGGGAATTTTGGGTATTATTGTAAAAATTTTGGGAATTCGATTTTTTCGGGTTTTTCACGATGGCGTGTAAATATCAAAAACATCATTAAACCAACATTTTCAATATTTGAGGGATTTTTGAGGATTTTTGTTTTAAATTTTGGGACTCAGATTTATGCAGTTTTTCCACAACATATTTTATAGGCTATTGTACCAAAGAAGGAGACATATGGAAAAACAGAAAAAAATCAAATTTTTCAATGTATTTCCCCATATGAGGGAATTTTGGGGATTTTTGTAAATATTTTGGGAATTGGCTTATGCAGTTTTGTTAGCCACACATTTAATAGGCTATTATACCAATGAAGGAGACATGTGGAAAAACAAAAAATAAATCCATTTTTCAAACGAATTTCCTCATATGAGGAAATTTTGGGGATTTTTGTAAACATTTTGGGAATTGGGTTTTTGCAGTTTTTTCATCACGCACTTGCCATTATATAACTAAGAAAAAATTGTGAATTAAGAAATAATCAGCTAGAGAGATGCTTCGTTTCCTTACAATGCGCCAGGGTGCGGAAAAAAATCCACCGGGTCTATATAAAGCGAATTTTTGAAGATTTAACTCATGTCCTCCGCAGCTGATGAAGCTTTAGTAGATGTGGAAGAGAATTATCGAAAATACTTAAAAAAATCCCATCATTCCAAAAAGACTTCCCCATTTTATAGAATTTTGGGGATTTTTGTAAAAATTTTGGGAATTCAATTTTTGCGGGTACTTCCTCATACTTTACACAGATTTGCAGCGATGATGTAAAAATTTCGAAAACATTAAATAAATCTATATTTTCAAACGTATTTCCCAAATGAGGGAATTTTGGGGATTTTTGTAAAAATTTTGGGACTAGATTTATTCAGTTTTATAGTCTAGTGTAAGAATGAAGACATTTTGAAAAACAATAAATGAGGGGAATTTGGGGATTTTTGTAAAAACTTTGGGTGTTAGGTTTTTGCAGTTTTTTCCTATTTCACCCACTTTCCGTTATATCATTAAGAATGAATTGTAGGCAGAGAGATAATGAGATAGAGAACAATGGACCGCGTCAATATCAAAGAAATTCTCTGAGAATAAACTCTGCACATCTGATGAGACTTTTTCAGCGATGGAGCAGAATTATCGAAAACACCAAAAGATCCCATCATTCTAAAAAGAATTATCCATTTCATGGAATTTTGGGGATTTTTGTAAAAATTTTAGGAATTAGATTTTTCCATTTTTTTTTTCACCACATATTTTGCAAATAATTCCAGGGATGTTAGAGAAATGTCGAACAAAAGCTGATGAGCCTTCATCAGCGATGGAGCAGAATTATCGAAAATACTAAAAAAATTCCATCATTCTAAAAAGAAATTCCCATTTTAGAGAATTTGGGGGATTTTTTGTAAACATTTTAGGAATTATATTTTTCCAGCTTTTTCATCACATATTTTGCAAACAATTGCAGTGATGTTAGAGATATATCGAAAGAAATAAATAATCCCATATTTTTAAATATAATTTCGATGTTGAGAATATTTTGGGGATTTCTACTCCATTTATGGGAATTAAGTTTTACAGTTTTTTTCGCCACATATTTTTCATTATAGCATACAGAAAAAATTATATCGCTATTATCAATTATCCAACGCTATTGGAAAGAGAGATGCTCCTTCTCTGTTCAAAGCGCCCATGTGGGGAAAGATACTCATGATTACTATTTTAAATGAATTTTGTGAATATGAACTGAAGTCATACACAGAGGATAAGGCTTTTGCAGTGGTGGAGTAGAAATATCGAAAAAACCCATAAAAACTCCAATTTTTTCAAACATATTTGCCCACATTTGGGGAAATTTTGGGGATTTTTATTAAATTTTTCGGGAATTAAATTTTTGAAGTTTTTTCACAAAATAACAAAAAAAAAAACTTATTGTTCAAACACATTTCACCATACAATGAGATTTTTCGATTTTAAGGAAATTTTTGGGAATTTATTATTCTCCTGACGTTTTTTTGAACATTTTGGCCTATTCAAGGAATTTTTGTAAAAATATGAGAGATATGGAATATGTTGCAGTTATTTCTAAACATGTACCTATTTGACCCAACGACCTATATCAATAATAACTATTTATACAAAATGTCAAACGACTTGCTATACCCGTTGGAGAGTTAGCGTGTTTTAGGCAGACAGGGGGAACGACATGGCTAGATCGAATTAAAATATATCAAAGTTTATGGGATCCTAGGCCAAGATTTTGAGCTGCAAACGGAATGGCGAATTTAGTAAACTCCTACAATGTAATGGAGGTTATGAAAATGTGAAAATTGAATAAAAACCTATTCAAAAAAAAAAAAAATGATTAACTATAATTTTGGGTTGCCCAAAAAGTAATTGCGGATTTTTAATAAAACTTAGAATGAACTTTAATCAAATATACTTTTTTTTACACTTTTTTCTAAAGCAAGCTAAAAGTAACAGCTGATAACTGACAGAAGAAAGAATGCAATTACAGAGTCACAAGCTGTGAAAAAAGTTGTCAATGCCGACTATATGAAAAATCCGCAATTACTTTTTGGGCAACCCAATACTTTGTTTTTTTTCGTTACACTTCATTATGGGTAAACCTCCACCAAACATTCTTGATGAAATAATTGAACTGGAAATACCATTATTGGTGCCGAAATTGATTAGTTGTTTCGATGACATATTTAATAGAGTAAACAAAATTGAATATTCCAATAACAGCCTAAAAGTATGCTATACTTTTTTGTGTTAGCAACAACCTATGAGTATACAAATAAAAACTGTTTAATGGAAAACAAAAACCCCCATGTACAGTAGCTAGTAATCAAAGTGCTTAATTAATGTTTACCCGCAAAAAAAGAAAACGAAAACAATAAAAATTGGAAAAATTCCCAATTCATAGTCATCATTTCAAGCAGGCAGCTCTATAGTAATATGCGTTGAAGTCCACCTATAAAACTATTAAAACAATTCACCATTCACCAAACAGAGGCAAGACATATGCCATAGCTCAACATTTCACCTCAAGCCATATTAACAACATCCTCACACACATACATACACATGCAAGCGTTTCAATAAAAGTGTGGCCCATATACTGGAGAACTTTGCCAGCAAGGCGGCCTATTGAAACTTTTCATGCATACCTACATACATACACATTTAAATTTTCAGGACTATGCGATTTGAAGAATAACAACAAAAAATTGTGGAAAACAGACGAAGTGAAGGAAAAACCCCTAAAACTTTTCATGTCCAAGGCGAATTTATGTCAACCGGAAGTAGGTTTACTGACCCACGTTTCATACAAATACATGCATGCTATGGCTTTTACCACAACCACCACCATTACATTTATGACGTTCACACGCCGGTATATGTTTCGGTGTGTGTGTGTGTGTATACGTATGTCTTGCTGTGTTTGTTCTTTTACAAAAGCCACTACTTGTGAGGAGTTTTGATTTGAACAAAGCTCTCTGCTTTGGTTTTGCGTTCATATTGTAGTTAAAAACGGGAGTTTTTAACCAAATAAAAGAGAAAAAATATTTTCTTGGGGAATCGTAACGAATACAATGGACACTACTTTCAATAAATGGCAATAATAAAAATTTTTTAAAAGATTTTTCTCGTGCTGTGGTGAATGAATAGAAACAACTAATTGGACAATAATCCATTGAAACTAGTCTAAATTCTAATAGAGATTTACGCCCTCTAGAGGCTAATGGATAAAATGGGGAGATTGGTTCATATTGAAGCTATATAAGGTTATGAACCGATTCAGAACATACTTGGTACAGATGTTGAAGATCATTTAGAAATCGTATGGAAATGATATGAGAAATATGTTGAAGATCATGTGAAAAATCTAGAATTTCAGCAAACCCTATTGAAAGTAACTCCCTCTAGGGGATCAAGAACTAAAATAGGTAGATCAGTTTATATGGGAGCTATATCAGGTAATATACCGATTAGTACCATATTTGTTACAGCTGTTTGAGGTCACATGGGAACTTATTTTGCAAAATCATCGGATTATAGTAGCGCCCTCTAGAGACTCAAGAAGTAAATTCAGGGAATCGGTTTGTATGGGAGTTTTGTCAGGTTATGAACCGTTCGGACTAAACTAAGTACACCTGTTGAAGGTCATATGAGAAATCATAATGCAGAATTTCAGCTACATATTGTAACAGTAGCGACCTCTAGAGGCTCAAGAAGTAAAATTGGAAGAATGGTTTTAAAGGGAGTTATATCAGGTTATGGACTGAAAAGGACTATACTTCATACACCATCTGGTAATAAAACGCCCTTTAGAGTTTTAAGAAGTAAATTCGGAAGTTCGGTTTGTATGGGGGCTATATCAGGTTATGAACCGATTCGGACCATACTTGGTAAAGCTATTTAAGTTCATAGGGGAACTCATATTGCATAATTTCAGCAACATCTAATAGTAGATATTAGCGCCATCTAGAGGTTCGACAGGTAAATTCGGGAGATCGGTTTGTATAGGGTCTTTTAGGTTATGAACCGACTGGGATTATACTTTCTGTATCTATTTGAGGTCATAGGAGAATTCATATTGCAAAATTTCAGCAACATCGGATAATATTGTAGTATTATAGTAGCGCCCTCTAGACTATCAAGAAGTAAAATCGGGCGATCGGTTTAGATAGGAGCAATGTTAGTTTATGAACCGATTCGTCCTAAACATAGCACAGCCACCTGAAAATCTTACACAAAATGATGAGCCAAATCGGATAATAATTGCGCCCTCTAGAGGTTGAAACAGTGAAATCGGGAGTGCGAATTATATGGGAGATATATCAAGGACCTAGACCGATTCGGACCATGCTTGGTACTGTTATTAAAGGTCACATGTAAAACCATGGCGGAAATTTTCCGCCAAATCGGATCAATATTGCGCCCTCTAGAGGTGCACAAAGTGTAATTGGGAGATCGGTTTATATGGAAGCTATATCAGGTTATAAACCGATTCAGACCATACTTAGTACAGCTATTAAAGGTCACCAAAAAAACCATTTCAGCCAATCATAATCATAATTGCGCCCTCTAGAGGTCCAAGAAGTATAATCGGGAGATCAGTTTGTAAGGGGGCTACATCAGGTTATTAACCGATTCAGACCATACATGGTGCACCTTTGTGAGGTCATAGGAGAATTCATATTGCAAAATTTCAGTAACATCGGATGATAGCAGCGCCCTCTAGATGATCAATAAGTTAATTCGGCAGATCTGTTTATAAGGGGATTTTATCAGGTTAAGGATCGATTCGGACCAAACTTGGTACAGCTATTGGAGGTCACAGGGAAACTCATCTTGCAAAGTCTCAGCAACATTGGATAATTGTATAGCCTTCTTGGGGCTCAATAAGTTAAATCGGGAAATCAGTTCATATGGGAGCAATGTCTGATTACGAACTGATTCGAACCATACTTAACGAAACTGTTGAGGGTCGTATACAAAATTAACGCACAGCATTTCAACCAAATCGGATCGTAATTGCGTCTTCTAGGGGTCCAAGAAGTATAATCGGAAGATCGGGTTGTATGGGGGCTATATCAGGTTATGAATCGATTCGGATCAAACTTGGTACAGCTATTGGAGGTCGGTAGGTAGTTTCGCCAACATCGAATAATAATTACGCACTCTTGAGGCTGAAGAAGTAAAATCGGGGGATCGGTTTATATGGGAGCAATGTCTGGTTAGGAACACCACACCACCTCACGCACTCCGAAATAGCCCAGATCTCTGCCTGCAGGCTCGTATTATGTTCAGGCAGTCTACAACAGATCTCAGTACCTGGGTTCTCAATGTAGACACCCAGGCTCACTCTGTCCTCTGGCAGCAGTGCCTCTCACTTGATCTCTACTGTCGTCTTAGGTATCCGATAGAAAAATTCTTCCCTTCTTTCCAGGCTTCCTATCATCGCTTCGATTATACCGCGATAACCTGCTCCCATCCTCAATCCATTCTCTCATCTCCTTAAGTGTCATAGCCGGGCCCCATTGCGAGCCTACGGGCCGTCGACATAGTGCCCAATATCTATGAGCCTTCTCGGTACGATCCTGAATATCACACTTTCAATTCAGTTTCCTGTTCAAGATCACACCTAAGTACTTGACCTTGTCGGATATCGAAATCGTTCTATTGAGGAAAAGTGGTGCGTTAAATTTATCTTCCTCGCGAACAATCAGATTTCGGTTTTTTCTGTGTGAACATTGATACCCCTAGGTCTAGCCCAGTCATATGCCATCTGTAAGACCCATTCGGCCCTTCTGCATAGCTGGTTCGGATCCTTACCCCTTAGAAGTATTATAACATCGTCTGCATGGTTGACAAGTTCAAATTCCTCCTCAGTCTGCATCCGTAATAGGTTATTTATGGTGGTTACCCATAGGAGTGGCGATAAAATGCCCCCCTGAGGCGTGACCTGTCCCACTTTCTCCCTTATATTTATATCATGACATAGCATATGGTCTAACCATTCTCTAGGGATCTGGTCCACTCGGTACTGGTCTAAGGATTCGATCAGTGTGTCGGTCTGCACATTGTTAAAAGCCCACTCGATGTCAATGCTTACCACCAGCGTGTACGTCTTGACATCTAAGGAGTTTTTTTTTTTTGTTTATGCACAACCTTGTGCAGTGCAGTCTTCACCAAACTTCCCTTGACATATGCATTTTCGTGTTTTGTATTTGAGCAGTCCGCTAGATGTCCTACTTTTTATCATGGTATCCACAATGCATTCCATCGTCTTGAGTAGTAAGGACGTAAGGCTTATAGGTCTGTAGGCTGTAGGCTGTCGCATAACTTGCCTTGCCGGGCTTGTGTATAAATATCACCCATACCTCCTGCCAGGCTTTCGGAGTATAGGCAAGACCTAGGGACGCTGTAGAAATACAGGCCAGATGGGGCGCCAGATAGTCTGCTTCTTTCTGTAGTAAAGCCGAAAATATTCCATCAGGTCCGGGTGACTTAAATGGTTTGAAGCTCCTCAAGGATTCCTTCACCATAAATTCTGTAATGATAAGCCTGCGATCAATCTCATTGTTCCCAGATTCCGGTGTCTCCGTGAGTCCTTTGTATACTTTCGCAAATTCTTCCTCGAATTTTGGTTAATATAATTTTTGAAATTACACCCAATTTTTATCTACATTTACACCCCAGATAAACACTGTTAACAACAAGAAAATATTTTGGGTGAATATGCACAATTTGGGGTGTATTTGCATGTTGGTGTTTGGGGTGAAATTGCATTACGAAAATACACTCCAAATTCTAAACCACAATTTGAAACTAATTTAATATTGGGGCGCAAATAGCATGTAGTGTTGGGGAGTTATTTGCCTACTTTGGGGTGCGTTTATTTGGGGTCATTTTTTGGGGGATAATGCATATGCACCCCAAATTTGGGGCCTTTTTTCATTTTTAATTTGGGGCACAATTATTTGGGGCCACGGTCATGGCACCGTTCAGTATACCCCTCATCCTCTGAGGGAGGGTATTAAAATGATGGATGCTATACAAGTCTTCCATCTTTTCCAGAATCACTTTCTTCTGCCAAAAATCCAGGTTACAGATCCTTGCAGAATATCAACTATGCCCACTCACTTGTATTTCTCTTCCATAAGGATGAGTGTAAAAATATGCAAAACCGCCAAAGCGTTGTTACTGTCGCTATAGGTTATTGTTGTAGGTATTGAAGTGGCAACACTTGTGCATGGCTATAACTGAGTGGGTTTCCTTAAAACGATACTTGCTTGAGGCTGGCTGTGTGTGTGTGTGTGTGTGTGTGTTTGTGTTGACTTAAGCTTATTATTGCGGCCAAGTGAGTGAGCGAAGTCTGTGAAATATCCTTAAATTTGTGTTAGCAAGTAGAAGTCCTATTTTTTACGATGCTCGCTTGTGTTTGGCATGATTTGTTGTTGCTGTTGCTGTAGCTGTTGTTAGTGGTCTTTCCTTCATTCTTGCTGGTGTTTTTCCCTTTTTATTTTGACCACTTTAATGGTATAAAGAAAACTAATTTTTTAGTTTCTTAATGGACGGCATTTGCAACGGATCGAAATTTTTGCTTTGGGCAATTCAAACGTGGCTGCGGGTTTTCTTAATTTTCAGTTTTTCAGTTAGTTGGTGTTGAAAAAAAATGAAGAAAATTTATAGAAAATAAAAAAAAAATAAATAAAAAAATATAATAATAGAGAAAATAGTAGAAAATACATAAATCTATTTTTTTTCCAAAAAAAAAGAAAAAAAATACAAAAATTGCAAATTTTAACAGAAAATTTCTAGAAAATGAAAAAGTGTTGTTTTTCCTATGCAAATTTAAAGAAATTTTGTAATTTTTAAATAACTTAAAATATTTCTGGGCATTTACTTATAAACCTAGTGAATAAAATTGTTATCTTTGATTTATGGTATCAATTTCCAAGAAAAGTTAAAAAGTTTGTGTGTTGAGAAAATCTCTATTCACCTTAAACACGGAACAAGTTTTCCATGCCATGCATTTCATCGGTCAATACACCCTCGAATGCATTTATTTGCATATGTACACATGTTTCAACACCACTGGACTTGTAAGGAATACACTCAAGGAAAAATTTCAAGGATAGCTACATTGAGGCAAAACAATTTTAGGTAGCAGGTATGGCAAAGCAAAAAAAAATTTTTTTTAGACTAAAAAAATGTTTGAAAAATCTGAAAAATTTTTAACGAGACTAAACTCAGACTCGGAATGGGTCATACCGAATTTGAATAACATTCTCCACCTATTTTTTATACCCTCCACCATAAGATGGGGGGTATACTAATTTCGTCATTCTGTTTGTAACTACTCGAAATATTCGTCTGAGACCCCATAAAGTATATATATTCTTGATCGTCGCGACATTTTATGTCGATCTAGCCATGTCCGTCCGTCTGTCCGTCCGTCCGTCCGTCCGTCTGTCTGTCGAAAGCACGCTAACTTCCGAAGGAGTAAAGCTAGCCGCTTGAAATTTTGCACAAATACTTCTTATTAGTGTAGGTCGGTTGGTATTGTAAATGGGCCATATCGGTCCATGTTTTGATATAGCTGCCATATAAACCGATCTAGGGTCTTGACTTCTTGAGCCTCTAGAGTGCGCAATTCTTATCCGATCAGAATGAAATTTTGCACGACGTGTTTTGTTATGGTATCCAACAACTGTGCCAAGTATGGTTCAAATCGGTATATAACCTGATATAGCTGCCATATAAACCGATCTTGGGTCTTGAATTCTTGAGGCTCTAGCGTGCGCAATTCTTATCCGATTGAAATGAAATTTTGCACGACGTGTTTTGTTATGATATCCAACAACTGTGCCAAGTATGGTTTAAATCGGTCCATAACCTGATATAGCTGCCATATAAACCGATCTTAAGTCTTGACTTCTTGAGCCTTTAGAGGGCGCGATTCTTATCCGATTGGAATGAAATTTTGAACGACGTGTTTTGTTATGATATCCAACAACTGTGCCAAGTATGGTTTAAATCATAACCTGATATAGCTGCCATATAAACCGATCTTGGGTCTTGACTTCTTGAGCCTCTAGAGGGCACAATTCTTATCCGATTTGAATGAGTTTTTGCACGAAGTATTTCGTCATGATATCCAACAACTATGCCAAGTATGGTTGAAATCGGTACATAACCTGATATAGCTGTCATATAAACAGATCTGGGGATTTGACTTCTTGAGCTTCTAGAGGGCGCAATTCCTATCCGATTTGGCTGAAATTTTGCATGACGTATTTTATTTTTACTTTCAACAACTGTGTCAAATAAGGTTCAAATCGGTTCATAACCTGATATAGCTGCCATATAAACCGATCTGGGATCTTGACTTCTTGACCCCTAGAGGTCGCAATTATTATCCGATATGCCTGAAATTTTGTACGACGGATCCTCTCATGACCATCAACAAACGTGTTTATTATGTTCTGAATCGGTCTATAGCCCGATACAGATCCCATATAAATCGTTCTCCCTATTTTACTTCGTGAGCCCCAATGTGCGCAATTCTTATACGAATTGGCTGAAATTTTACACAGGTCTCCAACATATAATTTAATTGTGGTCCGAACCGGACCATATCTTGATATCGTTTTAATAGCAGAGCAACTCTTTTCTTATATCCTTTTTAGCCTAAGAAGAGATGCCGGGAAAACAACTCGACAAATGCGATCCATGGTGGAGGGTATATAAGATTCGGCCCGGCCGAACTTAGCACGCTTTTACTTGTTTTTACCTACAAAAGATCTTTAGTCGTTTACCTTGACGTTCTTTGTGTCTCCAACTCTTCCCCGTCAGCGCACATCCTGCAGATGTCTGCCTCTCCCTGCAACCAGCGCGACCTCAAAACCTACAGCACTATTAGCCAGCCCTATTAGCGCAGTCATCGTTGAAGGTGTCCAAGGCGTCCCAACCAAGAAGCTCGCACCGTAGAGGTCTCACTGATTCCATAGCAAGATTTGCGGCAAGCAGCGATCCATTCCTGGGTAGCACGTCTGCCGCTTAGTTCCCCATCACTTCTTGATGGCCTAGAACCCAGGTGACTGTCCAGTGGACAATCAGGCAGACAGAGAGTGTCCACGTTTACCGTGACGGTCTGATCGGGTTGCCGTTCCCGCATCAACATGGTCTTCGGTGCCTTCAGGATCGTGAAGACCTCCGTCTGGAAGACACTGCACCCAACCAGAAGTCTATAAGATTCCCTGATTCCAAGGTATTTAGTGCAGACTCCTGCTTCAGTGCCCCCCATTCAGTTTAGATCCATCCATATATACAGAGTGTCCCGGTAAGAGCAGAGTGTCCCCAAGCCAGGGATTCCTTTTCAGAAAAACGATTCCCAAGCCATTAACAACAATGGACTCACCTTAAGGGCGGGAGAGCCCCCAACCCAGAGATCCCTTTTCAGAAAAACGACTGCCAAGCCATTGACAAGAATGGACTCCCCTGGTATATAAGCACGTGGCAACACCATCCCTCCGCAGGACAGAAGAATGACCTAAGTTAGAGGACTCTCTCAGTATGATGGCGATCTTTGTTGCCTGACAACCAACATATAGGCAGAAGATCGAGAATGGCATTCAGCGCCCCTCTCGAGGCCCTTCTTCTCGCCCTAGAGGTTAATATGCCGCGTAAACCAGAACCTTTTCGATCATTCTGCGAAGGGAACAATACTCCAGTGCCACACCATATAACTTTAAGTGAGATTTGGCTAAACGACCGCCATAAGTATCCAACGTTGTCACCGCCGCGGCCTAATGCTCCTACTCCTTCCAGTAGTACAGAACTTTTTGCCACAGCAGACAACAAAATGCAAATTTTGCCTATGAGCATTCCACTAAGGAAAAGGTCCGATTCAAGTTTAAGCTCAATGTGGGGGAGCCTCCTTTTTATAGCCGAGTCCGAACGGCGTACCGCAGGGCGACACCTTTTTGGAGAGAAGTTTTACATGGCATAGTACCTCACAAATGGTGAGGGGAAAACCACCGCTGAAAATTTTTTCTGATGATCTCGCCAGGATTCGACCCCAGGCGTTCAGCGTCATAGGCGGACATGCTAACCTCTGCGCTACGGTGGCTTCTATAGATGAAAATTAGCCATCGTCCCCGACCCCAACTCCTTCCAGTAGTCCAGAACTTTTTGCCACACCAAACAACCATAGATGAGAATTTGTCGAACGGCCGCGGTAAACATTCTGTACACCGTCTCCGGCCTTTTGCCTCAACTCCTTGCTATCGAATTGCGACAGGAGTAGAGCACACTCAGCTTTTGATCCTTTCTTTGAAGTTTCTCTTCTAACTTAGTTCCTGGTCAAGAATCACGCCCAAGTTCTTGAGCTCTGAAGAGAGCTGTAGCTTCACCCCATCCACGGCAAGTCTCATAAAAACGACCGGCTTCCTCCTACTTGTGGTGAAAAGGACCAGTTTAGTCTTTCTGGGATTAATACCAAGCCCTTTGACTCTCGCCCATCCGGAAAGTTTTCTCAAAGCTTCCTTAACGAGGTCCGTAATAGTAGAGAGGAAACGACCACCTACCATGATGACAACGTTGTCCGGGAAGACAACAATCTTCCCCCTTTTCTCTCAAATAAACTCCATTTCCATTGATAACCAAAAGCCACAATGCAAATGCAAATTTTGCCCATGAAACATTCCACTAAGGAACAGGGAGAACATATCAATGAGTGCAGTCCGATTTAAGTTTAAGCTCAATGATAAGGGGCCTCCTTATTATAGCCGAGTCCGAATGGTGTGCCGCAGTGCGACACCTCTTAGTGGAGGGGTTTTTTTACATGGCTCCCATACCAAATGGTACAAGACCTCACAAATGTCGCCAGCGTTAGGAGAGACAAACCACCGCTGAAAATTTTTCTGATGTTCTTGCCAGGATTCGAACCCAAGCGTTTAGCGTCATAGGCAGACATGCTAACCTCTGCGCTATGGTGGCCTCCAAAAACCACAGTAGAGAAAATATAACTCCAGCTTGCGGTGTATCTCTAGGCCCAATCTTTCTTTAAGAGCCCTCTGCCAGAGATGCGTTAATAATCTGGCTTTTCGGCATCGCATCATTCCGATTTACCAAAAGAGCCCAGGCGAACATAAAGGTCCCTCTTATGTTCGCCAGGGCGCCATGTATGAACCCCCACCTTGCATTATTAAAAGCCTCTTCTATGTCCCAGGAAGGTCACCAAAATGAAGAAACCCGCACCCAAATTCCCCTCGGTGTAGCCAAACACATCATGAAGGGCACTATCAACCCACCGCCTGATAACTGCATACCAGTGAAGGGTCCAGACGGCCCCACTTCCTTAACTCGGACTGCGTCCACCCGAAAGGCTTCGGGTTAACCAAGTTTATTGACGGCAGTCCTCTGGCCTTCACCGCCAAATCCGTTACTCCGTTATGGCCCGTCATCCAAATTATGAGGATTTTGCCTTTACTCCGTTATGGCCCTGCAATCAAACGATGCTGATTTTTCCATCCTCAGAGAAGGCGTTAATCTCCTTCTTACACTGCAAGACTGTTCGTGACCTTACCGTCCTGGTTGTTATTGCTCTTATGGCAATTTTACTGTCGGTAAAGATGTTCAGAATCGACGTCCTCGCGTTAGCACCACACCACTTTACGCATTCCGTGATCGCCCGGATCTCCGCCTGCAGGACCGTATTATGGTCAGGCAGTCTAAAATAGTTGTCAGTCCGTGGGTTATCAATGTAAACCCCCAGGCCCACTCTGTCCTCTAGCTTTGATCCATTCGTGTAACATGATCTTCCAGATGCCAATAAAAGGGTTCCTTCCATCTAAGACTGTGCTGGATGGCAACAGTGGTATGATACTCAATCCATTCTCCCATCGCCTTAAGTCTCATAGCCGTAGTGGCTGCCTCACACTTAATCTGTATGTCAATGGGTCGGATATCTAGAATAGTCTCCAGTACCCTAGTGGGCGTGGTCCTCATCGCTCCGGCTATGCCAAGACAACATGATCTCTGAACCTGTTGTATGGTCCTTATGTTGCACTTTTTCTCCATAGCAGCTAAGCTTCTCGTGATAACGATGAACACCATGCAGATCGGAGCACAAAGTTCCAGTCTGTGTGAAGCCCACAGTTAGACCAATGGCAACAGTGCATTAACCTTGGACGTAACCATATCTGCTTTCTTCGATCTTTTGGCACGAATACAAAGCTAACTACGCCTTTCTTACTCTAGATTTTTATTTAAGCCCTAGTTCAGCATACCGCCCAGAAGCACCCAAAGAATTTTACCTATTCTGATGGCTCAAAGTTTGCCCTTTTGGGTGGTCATGGTAATCAGAACGCAGGCAGTTCTCTTCTACCAAGAACAACTATCGTTCTACCATGAACCTCTAAGATTTACCCCGTAGCCCATCACAATCGCATCGTTCAGAACCGCAGTAGGTGTAAACAACAAATTTATGGCGGCTAGAGAAGTTGTCTGCTTCGTTGCTCATTAGAATTTCGAGAACCCATTAAACGCACTTCTTGAATTTTTTCCAAGTATCTTAAGATCTCTTAACCCACCATTTTGGCCTCTTGGCCTTCTAGCCTAACATGCCAAATGTAATTTCATACTTCATGATTTGGGGATCAAGTCCTAGATGTGTTCTAATCCTGGCGAGAACATGAGAAAAAAATTTCAGCGGTCATTATCGCCTCCTAATGATGGCAATATTTGTAAGGTACTATGCCATGCACAGAAGCCATATACCAACTTCTTCCCAAAAAGGTGGCACACTCGAAAAGCAGGCTCCTTATTATTGAGCTTAAACTTGAATCGAACACCACTCATTGACATGTGAGAATTTTGCCCCTGTTACTCAATGGAATGTTCATGGGCAAATTTGCATTTGCATTAACCTTTAATAGTTTTTTTTCTCGAGTGTACTTATTCACAATATATAAATTCACAATTCTAGGTAGTTGCCTTTCAAAATGTCACTTTGGCTACAAATTTCCACAAAAAAAAAATTAAAATTTTCTTGATATAGGAGAATTTTGAACGTGGAACTTTTGTACTCTGTACTGCATTGATAACATTTTACACACCTAATAAATATTGCCAAAAAGTCATGTCATGAAATCATTAATGAACCAACCCTCTCCATATACAATTGCCTTCTACTACACATACACTCATACTCTATAGCTAGTGTAAGTGGCCAAACTATTGTTCTTGTGCGTGTGCGTGTGCCTGCTGCTGACCCTTATAGGCCACCGCCGAGAAAGTAAAGTGGGATGTGGAGGAAATCCATTGAATGCCTTATAAAGTTTTCGAGTGACATAGGTCGAAAATTTCACAACCAATGTGGCAAACATTCGGAAAATTTATTATGTCCAAAAACTAAAGCTATGAAATGGATAAAGAAAATGGAGAAGAAGAGGGAAGAGGGGTTGAGTTATACGAAGGTGGGTTAATAAGTAAAGGAAATAAACTAAAAACTAGAAATTATTAAAAAAAAAAAATAATTAAAACAAACAAAAAGGCAAAAGGATACCCACCACCTCGGGTACATAAGTAAACCATATTTCGTCATAATCCGGTGAAAAATGCTATTTATGCACCCATAGCAGCTATATCCAAATATGGTCCGATTTGGACCAAATTCATCATGGACATTGAGTGGTCACTGTTCAATTTTGGTCTTTTTGGCAGTTTGGCAGTTATATGACTGATCTGAACCAGATGGAACACGGATATGGAAAAGCCTAACATAAAACACTGTGTAAAATTTCAGCGAAATCGGATAATAAATGCGCCTTTTATGGGCCCAAAACCTTGAATCGAGATATGGGTCTATATGGCAGCTATATCCAAGTCCTTACAACGTACTGTCCTAAATTTCAGCGACATTGGATAAAAAATGCACCTTTTATGGGCCCAAGGCCTTAAACCATCTGGACCAAACTCGGCCCAATTTGAAAAAAAGCCAAATTTCAGAGAAATCGAACAATACCCTCAAAACGAAACA
This sequence comes from Stomoxys calcitrans, assembly GCF_963082655.1. NCBI lineage: Eukaryota > Metazoa > Arthropoda > Insecta > Diptera > Muscidae > Stomoxys > Stomoxys calcitrans. The sequence goes on along the minus strand of NC_081556.1, from coordinate 10,788,377 downwards.
TCGGCCTATATGGCAACCATATCCAAATCTGAACCGTTCTGGGCCATCTTCAAGAAGGATATCAAGGGGCCTAACACAACTCACTGTTCTTAATTTCAGTTAAATCAGACAAAAAATGCGGGTGTATTGCTGGACAGTAAATTGAACTTCAAATCCAACATTCTGGATAGGGCAGGAAAGGCCACTCTTGCCCTATAAACCAGCAAGAGAGCCATTGACCTCAAATCAAGACATCGGTCTATATGGCAACCATATCCAAATCTGCACCGTTCTGGGCCACCTTCAAGAAGGATATCAAGGAGCCTAACAAAACTCACTGTTCTTAATTTCAGTGAAATCAGACAAAAAATGCGGGTGTTTTGCTGGACAGTAAATTGAACTTCAAGTCCAACATTCTGGATAGGGCAGGAAAGGCCACTCTTGCCCTATACACCTGCAAGAGAGCGATTGACCTCAAATCGAGACATCGGTGTATATGGCAATCATATCCAAATCTGAACCGATCTGGGCCATCTTCAAGATGGATGTCAAGGGGGATCATCTTCAAGAAGGATATCTGGGCCATCTTCAAGAAGGATGTCAAGGGGTCTAACACAACTCACTGTCCTTAATTTCATCGAAATCGGACAAAAAATGCGGATGTTTTGCTGGACAGTAAATCGAACTTCAAATCCAACATTTTGGAAAGGGCAAGAATGGCAACTCTTGCCCTATACACCTGCAAGAGAGCCATTGGCATAAATTGGAGGTTTAGACCGAGTGTCATGCATTGGGTATATACTGCAGTAGGCAGACCTATAATGCTATATGGTGTTGTGGTTTGGCGGACGGCGCTGCAAAAGACTATTGCTCAATACTTAACCGGATCCAAAGGATGGCTTGTTTGTGTGCATCACAGCTGCACTGAGGACGACACCATCTGATGCACTGAATTTAATGTTATATTGGGTTGCCCAAAAAGTAATTGCGGATTTTTTAAAAGAAAGTAAATGCATTTTTAATAAAGCTTAGAATGAACTTTAACCAAATATACTTTTTTTACACTTTTTTTCTAAAGCAAGCTAAAAGTAACAGCTGATAACTGACAGAAGAAAGAATGCAATTACGCCGACTATATGAAAAATCCGCAATTACTTTTTAGGCAACTATCTTATGCCTCTGGACATTGTGGCTAGACAAATTGCAGCGACAACGGCCGTGAGATTAAGGGAGTTTTCTCATTGGTCATGTGGCGGCTACGGATACTGTGTTATCCTTGATACAATATCCGATGTTCCAGGCAGTGTGGATTACAGACTACCTGAGCCACTTTTTGATTAAAACTACTTTACCACTATTCCTGATATAACCGATTGGAACTACGATATCCTTGGTAGCAGAAGTTACATAGACTTCTATACGGATGGTTCCAAACTAAACGACCAGGTGGGCTTTGGGGTGTACTCTAACGAGATAGAACTGGTCATATCGAAAAGGTTACCCGACCACTGCAGTGTGTATCAAGCGGAGATGCTTGCAATTAAGGAAGTGGTGGAATGGCTAATGTCATTACGACGACTGGCATAAATATCTTCTCAGACAGCCAGGCATCCATTCAATCCCTGGAGAATGTATTTCTGAACACAAAAACCGTCCTCGACTGTTGCAGATCTCTCAACGAGATGGCTGAACAGTTCAAAATTCACCTCTTCTGGGTGCCGGGCCACAGAGATATCCCAGGGAATTGTAAAGCGGATGAACTTGAGAGACTAGCAACTACCCTACATATTCCAGGGATACTGGAATCTGTGGGTATGCCTCTAGCGACATGTAAGCTAAGTTTTCAGGATAAGGCCCGAAGGGCAACGAATGATAGATGGTCACAAAGAGGGGGCTGTGAGCATTCCAAAACTAGGTAGCCTTATCTAGACTTGAAGAGGTCTACTGCTTTGCTGTCATTGGCTAGAACAGACGTCCCAGTCCTTGTGTCCGTCATGACAAGTCGCTGTCTAATCGGAAAATATGCTGACAGACTGAAAGTTGCCGGCAGTCGTTCTCATTGCAGAAGCTATGAGGACATCGAGAAGAGACTATAGAATACCTTCTGTGTGTGTGTCCCGCACTAGCCCTCAGAAGGAGTTCCAATTTAGGTTGTCATTCCTTTGAGAACCTGTCTGATTTAGCGGATGTGAACATTCGCAAGTTGGGGTTCGCCATTGGGCTTCTCGATGGTTCAACGGTAGCAACTAGAAGGCATCATCCATCTTCTGTTCCTGTGGTATCACAATGGACGAAAACGTCTAGGTGAGTCTGATGGCAGATTGCCACTTAAACCTAACCTAACCTAAGACGGGCGGACTGACAGACCGACGCACATGGATCATCTTAGAGTTTTACGACGATCAAAAATATGTACATTTTATAGGGTTGGAAATGGATATTTCGATGCATAGCAAACGCAATGACAAAATTAATATACCCCCATCCTTCGGTGATGGGTATTAAAATTTTAAAAAAAAAAGTTGGCTTAGAAAAATTTAGAAAAATAAGTTAAAAATTTTTTTAAAAATTACTAAGTCTATATAAATGCTCTAAATAATGAATATATGAAATTTCATCAAAATCGGACAAGGGAATCGAGGGCCAGGTATCAATGGGTAAATAAGGGTAAATTTTTAGCGGAATCCACAGTGATGGGTACCCAAGATCCGACCCAGCCGAACTTAGCACATTTTCCCTTGTTTTCTCTAGCTTTTCTTAACTTACAGTAAAATTCTATGTAAAATACTTCTTTCATTGGCATCATGCTGCTAAAGGGGATATTTTGATCACAAAAAACTATGACTTCGAAAATCCCCGAAACCTTCCAATGTAAAAAATTTAAAACCATTTATCTTTATATTCTACACCACTACTGAGCGTTTGTTTGTAGCACTCAAAAGGAAGAGAGGTGGAGCTATTAATAAGTATCGACTCAGAATCACTTTGATTCGATTTTCTATGTCCGTCTGTCTGTCTGTTCGTCTTTCTGTCCATCTGTCTCTCTGTACGTCTGTTCGTCCATCGGTCTGTATGCCCGTTTGTCTGTCTGTAAGTCTGTCTGTCCATCTGTCTCTCTGTACGTCTGCCCGTCTGTCTGTACGTCGGTCTGCCCGTCTGTCTGTACGTCTGTCTGTCCATCTGCATGTACGTCTGTCTGTCTGCCCGTTTGTCTGTCTGTACGTCCATCTGTCTCTCTGTATGTCTCTGTCCATCTGTCCATCTACAATAATTGTCCATCTGTCTTCACGCCGGCCTGTATGACTGTCCGTCTGTCCATTCATCTGTCTGTCCATTCATCTGTCTGTCCTTCAATCTGTCTGCCCCTTTGTCTGTCTGTCCATCTGTCTCTCTGTATGTCTGCCCGTCTGTCTGTCCATCTGTCTGTCCGTCTTCCTGTCCATCTGTATGTACGTCTGTTTGTCTATCTGTCCATCTGTCTTTAAGTCTGCCTGTACGTCTGTCGGTATGACTGTCCGCCTGTCTGTTCATCCGTCTGTCTGTCTGTCCGTCCGTCCGTCTGTCGGTCTGTCCGTCCGTCAGCCTGTCTCTGTTAATGTATGTGCAAAGTACTGGTCGCAGGAGGAGGGCACCGTAGAACAAAGTTTAGCATGTCCGCCTAAGATGCTGAACGCCTGGTTTCGAATCCTGGCAGGAAAATAAAAAAATTTTCTAGCGGTGGTTATCCCTCCTAATGCGGTGAGGTTCTTTGCCATGTAAAAACATCTTCCCAAAGAAGTGTTGCTCGGCGGCACGCCGTTCATTGAGCTTAAAATTAAATCGGACAGCATGCTTTGACTTGTGAGAAGTTTGCCCCTGCCGCAATTTTTGACCGATTTGGCAGTTGTTGACTTCTAACAACTGTGCTAAGTACGGTCCGAATCGGTCTGTAAGCTCCCATAAAAACCGATCTCCCAATTTAACTTTTTCAGCCCTTTCAAGCCGCAGTTTTTGTCCGATTTGACTGAAAAATTGCATGTGGTGTTCTGTTACGACTTCCAACAACTGTGCTAAATACGGTCCGAATCGGTCTATAACCTGATATAGCTCCCATCTAAACCGATTTCCCGATTTGACTTCCTGAGCCTTTACAAGCCGCAATTTTTGTCCGATTTGGCTGCAAGTTTGCATGTGGTGTTCCGTTATGACTTCCAACAACTGTGCTAAGTACGATCCGAATCGGTCTATAACCTGATATAGCTCATATATTAACCAATCTCCCGAATTTTGCACATTGTGTTCTATTATGACTTTCAACAACTGTGCCAAGTACGGCCCAAATTGGTCTATTATAACCTGGTACAGCTCCCATATAAACCGGTCTCTCGATATCCTTATACGGTTCCTAGAAGCATTAATTTTTGCTGGTTTGACGGAAGACTGAATAATTATGCCCTTCAATTAAATTTATTTTGTATACATTTTTAGCAGAATCCATGGTGGTGGGTTCCCAAGATTCGGCCCTGCCGAACTTAGCACGCTTTTACTTATTTCATTTTTTTAATGCAGTCTTGAAAATGCCGTCAGTTAAATGGTGACCCCTATCTGCTCAAAATTTTGTACAGTGGTTGCCTCAATGGCCTCTATAACCACTGTTATACATGATAAGTCGTCGAAATTAAAATTTGAAAAATTTCGATATAAAGAATTTTGACCAACATTTTTATATAATGTGACAACCATAGAGGCAATCGCTGTACACAATTTTGAGAAGATAGGTTTAGAAATGCGTGCAAAGGCCCTTAAAGTGAAAATCGGGCGATAAACATATATTATTGCAACATCTAAATCTAAACCGGCGAAGGGTATCAAAAGATCGGCTATGGCCTACTTAAGGCCATCCTTACTAGCCTATTTATATCCCCTTTCCAATGCAATTACTCCCTACATTTAAAAAAATAATTTTTTTATTTAATTTCTATAATTCTCAATTTACCACATCCACCCTAATGTCTACACAAACTTTCATGGCTGAGCCCCGAAAAGTGTGCTTGTTTTTTTGTATATGCTAATTAACTATAAGTGATGAATTACGTAGACGCGACACTTGCCAAGGATTTTGTTGTGCCTAAGGCTGCCCCTCTCTCTCTGCCTCTTTCTCTACCTCTCTAGCTGTTGTTCTTGCTACTCTGTTGTAAGCAACTTAAGTGGTGTTTTAAAGTCACTTAAGGCAAAAAGGAGTCCTAATGGCAAAATGTCTCATACTAAAAAGGGACTTCAGCAGACTAAAAGAGTCACTGCTAAACGTTTATTAACAATAATAACAAAAACAACTACAACGAAAAAAGGCACAAACAAAAGGAGCCAAAAAACTAGGCTAAACTGTTAGCACTAGCACTCAAGCACCACAACCAACAACTCTAGTGGCCAGTATTGGTTGATGGGAAATCCCCAATGCAAGCGTCTATAGGATTGAGTCTAGGCATCTGTTTATGGTATTGGTGGATGTCTGTGTAATTGTTATGGTTCTGCTTATCTTTGGCTTGGTATTGGTGGCATGTATTAAATTTATGACCAAGTCTTTAAGTTTCTACAGTTAGTTTAAGCTACTTCTAGTGGTGCTGCCTCTAGCATTCCGGCAAGCACAGTGTGGTGGCAAGCCACTATTCTATAGTTTTATTGACCCTTATGTCTTGTTGCTATTTGCTGTGCCGATGTACTTTCTTTGCCGCTGCCCGATTTGAAGGCAAAAGCCAAGGAAATTCAATTACCTTAGACAGACAATGCAACTGGCTTTTGTTGCTACTGCCTCTTTCTTTTCTGTTTGGTTTTTCTGCTGTGCGCTATTCTTGCTTGCATTGTTTTATAATTGAAAGAGTTTGTTGAGAACTGACAAAAATAATATGCAAAAAATTGACATTTGCTTGACTTCTTTTGGCTAAAAGGATAATCGAAACAAATTTGTTAGGAAAAAAAATAAAAGCTATTTTTTAAATGTTTTCTTATAATTAGCAATAGCATTAATTTTAATGACAAGCCTAAAAATATGCTTCAATTTTGGATTGACTCAACAAGGAGTAGATGTAGAAAACAACCTTAACAATTTTCATAGGTAGCTTAGCTTTAGCTTAGAAAATAGATATTTAACAAGACCCCAAAAAAAAACCAGAACATAATGACAAATTAAAAAAATAAGTTTTTGACAAATAGGTGGGAAACAAGTAGGCTTAAAGGTAGGCAATGTTGAGACATAATTTCTTATAAAAAAAATTTACAAACATTTAAAAATTTTTTTAAAAATAATTTTGTTTTAGAAATAATTTTAGTTTTTCCAAAATATTCTATACAAAAAAAGTGACCAAATATTCAATAGGAATAAAATTTATATAAATTTTCAAGATTAGTAATTTTTATAAATTTTTTAAAAATAAAAATTTTTATAAATTTTTAAGAATAAAAATTTTTATGCATTTTTTATGAATACAAATTTTTCTTTCATGCTTTAGTAGAGCTAAAATGAGCACGAGAATGTGTGTAAGGAAGAAGAGATAGTTTTTATGACTTGAAGAAAAGGAATTGCCAGCTATCAGACAATCGGGAATAGATATCACAACCATTAGCAGACGCGTTTCATTGCTTAGTGTATCATATCCGTCCGTCTGACTGGCCCACAGTTTCCGACTCTAAACCATTTTATCTAAAGCCTTTCTATTTAAAGAATAGTATAGCAAAACACATTTAAAAGTCAGCAAAAGTTTCGCATCGAGATTTCTGTTTCGCCTTTAACCTTCTACAGCCGAAACGATTACCAACGACACAATTTTTTTTTATACCCACCACCGAAGGATGGGGTCATATTCATTTTGTCATTCCGTTTGCATCACATCGAAATATCCATTTCCGACCCTATAAAGTAAATATATTCTTGATCAGCGTAAAAATCTAAGACGATCTAGCGGTGTCCGTCCGTCTGTCTGTGGAAATCACGATATAGTCTTTAAAAATAGAGATATTGAGCTGCAACTTTGCACAGATTTAGGGTCTTAGGCCCATAAAAGCCAAATTATTATCAGATTTTGCTGATATTTGAGACAGTGAGTTGTGTTAGGCCACTCGACATCTTTCTTCAATTTGGCCTAGATTCGTCCAGATTGGATATAGCTGCCATATAGACCGATCTCTTGATTTAAGGTTTTGGACCCATAGAAGGCGCATTTATTGTTCGATGTCGCCAAAATTTTGGGACAGTGAGTTAAGTTAAGCCCCTCGACATATCACTGTAATTTGGTCCAAATCAGTCCAGATTTCGATATAGCTGCCTTATAGACCGATCTCTCGATTTAAGGTTTTGGCCCCCAGAAAGGCGCATTTATAGTCCGATGTTGCCAAAATTTGGGACAATGAGTTGTGTTAAGCCCTTCGACATCTTTCCGCAGTATGGCCTAGATCTGTCCAGATTTGGATATAGCTGCCATTTAGACCGATCTCTCGATTTAAGGTGTTGGGCCCAAAAAAGGCACATTTTTTGTCCGACTTCGCAGAAATTTGGGGCAGTGAGTTGTGTTAGGCCCTTCAACATTCTCTAGGCAACTCTTGCCTTATACACCAGCAAGAGAGCCATTGGCCAAAGTTAGGGGTTTAGACCGCGTGTCATGCATTGGGTATATACTGCAGTTGTCAGCCCTATAATGCTATATGGTGTTGTGGTCTGGTGGACGGCGCTTCAAAAGACCACCTATTGTTCAAAAGTCAACCGGTTTCAAAGGATGTTTGTGCATTAAAGCCTCACTGAGGACGACACCATCTTATGCACTGAATTTAATGGTACATCTTATGTCTCTGGACATTGTGGCTAGACAAATTGCAGCGATCACTGCCGTGAGGTTAAGGAAGCTTTCTCTACGGTCGTGTGGCGATAAAGGGCACTGTGTTATCCTTGATACAATATCCGATGTTCCAGGCAATGTGGATTAAAACCTACCTGAGCCGCTTTTTTGATAAAAAGTACTGTACCACTATTCCTGATAGAACCGAATGGAACTACGATATCCTTGGCAGCAGTAGTTACATAGACTTCTATAGGGACCAGGTGGTGGGCCCACGACCAGGTGGGCTTTGGGGTGTACTCTAAAGATCTAGAACTGGTCATATTAAAAAGGTTTCCCGACCACTGCAGTGTGTATCAAGCGGAGTTCTTTGCAATTAAGGAAGTGGTTGAATGGCTTAGATATAATGTCATTACGACGATTGGCATAAATATCTTCTCAGATAGCCATTACATCCCTGGAGAACATATTTTTGAACACAAAAACCGCTCTCGACTATTGCAGATCTCTCAATGAGATGGCTAAACAGTTTAAAAATCACCTCTTCTGGGTGCCGGGCCACAGAGATATCCCAGGAAATTGTAAAGTGGTTGAGCTCGCAAGACTAGGAACTTCTCTACACATGCCAGGGATACTGGAATCTGTGAATATGCTTGTAGCGACATGTAAGCAAAGTTTTCAGGACCAGACCCGAAGGGCAACGAATGATAGATGGTCACAAAGAGGGGGCTGTGAGCATTCCAAAACTATGTGGCCTCATCTAGACTTGAAGAGGTCTACTGCTTTGCTGTCATTGGCTAGAACAGACGTCTCAGTCATTGTGTCCATCGTGACAGTTCACTGTCTAATCGGAAAACATGATGACAGACTGAAGGTTGCCAGCAACGACTTTTGCAGAAGCTGTGAAGACATCGAAGAAGAAAAGACTATAGAAGATCTTCTATGTGTGTTTCCCTTACTAGCAGTCAGAAGGAGTTCCACTTTAGGTTGCCATTTCTTTGAGAACCTGTCTGATTTAGCGGATGTGAACATTCGCAAGTTATTGGGCTTTTTAAAGCGATCTGGATGGTTCAACGGTAGGAACTAGAATTCATCTTCCTTCTTCTGTTCCTGTGGTATCACAATGGACGAAAACTTCTAAGTGAGTGTGATGACAGACTGCCACTTAATCTTAACCTAACCTAATCTGCACCAATAAGAAGTCTCTGTGCAAAAATTCAATCCGATATCTTTATTCGTTCGACCACTATCGAACCGGACGGACAGGCTAGATCGACTTAGAAGGTCAAGGCGATCAAGAGCATATCTATTTTATGGGGTCGTAGAATTATTTTGCGAGTTGTTACAAACGAAATGACCAAATTAGTTTCCTCCCATCCTATGGTGGAGGGTTAAATAATAAAAAGAGTACTAAGTTCAGCCCGGCAGAGTCTTAGAAATAACACCACTATGGGTATGTAAACTTAAGGCATCAAATTTCTTCCAAATAAGGCAAGATTTGGTTTGTAGAATACTAATCGGAAAATCGTTTTATATGGGCAGGTAATAAACCGATTTCGACAATGCTTCCATGGAAGTTGGATATATTTTTTTTAATTTGTATTCTGTCCAAGAAATTAGTCAAAATTAGCTTTCTGTTAAACAATTCGATGTCACGTGTATTTATAAACTCTCACAGTTAGTAAAAATATGAAAAAATTGTGTGTTTTGTTAACAATAAATCCATTTACAAGCCCTCATAATAGGCAACTAAATTACCATACAAACACCTCCCTTAAGTATGCTATAAATTTCTGATTTGTTTACAATCAAACTCAATTGCCCATTATTGGCAATTTATTCGTCATATATACGCCAAGCAAACAAAACCAATACAAAAAAAAAAAAAACGATATCAAACAAAAATAAAAATCCAAGGGTTTGGGTTGACTTCCCAGCCATATGAATAGCGCTTGGGTAAACACCAAAGAAAATCAAAGGCAACAACAATAGCTTGCTGGTAAATGCTCACACCTGGAATATCGCGTGTGAATTGAATATGAACAACAGGTTGCAGTAAAGTAACAGAATTCCAAAAGAGCAACAACACCAACAAAGATATGCTTGACTGAATGACTGGCTGGCAGATGGGTTTTAAAGGCGAATTGCATACCACAATTCGCCGCTTTTGCTCTCTTTCTCTCTCTCTCTTTCTTGGCGTTTTACAATGCAACACCTGAATTGTTGTGAATTTTCTTTGGAACACAAAAACAACTTTCTTTTGAAGTAGTTAAAGAAACGTAACTTTGGCCAACTTCAAACAGTTGCCATTTTGCCGTTAGACACTTCAAACTCTCAGTCAAATCGAATGTTTTTAGTGCGCTTGGCACTCATGGCTGGGGCATTCTAAAAATATTTGCCCCCCCCTACACAACCATCACAAAAAAGGACTACAAAATGTAAGAAAGTGCAACAACGCTTGCATGCCAAACAAAAACATAAAAAGAATCGAAAGCCTTATATGACGTAGGCAGTGTTTTTAAATAGGCAATCAAAAATAAAATTTAATAAAAAATATACCGAAATAAAAATTGAACATGAAATTTGAAAAATTGTGAACATGCCCGTAAAGGTGAAAAAAAGTTACATTAAAGTTGGCATTAATCATCAACAATCTCAAGCCATGGTTCAGCTGGTTTTATATTGCATTTAAATTAATGGCCTACAAGTGTAGCGTGACAATTAAAAGAGTGTAGCTCTTTAGCAATTTCGACGAAGCATAAATGAATCAAAGTGAAGAGTAATTAAATGGAAAAATGTTTTTAACTAAAATTGGCCCACCTGCAGATTTTAATTAAAAGTGACAATGTGGTGTTCCGGGGAAAAAAATTAAATCGCATGCATTTTATGAATGAGTGAAGAAAAGTTATTCTGATTACTTAAAGTAAGTAAGGCTTTTATGTGTACCTTTGGCGCTGGTAAGGGTATAAAGTGTCTAGTGGTACCTGGTCAAGCAATTTCGTTTGAAAATAATCTAAAAACAAGTAAAAAGGGTTACCCACCACCTTTAATCCCAATTCGATGAAAAATGCATTATTTGTATTCACCCATAGCTGCTATATCGAAATATGGTCCGATTTGGACCAAATTCGCCACAAACATTGAGTGGTCTATAAACAAAAAGTCGATGTTCAATTTGGGTTCGAAATTGCTCTTTTTGGCAGCTATATCCAAATAAAGACCGATCTGAACCATATGGGACAAGGATATCGAATTAGGAATGGCAGATATATCTAAATCTGGACCAAATTGAAGAAGGATACCTTGTGGCCTAACGCAATTCACTGTCTCCAATTTCAGCAAAATCGAATAATCGCTTTTATATGCCCAAGACCTTAAATCGAGAGATCGGTCTATATGGCAGCTATATCCAATTCTGGACCAATCTGGGCCAAATTGAAAAAATGTGTCGAAGGGCCCAACACAACCAACTGTCCTAAATTTCAGCGAAATTGGACAACAAATGCGCCTTTAATCGAGAGATCGGTCTATATCGCAGCTATATCCATATCTGAACCGATCTGGGCCAAATTGAAGAAGGCTACCGAATGGCCTAACACAACCCACTGTCCCAAATTTCAGCGAAATTGGACAACAAAAGCGCCTTTTAGGGGCCCAAGACCTTAATTCGAGATGTCGGTCTATATGGCGATCTGGGCCAAACTTAAAAACGATGGCGAAGGGCCTTACACAACTGACTGTCCTAAATTTCAGCAAAATCGGACAATAAATGTGCCATTTATGGGCCCAAGACCTTAAATCGAGAGATCGGACTATATGGCAGCTTTATCTAATTCTGGACCGATCTGAGCCAAATTGAATAAGAATGTCGAAGTCATAACAGAACACCACATGCAAAATTTCAGCTAAATCGGACAAAAATTGAGGCTTGCAGGGGCTCAAGAAGTCAAATCGGGAGATTGGTTTATATGGGAGCTATATCAGGTTCCGATTTGAACCTTGCTAGGAGTCAAAACAGAACACTAAATCCAAAATTTCAGCCAAATCAGACAAAAATTGCGGCCTCCAGGGGGTCAAGAAGTCAAATCGGGAGATCAGTTTATATGGGAGCTATTATATTAGGACCTTGATCGATTTAGACCGTACCTGGCACAATTGTTGGAAGTCATAACAGAACACTATGTGCTAAATTTCAGCCAAATCGGATGAAAAGTGAGGCTTTTGTAAAGGCTCAAGAAGTTAAATCGGCAGATCGGTTTGTATGGCAGATATATCTAAATCTGAACCGATATCGCTCATTTGAAATCCTCAACGACCTACATCACTATAAAGTATATGTGCAAAATTCGAAACGGCTAGCTCTTCACGTTCGACCGCTATCGCGATTTCGACGGACGGACGGACAGACGGACACGGCTAGTTCGACTTAGAATGTCGAGACGATCAAGAATATATATACTTTATGAGGTATCAGATAAATATTTCGAGGTGTTACAAACGGGATGACTAGATTAGTATACCCTTATCCTATGGTGATGGGTATAAAAGGTCAACTATATCCCTTCAAAACAAAATTTTAGTACTATGGCAAAGTTTTTTCTATAGAAAATTTTGTCAAAATTTTATTTCATTTCTTTGCGCTTCTTTAGTTTGGTCACAAAATTTCATTTTGTTGTTGGTTTAACCAGCTTAGACCAATGTGTTTTTATTTCTTGTTTCTATTTCAAAACAAAACAACAACAAAAACTTTAAAGAGTCTCAACATTTGTGGTGTGTTAAATGTATCAAGGCGCGGGCTGCAGGGTTCGCGATTTCGACCTTTGCCATGGGCCTCGTCAGACTGCTATGCCACCAAACGATTACATGCTTCCACCCACTCACTAATTAGTGAGCAAAAATTTATTTCTATAGAAAAATTTGCCAACATTTTATTTCTATAGAAAATTTTGTGAATTTTTATCTCTATAGAAAATTTAGTGAAAATTTCATTTCTTTAGAAAATTTTGTCAAAATTTTATTTTCATAGAAAATTTTGTCAAAGTTTTTTTCTATTCTAGTTTATTTCGATTTCAATTTCGACCAATGGATCAAACGAAAGGCACGTCACATGTGGTGTAGATACCACTGCCTATACATAAATACAGCACTGGCAGCATCCACCGTTGGTCCGTGCGAAGAATAAAAGAGTTTAGTTAAAGATGTGTGTGTTTGTTGCTATTGGCATTGTTGGATAAGTTGGTTTTGAATAAGGGAAGTAAGATTTGATTTGTTTTCCATTGCGATTGTGATGCAAGACGTCTTAAAGAGCCCAGTTCAAATTCAGATGTGTGCTTTACAACCTACTCTAGTTGGGATGGTATTTCAAGCACTGGTGATATTTCTTGGTCAAAATTTAATTATAATGGAGGAATTTGCCAACATTTTATTTTTGTAGAAATTTTTATCAAAATTTTGTATAATTTTTATTTCTATAGAAGATTTTATCAAAATTTTATTTCTATAGAAAATTTTGTCAAAATTTTATTTCTATAGAAAATTTTATCAAAATTTTATTTCTATAGAAATTTTTGTCAAAATTTTATTTCTATAGAAAATTTTGTCAAAATTTTATTTCTATAGAAAATTTTGTCAAAATTTTATTTCTACAAAAAATTTTGTCAAAATTTTATTTCTGTAGAAAATTTTGTCAGAATTTTATTTCTACAAAAAATTTTGTCAAAATTTTATTTCTATAGAAAATTTTGTCAAAATTTTATTTCTATAGAAAATTTTGTCAAAATTTTATTTCTATAGAAAATTTTGTCAAAATTTTATTTCTATAGAAAATTTTGTCAAAATTTTATTTCTATAGAAAATTTTGTCAAAATTTTATTTCTATAGAAAATTTTGTCAAAATTTTATTTCTATAGAAAATTTTGTCAAAATTTTATTTCTATAGAAAATTTTGTCAAAATTTTATTTCTATAGAAAATTTTGTCAAAATTTTATTTCTATAGAAAATTTTGTCAAAATTTTATTTCTATAGAAAATTTTGTCAAAATTTTATTTCTATAGAAAATTTTGTCAAAATTTTATTTCTATAGAAAATTTTGTCAAAATTTTATTTCTATAGAAAATTTTGTCAAAATTTTATTTCTATAGAAAATTTTGTCAAAATTTTATTTCTATAGAAAATTTTGTCAAAATTTTATTTCTATAGAAAATTTTGTCAAAATTTTATTTCTATAGAAAATTTTGTCAATATACAGGGTGGCTGATGAAAGCCGCTACCAAAAAAAAATGTAATAACTTTTTTTCTATTTAATAATAATAATTTAATAATTAATTTAATTAATTAATTAATTAATTTAATTAATAATAATTTAATAATTAATTTAATAATTTAATTTAACATGAATAAAAGAAAAATGTATTCCATACACCGAAAAAAAAATGTAGCAATATTCATCATTGTAGCAATATTCATCAGCCACCCTGTAGGAAAATTTCTCAAAATTTTATTTCTACAGAAAATTTTTTCTAAGCACTTTGGTTCTAATGTACATGTGTAGACTCATTGATTAGCAGACTCTATTGATTACCAGATTCAAGATTATACCGTCTGAATCATCCTTATAGCGTCAGTGCTAGTGCTGTGTTTGGGTTATCTTTACAAGTTTCTGCATTGCATTTAAGTTCAAATCCTCTGCATTTAAGTCCAAATCTCTTACACTAGTTTCAAACAACTTGAGCTTTCAAATAATTTCTAACATGTTTTTCCTCAAGCCTTCATTGAAATTCTTTAAATAACTTCCTATTGTGCTCAACATCAAAGTATACTCGTGGTGTCATACATTTTGGGGAATTTCCTAATTATCAAATCAAAATCCCAATTATATTTTCTAAATTTTTATTACAATGCCAGTGTGTATGTGATGAGTGTTTCTCAGTGTGCTTGTGTGTGTGGTCAGCAAAATGATTTATTAGACCAAGATTCGTTTTTACAATCGTTTTGTTAGCAAAATTTTATCATGCGAACATTTTTCATTTCGTACATCGCTTGAGAAATTCCCCTTGTTAAAACTGGAGTTGGAGTTAATCCATTGCTTACTTAATTATAGGTAGCCATGAAACAATTGAAATGAAATCAAATATTTTATGACACACTTATAATAGAAGGCTTTTGAACAAGGGATTTTTAAGTTGAAGGTTCTTTTAAGGTTGGGGAAAATTCAAAAAATATTAAAAACAAAAGTTTCAAATTCAAAAAATATTAAAAACAAAAGTTTTATTCGCTTCTGGATTCCGTAGAAATTAAATTTTTAATAAAATTTCTATTAAAAAGAAAATTTTGATAAAATATTCTATAGAAATAAAATTTTGATAGAATTTTCTTTAAAAATAAAATTTTGATAGAATTTTCTATATAAATAAAAATTTGACAAAATTTTCTGTAAAAATAAAATTTTGACAAAATTTTCTGTAAAAATAAAATGTTTACAAAATTTTCTATAAAACTAAAATTTTGACAAAATTTTCTATAAAAATAAAAATTTTACAAAATTTTATATAAAAATAAAATTTTTGCAAAATTTTCTGTAAAACAGGAATTTTGACGAAATTTTGTTCAAAAAATGAAATTTTGACAAAATTTTTTATAAAAATGAAATTTTGACAAAATTTTCTATAGAAATAAATTTTTGACAGAATTTTGTATAAAAAAATATGATTTTAACAAAATTTTCTAAAAAAAATAAAATGTTGACAAAATTTTCTATAAAAAAAATTTTGACAAAATTTTCTATAAAAATGAAATTTTGACAAAATTTTCTATAAAAATAAAATTTGACAAAGTTGTCCATAAAAATAAAATTTTGACAAAATTTTCTATAAAAATATTTTGACAAAAATTTAATTTTGACAAAATTTTCTATAAAAAAAAAATTTACAAAATTTCTATAAAATTAAATTTGACAAAATTTTCTATACAAATAATTTTTTTTACAAAATTTTTTTTAAGATACTTTTTAAAAATGAATGAAATTTTGACAAAATTTTTTATAAAAATGAAATTTTGAAAAAATTTTCTATAGAAATAAATTTTTGACAGAATTTTGTATAAAAAAATATGATTTTAACAAAATTTTCTAAAAAAAATAAAATGTTGACAAAATTTTCTATAAAAAAAATTTTGACAAAATTTTCTATAAAAATGAAATTTTGACAAAATTTTTTATAATAATAAAATTTTGACAAAATTTTCTATAAAAATAAAATTTGACAAAGTTGTCCATAAAAATAAAATTTTGACAAAATTTTCTATAAAAATAAAAGTTTGACAAAATTTTCTATAAAAATAAAATTTTGACAAAATTTTCTATAAAAATAAAATTTTGACAATTTTTTTCTATAAAAATAAAATTTTGATTAAATTTCCTATAAAAATAAAATTTTGACAAAATTTTCTACAGAAATAAAAAGTTGATAAAATTTTCTATAAAAATAACATTTTGACAAAATATTCTCATCTTAATCTTAACATAAAATGAGTTTGTGTTTCTTTGTTTGTTTCGAATAGATTAAAACACGGCTGAATCGATTACCTTGAAATATTCACAGACTATGAAGGTTGGTCTGAAAGGAAACAAAGGCTATACAATTTTTTGATATCGGAAGGGGGGCGGACCCTCCTCCCCCTTATGCCAAAAACACCATCCTAAATCAAAAATGGACCGATCGGAACAATATGGGTATCAAATGAAAGGTATTGGAGAATAGAATACGAATGTGGTATTTATATTTGGGTCTAGGTACCCATCGGGCCGCCCTAACCCCAAAATTCCCCCAAACACATATATTGGGCGTTCATGTCGATATGGGCCTCAAATGAAAGGTATTCGCGAGTAGATTATGAATCTGGCATACAAAATCAGATCGAAGTGTAGGGGGTCACCCCACCTCCCAAAAACGCCCCAAATGGGCATATGACCATCATGGCTATATGGGCCTCGGTCAGTTCGTTTGTTCCGTAGAATAAAAAACGGTTGAACCGATTTTCTTAAAATTTTCACAGATTGTGTAGGTTGGTCTGGAAGGAAACATAGGCCATATAATCTTTCGATATCGGAAGGGGGCACACCTTCACCCTTAACCCAAAAACACCATCCAAAATCAAAAGAGGACCGATCGGGACAAAACTCCTCTAAACAGATATATTAGACGTTCATGTCAATATGGGACTCAAAAGGAAAGTTTTCGGCGGTAGATTACAAATATGGCATAATATATTAGGTCCAAGTAATTGAAGGGCACCCCACCACCAAATACACCAAAATGGGAAAATTAGCCGACCATCGCAATATGGGACTCAAATGAAATGTATATGGGATTAGATTACGAATATGACATTAAAATTTGCGTTCAAGTCCATGTGGCGCTTTTCCTCCTTAATATACGTGAAAAAGGCTAATTGACCCATTATGACAATATGGGACTCAAATGAATGGTATTTGCGAGTGGAAAACGAATTTGATATCCAATTTTGGAGCCAAGGGTTTGAGGGTACGCTTAAGGTCCCTAAAGCAAACTGAACTTAATTTCCGACTGTGACAATATGAAGCTCAAATCAACGGTATTTGGGAATAAAGAAAGAACTTGATATCTATTTTCAGGGCAAAGTGCCGGTGAACGCCCCAACCCCAAAACACCCTCCAAATGGATCATATTTACCGATCATGGCAATATGGGGCTCAAATTAAAGGGATTTGGTAGTGGAGTACGAATTTGATATCCATTTTTGATTCGAAATGTCTGAGTTGACATCACTCCTCTAAAAAGAATTTGCCCAGGAACCGAGCAGGGGCAAACTTCTCACACATCAATGAGGGTTTTCCCATTTAAGTTTAAACTCAATGATAAGGGACCTTTTTTATAGCCGATGGGCGTGCGGCAGTGCGACAACTCTTTGGGGTGAATTTTTTACATGACCATGCAAGGCATGATACCTCACAAATTTCGTTAGCAATAAAGAGGGATAACCATCGCATTAAATTTGGTCCGATGTTCTCGCCAGGATTCGAACGCAGGCGTACAGCGTCGTAGGCGGACATACGCTTCAGTGGCACGAATTCTACAGGGTGGCTGATGAATATTGCTACAATGATGAATATTGCTACATTTTTTTTTCGGTGTATGGAATACATTTTTCTTTTATTCATGTTAAATTAAATTATTAAATTAATTATTAAATTATTATTAATTAAATTAATTAATTAATTAATTAAATTAATTATTAAATTATTATTATTAAATAGAAAAAAAGTTATTACATTTTTTTTTGGTAGCGGCTTTCATCAGCCACCCTGTATATCCTCATTCAGGGCGAAGTGTCCCCACCCTAAACAGTTATTAGAGACTTAAGGAAGGCGCGAGGAGCGAGGCCGGTGCGGATAGTTTTCTATAAAAACCAATGTTTGACAGCAATGTTTTCTGTAAAAATCCAACTTGATTAAAAATTTCAATAAAAATCAAATCTTGACAAAAATTTTCTATAAAAATAAAAAAGTGGGCAAAATTTTCTAAAAAAAAAAAAGACTAATTTTGTAACAAGTTTTCTAAAAAACAAGTTTGGAAAAAGTGTTGACAAATTTTTCTATAGAGATCAATTTTTTGACAAAATTTTCTGTAAAAATACAATTTTGACAAAAATTTTTTTATAAAAAAAAAATTTCAACAGAAATTTTGTAGAATTTTCCTATAGAAATAAAATACTGTCCAATTTTCCTATAGAAAAGAAAATTTAAATTTTTCTTTTGAACCAAATTCCGACATCACTTTCTAAGAAACTTACGTTTTATGCTCTTTCGAAAATATTTAGATTCTCGTTTTGACATGACCTCAAAAATTAAATAATACTTTCATACAATGTCGACTGCTTTACATCGCCTTCCTTCTATCTGCCAGGATATCCGTAAGGTGTCGTTTTATTTTATTTTTTGCTTTACCTCAAAATTAAATCTAAGGAATTTCAATAATTCACCCTCTTGTTGCTTGCGTCGTTAATTTAGCGTTTACACACAAATTTAACCTAGATTAAATATCTGATCTTGAATGAGGTCGTGACACAAAAGAACACAAAAGAAAAAAAACAATGCAGACCTCAAAAAAAAATCCAAAAATAAATTTGCAAAAAATCAATGAAGACTATGGAGAGAGGTGAATAAATTTTCTGTTAACCTCAAAATGAAAATGTCATCATAACATTAACCCGCTAAGGAAACAAAGACCAAGGGCCAACATTTTTATAAAAAATTTTTGGGCCAAAATTTTACATTACATTTTGGGCCAAAATTTTTATAGAAAATTTTTGGGCCAAAATTTTTATAGAAAATTTTTGGGCCAAAATTTTTATAGAAAATTTTTGGGCCAAAATTTTTATAGAAAATTTTTGAGCCAAAATTTTTATAGAAAATTTTTGGGCCAAAATTTTTATAGAAAATTTTTGGGCCAAAATTTTTATAGAAAATTTTTGGGCCAACATTTTTATAGAAAATTTTTGGGCCAACATTTTTATAGAAAATTTTTGGGCCAACATTTTTATAGAAAATTTTTGGGCCAAAATTTTTATAGAAAATTTTTGGGCCAAAATTTTTATAGAAAATTTTTGGGCCAAAATTTTTATAGAAAATTTTTGGGCCAAAATTTTTATAGAAAATTTTTGGGCTAAAATTTTTATAGAAAATTTTTGGGCCAAAATTTTTATAGAAAATTTTTGGGCCAAAATTTTTATAGAAAATTTTTGGGCCAAAATTTTTATAGAAAATTTTTAGGGCCAACATTTTATTGAAACTTTTTGGGCCAACATTTTTATAGAAAATTTTTGGGGCCAAAATTATTATAGAAAATTTTTGGGGCCAAAATTTTTATAGAAAATTTTTGGGCCAAAATTTTTATAGAAAATTTTTGGGCCAAAATTTTTATAGAAAATTTTTGGGCCAAAATTTTTATAGAAAATTTTTGGGCCATAATTTTTATAGAAAATTTTTGGGCCAAAATTTTTATAGAAAATTTTTGGGCCAAAATTTTTATAGAAAATTTAGTTTTGTGCCAAAATTTTTATAGAAAATTTTTTGGCCAAAATTTTTATAGAAAATTTTTGGGGCAAAATTTTTGGGGCCAACATTTTATTGAAACTTTTTGAGGCCAACATTTTTATAAAAAAATTTTTGGGGCCAACATTTTTATAAAAAAATTTTGGGCCAACATTTTTGGGCCAACATTTTTGGGCCAACATTTTTGTAGAAAATTTTTGGGCCAAAATTTTTATAGAAAATTTTTGGGCCCAAATTTTTATAGAAAATTTTTGGGCCAAAATTTTAATAGAAAATTTTTGGGTCAAAATTTTAATAGAAAATTTTTGGGGCAAAATTTTTATAGAAAATTTTTGGGGCCAAAATTTTTATAGAAAATTTTGTTTTGGGCTAAAATTTTTATAGAAAATTTTGTTTTGGGCCAAAATTTTTATAAAAATTGAACCAATATTTCATTCCTTAAAGTTTTAACAAACATTGGTGGCCAAAAGTAGGTGAAATATTGACGCCAAAACTTATGATTTCCCTTTTTGGTGTCAGTTTCTTCATTACTTATGACCAACCGGCATTTTTTATGAGTCTACACCAAAAATTTAGGTTAAGCATTTAAATGCGGAACATGAACAAAAGCAACAAAAAAACAACTATACAATTCTCATTTTATTCTGCATTTCATTTGTTGGCCAAATTAACCGGCCAAACAAACCAAAAGCCAACCAACAAAAAAACAAACACTTAAAGCAACATGGCCAAAATATAATCAATGAATAGGTCTTACCAACACCTACACAAAACCATCTTTGGAGAGTGTAAAGAAGGCAAAGGCAGAAATGAAGGAAAAACAAAAAATCCTTCTATCAGCTCGCCAGGTTACTCTTGCGAAAATGAAGACTGAAGGAAAGCGTTAGAAAGAGGCTTTGAAAACTTTAACCGGAAGTTGTTTTTCGTTTCTTCCGCAAACGTTTGTTATACTCGTGCAGTGGCAACAATGAACAACCATATAAACACTAACACTGCTGTAATAACATACCCATCCACAGATATAGGGTGCTTTTTTTAGAGTTATGAAATAATGCAATAAAATAAAAACCTAAATAGTGAGAAATAAGTGAAAGCATGTTAAAATCCAACAGACAGATGAACAGATAGACAAACAGATAGACAGATGAACAGATAGAAAAACAGACAGACATATGGACGGACAGACATATGGACGGACAGACATATGGACGGACAGACATATGGACGGACAGACAGACAGATAGATAGGCTGACGAGCAGACGGACGAGTAAAGGGTAAATGAGCTTAAGCAAACAAACATGTTGACTACATTTCCTACGCCAACCAAATTTTTTAAAAATATCCACCTTCCTCTTTATTTAAAATTTCTATCACTCCTAAAAATGTATCTGTGACTCTAGACACTTGTATTAACGGTGTTTATCCCTTCAAAGAAGGGCACGTGTTCGTATTAGTAATTTGTTGGTGGTGGTTATGTTTATAACGCTAAGGTGCTACATGTTGTACACAGTGGTATGTTAGGAAATATTTTAGGTTGGACTAAAAAAAAACTTAAATACCAACTTATAGTCCGATTCGGACCACAAAAGTGAATTGAATGTTGAAGACCATAGTAGAATTTCAGTCCATTCGGATAAGAATAGCGCCCTCTATTGGCTCGCCCCACCCCCAAAACCCACCAAATATATGTATAGACCAATCACGACAATATGGGACTCAAACAAAAGGTATTTATGAGTAGAAAACGTAGCCGATATGTAATTTCAGGACCAAGTGTTAGGGGACCACCCTAGGCTCCAAAACACCCCTAAATCGGACGTATATATCGACCATGACAATATGGGGCTCAAATAAAAGGTATTTGAGAGTAGAATATGAATCTGATATCCAAATTAGAGACCAAGGGTTTGGACGACCGTTTCTCCATCAAAACACCACTAAAGAGGACAAATTTACCAAATATAGCAATATGAGGTCAAAGTGAAAGGTATTTGGGAGTAGAGCACGAAATTTAGCACGGTCATTTAAGTGCAAATCGGGCGATACATATATATGGGAGCTATATCTAAATCTGAGCCGATTTTAATGAAATCTTGAACATATGTTAAGATCTGTAGCAAAACAACTCGTGCCAAATTTTATGCAGATCGGTTGAAAATTGTTGCTATTACGGCCATTTAATTGCAAATCGGGCGATACATATATATGGGAGCTATATCTAAATCTGAGCCGATTTTGATGAAATCTTGAATATATGTTAAGATCTGTAGCAAAACAACTCGTGCCAAATTTTATGCAGATCGGTTGAAAATTGTTGCTACTACGGCCATTTAATTGCAAATCGGGCGATACATATATATGGGAGCTATATCTAAATCTGAACCGATTTTGATGAAATCTTCAACATATGTTAAGATTTGTAGCAAAACAACTCGTGCCAAATTGTATGCAGATCGGTTGAAAATTGTTGCTACTACGGCCATTTAATTGCAAATCGGGCAATACATATATATAGAAGCTATATCTAAATCTGAGCCGATTTTAATGAAATCTTGAACATATGTTAAGATCTGTAGCAAAACAATTCTTGCCAAATTGTATGCAGATCGGTTGAAAATTGTTGCTACTACGGCCATTTAATTGCAAATCGGGCGATACATATATATGGGAGCTATATCTAAATCTGAACCGATTTTAATGAAATCTTGAACATATGTTAAGATCTGTAGCAAAACAATTCTTGCCAAATTTTATGCAGATCGGTTGAAAATTGTTGCTACTACGGCCATTTAATTGCAAATCAGGCGATACATATATATGGGAGCTATATCTAAATCTGAACCGATTTTGATGAAATCTTGAATATATGTTAAGATCAGTAACAAAACAGTCCATACCAAATTTTGTATAGATCGGTTTAAAATTTTAGCTACTACGACCATATTAGTGCAAATCGGGCGATACATATATATGGGAGCTATATCTAAATCTGAACCGATTTTTCTCAAAATCAATAGCGTCCGTCCTTGGGCCAAAAAAGTAATATCTGCAAAATTTCGTGATGATTGGACAACAAATGCGACCTGCACTTTGATTACAAGAATACATGGACTTACAGACGGACAGACGGACGGATGGACAGACGGACATGGCTAAATCGAATCAGAAAGTGATTCTGAGTCAATCGTTATACTTATCAATGGGTATAGCTCTTCTCCTCTTTTTTAGCGTTGCAAACAAATGCACAAACTTAAAATACCCTGTACCACAGTAGTGGTGTAGGGTATAAAAACTGAATCACACATAACCCCCTGCCATCCTAAGGTGTTGGCTACCCATTTAATTTATTTTCTTAATTACAAAATTTTAAATCGAATTTATTTCAAAAACTTTCTCTCTATTTTCAGATTGCCTTATGAATATTTTATGCGATAAGTCCAATGCCTTGGAAGTGAAAACAATTTTTCATACAAACTGACCATCATCTTTCCTGTTGCAGTCTTCGAGGAAAAGCCAATGAACTGTGGAAAAAAAAAATTCCTGGGGAATGCAATGGCCTCAATAGGCTGTAAAAAAATGCATAATCAATTCGAATGAATTTTATAACCAAGTCCTCCAACATAAAACAAAGACCAAAAGAAAAATCCAACGAAACATTCCACACAAAAGCCTAGGCGCCACAACCAAACCAGCTGAAGGCAGAAGTTCACAAAATAGCCACACTGCTGGGACATGGACATGCAATGACCGACCCAAGAAAACCAAACCAAAACAAACCCCAAAACAAGGAAGCAAAGCAAACTTTTTTGTGGTAATTGTGCTGGGCCAAGGAGAGCCAGTTTCAACAACACCTTCAAGGCATAAGGAAATAGAAATTCAACAACACTTGACCACCAGTAAGGACTTCTGGCTGGCTTGTTGAATATTGGCGAAGGTTTGCTGTTTTTAGTATGCATTGAACTTTGATAACCTCAACATCTAAACAACGGCATTAAGCTTTGCAGGGTCATTGAAAAGCTTTTGAGTCTAGTCCAGAGAGAGAGAGAGAGTGAATCAGAGCTTCCCCAAAAAAGAGAGTAAAAGGATTAAAAATTTAAATTTTTATTTTTTTCCAAAAACCAAAGTTGAAATCGATAATGGCAAACTTGGGCACACATGTGTTTGGGAATGCTTTGAAAAACCGGTGAAAACAAGCCAAAATATTTAAAACCCCTCCCCCTAACACCAAAACAATTTTCTTCAGCCCTTTAAACACAAAACAAGCAACAAGAATATGTAGCCCAGGTAAGTTGGCAATGTTATAAAGAATTTAAATTTTTTTTCTTAGTTTTTTGTTGTTGTTGCATTTTCAGCTTTTTTGACAGCCTTTTCCACTCATAGCTGCATTAAATCTTAGAAATTTTTCTAAAGAGCCCATGTTAATATGAACCCATCATCCTCATCATCATTCTCCTCACCACCGTTGTTTCAAACCAATTCAAGGCCAGCATCTCATAGCTCTTCGGGCTCTAACAAGCGTGAAACTCCTTCCATTATACCCTTGGACTATAACTATCAGGTAATGGCGCCCTCTTCGCTAAGGCCGCAGACGGGGCGTTATGGCCATACACCACACCATCAGCATCATCATATACAACAAATACCCTCACGTTCCACCACCCGTCAAAGTTCAAATCCCGAGGTCGATGTCGATATGGAAGAGGAGCCCGCCTTTAATAGTTTATTTGGCGATCCTGTACCACCGCCTCCGCCCGATGACTTTCTGGGCAGCACATTCTCAACACCCGCCTTTATGCGTTCCACTTCGGTAGAATTGACTTCGGATGAAGATCAGATAATGGGCTCTAACGAAACGCATATACCTCAGCGCCTGTTTCCTCAAGTTCCTTATGCCACTCTGATGGGTAGGCGTTATTCCAGTGCTTCATCGCCCTCGCCCAAGAATTTTGAAATATTACCCTCGGGCATACCCAGACTTAAACCACCGGATATACAAATTCTACCCAACTCTAGCGGTGACTCCTCATCCGGTACTCACAATTCGCCCAACTATCGGCTGTTGACACCCAACGAAATGTTAAGAAATACCTCAGCCCAAGACGTGGTAGAATTGAAGGAGACCTATACCATAAGTGATGGCCATTCGCTGAGGGAATTTAGTGAGGCTACTACCAGGAAATCCAGCATAACCAGAACCGAGGCAGATAATGAGACACCAGTAGAAATGAATGCACTGAGGTAAGTTTGGGCACTAAGGGGGAATGCCTTTACTGATATTTTTGCATTATTTCAAAAGTTTTCCTTTGTACATTCGTAAGCCTGTCTAAGCATTATCATCCCCTGCACAATGGGAAAGAAACTAAAAACAGTGGAAACAATTTTATAAAATGTATCTAAAGGAAATTAGACATGGGAAGAGCTGAAGTGCTGTATAGATGATTGAGGTTCTAAGGGGTCCTAGAAAGATATTTGTTAGTCCACTTGCCTGTCGGAACATCATCAACCCCCGCACAGTGGGAAACAAATTGGAAAATTGGTCATTTTTGAATGGGTAATACTATCTGTAGGAAATTTGACATGGGGAGAGCTGTCCGAATGATGTGCCAAATGTTAGGTTGTTTGAGGTCCTAGAAAGATATTTGTTAGCCCATGAGCCCGTCGGAACGTCATAAGGGGGTCCTAGAAAGATATTTGTTAGTCCATAAGCCTGTCGGAACATCATCATCCCCCGCACAGTGGGAAACAAATTGGAAAATTGGTCATTTTTAAATGGGTAATACTATCTGTAGGAAATTTGACATGGGGAGAGCTGTCCAAATGATGTGCCAAATGTTAGGTTGTTTGAGGTCCTAGAAAGATATTTGTTAGCCCATGAGCCCGTCGGAACGTCATAAGGGGGTCCTAGAAAGATATTTGTTAGCCCATAAGCCTGTTGGGACAACATCAAGTGGACAAATCTGTAATTTTTGAATGGGTTGAGTTATCAGCGGGAAATTTGATATGAGGAGAGCTGTAGTGATGTCCGCATGATGTGCCAAATTTGAGGTTTTAAGGGGGTCCTTGAAAGATTAAAAGAGGGCCCTGAAAGTTACTCACCACGGTCCTATGGTCCTCATCGTAAGCCCAGAGGACCAGACAAATATTTCTAAGAGTTACAATCAGAATGAAGGCATAAGTATATTTTATGGTGGAGAGCAGAATCAAACGTTGCACAGTGGGACAGAGCCGAAAAAAACTAAAACAAATCGGGGAGAATTTATATTTAATTTTTAAGGACACTTTTATCTGCAAAATTCTAACATCTTAATTCGTCTTTTTCTTTGATTTTTTGTAGAAAAAAAATTTCCAAATCGGACCACAAGCGAAGATTTGGTAGCCCCAACAAATTTTCCAAATACCGAGGTGACTAGCTTTAGGGGCCTTCCAAAAGGCGCTTGGACAATATAGGGCCTTGGAATTTTTTAAGCTTGTTCTAGCTATCACCTAAGCTCTTGCCATTCCAAATTTCAGAGAGATATCTCTACCCGTTTTCACACGGCATATTTTTACCAGTTTTTTTCGATTTTCTCCCACTGTGTGTTGGACGGGACGGAAAATGGATGGACGTATGGATATATATAGCCGAATGGAGGGACGAAAAGAGATCAGATTAACAAAAGGATGAATATGCAGAGAGGGACGTAAGGGCAATCGATGCACAGTGGGCTAGAAAAGTTAATATCGAGAAATTCCAGGTTTAGCCTCTAGAGGGCGCAATTTCAATCTGATTGGGATGACATTTTGTACTATGATTTTTATGATGACCTCCAACATCTAAACCAAGAAAGGTCCATATCGGTTTGTAAACTGATATAGCTCCCATATAAACCGATCTCGCGATTTGACTTCTTGAGCTCCTAAAAGGTGCAATCTTTAATCGATAGAGATGAAATTTTGAACCCTCCGTAATGATCTTAAGCATCCACACCAAGAGTGGTACAAATCGCTTTTTAAGCACCAAAAATTAATATCTCGATTTTACATTTTGAGCCTCTAGAGGGCGCAGTTCTTATCCGATTTGGCGCACCATTCCTTACGTCCTGAAATCAAATATCTATGTCAAGAATGGTCCCAATTGGTCCGAAACCTCATATAGCTACCATATAATCCTGTCTCCCAGTCTTATTTATTGAGCCTCTAGAGGGCGCTATCCTTATTCAATTTCGCTGAAAGTTTGCATGGGTACTTCCGTTATAACATCCTTTATTTGTGCGACAAATGGTTCTAGTGGGTTTATAACACCTGATATAAGAAAGGTCCCAATTGATCCAAAACCTCACATAACTCCCATATAAACCGGTCTCCAGATTTAACGTCATCATCCTCTAGAGGGCGCATTTCTTATCCGTTTTGCCTAAAGGTATGCACCATGATTTCGGTCATGAATTCAAACATGTATGTCACGAATGATCCCAAATGGTCCAAAACCTTATTTAGCTCCCATATAATCCAGTCTCCCATTGTTACTTCTTGAGCCTCTAGAGGGCGCTATTCTTATCCAATTTGGCTGAAAGTTTGCATGATAACTTCCCTTAATGGTTCAAATGAGTTTATAACCTGATGTAGCTCCCATATAAACCAGTTTCCCGATTTTATTTCTGCAGCCTCTAGTGGACGCTATTCTTATCGGATTAGAATACAACTTCGCAAACGTAGTTCTGTTATAGCCATCAACATCTGTGCTAAAAATAGTTCAATTTGGTATGTAACCCGATAGAGCTCAGATTCTACTTCTTGTACCTCTAGAGATCGTAGTTCCCATGCGATATGGCTAATATTTTGTTCGATGACTTCAGTCATGACCTCAAACATCTATGTCAAGAATGGTCCCATTTGATTTCTGAGCTCCCATATTAATCGGTCTCCTCATTCTATTTCGTGAGCCTCTAGAAGGCGCTGTTCTTATCCATATTGGTTGAAAGTTTGCACGATGTGCGACAAATGGTTCAAAAGGGGGTTTAACCTTATATAGCTCCCATATTAACGGGTCTCCCAATTTTACTTGTCGAGCCTCTAGGGGGCGCTATTCTTGTCCGATTTGGATGAAACTTCTCAAATTGATTTCTGTTACAACATTCAACATCTGTACCAAGAATAAATCAAATCGGTATCTAACCCGATATACACCGATCTCGCGATTTTACTTCTTGAGCCTCTAGAGGGCGCCATTTTTATCCGATTTAGATGAAACTTCGCTAACTGATTTCTATTTTGTCCTTCAGCATCACCTTCGAGAATGGTCGAAATCGGTGTATAAACTAAAAACGAACCCCAATATAAACCGACATTCTGATTTGTGTTTTGAGCCCCTAGAGGACGGAATTCTGTGGCCGATATTGGGCACCATGACTTTTTTTATATCTTTTAATACCTCCTACTTCCCTTAAGTATGGCTCAATTTGGTCTATAACTCGATATACATAACTCTGATATAAACCAATCTCCCTATTCTATTTTTTGGGCCTATAGAGGGCGCCTCTCTTATCTGATTTGTCTGAAATTATGCACAATTATTTTTGCTACGACTTCCAACATCTGTGGGAAAAATAGTCTAAGTCGGTTCATAACCAGATATAGCTCCCATATAAACCGATCTTTAGATTTAATTTATTTGCGCCTCTAGAGGGCGCAATTATGATACGATTGGGTTGAAATTTTGCACTATGACTTCCGTCATGACCTTTAACATCTACACTAAGAATGGTCTAAATGGGTATATAAACTGATATAGCTCCTATTTAAACCGGTCTGCTGATTTAGTTTTCGAGCCTCTAGAGGGCGCAATACATATCCGATTTAGCAAAATGAGGCACCATTAATTCTTTTTATACCTCCGTAGGCTATACTATGATTAATGATTCAAATCGGTTTATAACTCGATATAGCTCTCTTATAAGCCGGCCTCCCGATTCTATTTTTGAGCCTATAGAGGGCGCCACTCTTATCCAATTTGACTGAAATTTTGCACAATAATTTTTGCTATAACTTGCAACATATATGCCAGGAATGGTTGAAATTGATATCCCAGACAAATCGATCTTTCGACATCCGTTTTAATAATGGTCCAAACCATAATCTGATATAGCTCCCATATTATCCTAACTTCCGTATAAACCGATTCCCGATTTTATTTTTAAGCCTCTAGATGGCGCTGTTCTCCTTCAATTTGAATGAAATTACACCATGACTTCTGCTACAACCTCCAATACCTGTGCCAAAAAGGCTGCCTTATAATCCGATTTGACTTTTTGAACCTCTAGATGGCGCAATTTCTAATTTATCCTTGTTGCTGTATCCATCCAAACGTGTTCTAATTCTTTCCGCCCTCTTTTCTTTTCAGCCCCCCTCAAGAACCCCCCATGCCTCGCCAATTTTCCAATGAGTCCTATTCAAGTGGCGAATGGTTTCGCACTGCCAACATGGAATATCCCGAATTCAATAAAATGCCCAAACTTAGGCCCAGTTCGAAAAATGTCATGTCCATAAAGCGTGATGAAATGCCGCTCAGTTCACCCGTAGCGGCCATGATCAATGATTCGAATGGTTCCAGCAGTGGTGGGGAGGAGCGTCTAATGGGAGCCACCCATGTATTAGAACAACCCTCCATATCCTTGGACAGTCTGCAAGCACCACCTGAAAGGCCACCCAGCCCATCGCCCTCATGTCTAAGATCCTTGGAAGAGGCAATTGTGCTGACGCCCAGGCAATATATAAAACAAAGGCGGAAAAGTTTTTTTGCAACACAACAAAGTGAAAGTATGGACCTGGAAGAAATGGAAAATAGAGCACAAGAATCAATACCAGCACCCCCTATACCGCCTCAACCTCTTATGGAATCTAACGAAAATCTGTTGGAGCCTGAGACTCCGCTAATGAGAGAACGATCACCTGTGATATTAAAAGACTCTATAACTACAGGAGGAGATTATAGGTAAGACTTTCTACCCCTGGGTTATAAAACCTTGAAAAAAAAATAAGGCTTGAATGTATTTTTTTTTTTTTTGGTTTTTTCTTCCCACTAGGGTGGACCAATCACGTTTGCACAAAAAGACCTCCTTTACCATCATCAATGAGAAATCCTCAGCACAGTCTTCCTCCCAAGCCTTGCAAAGTCCTCGCCATCTGCCCATCAGAGTGAGAGAGCACAGCTCTCCCTCATTTACACCCCCAAGAAGTATGGCTGCTACACCTAGGCAGCATATGCAACGTAAATCCCTATCTTCCACCCAGCTTAAACTGCCTCATCTTATGCCTCCGTTAGCCGAAATGCCCTTGGAGGATTCCCCCAGGCCTTCGGTGCAATTCGACATGACGGGCAGATATAGTCCCAGCAAACTGCCAACCCAGAAGGGTATACTGCATCAAAGGGACTCCTTGAGCTCAACTCAGGATGTACTTAGACCTACAGGCTCTAGAAGACGTTCTTCGATTTTGCCCACTCCTGCCTCGCCCCTGGATGGCTCCAGGGCAAAAAGTTGTGAGACCTTGCCCATGATCACTGATCCCTATCGCACCGCCATACCCAGACTGAATCGTTCCAGCATGGATTTGAAACCCGAAAAGGCTGTATTTCCCCCAGGGGCTTTGCCAAGACCGCTGAAACCTAATCCCAATCCTACCCGCAAACACAAAGGCCTGCTCAAGGTTATCAATCATGAAGAGGTGCTAACGCGCATTCCTTTGAAATCCAACTGGGCCAGCATGGATGATTTGAGTAACCTGGAGCAGCAGGGCAAGACTCTGCTCTCTCCCTTGCATGCGGCCAAGGCTAGAAGGCGTTCCAGTTCCACCTCTCCATCCAGGCGTAGTTCTACACAAACCACTTCGGATAGGCGTAGTTCCAATCTAAGTTCGGTAACTACTTCAGATTTCAGTTTTCGCAGACCTTTAGGGACAGCGGGCGCAGCAGCTGCAAAACCCTCCTCAACTCCCCAAAGACAAAGAAGAAAATCTGTCTTCCAATTACCCAGCCCAAGTGCAAGAAGAAAATCTTCCACCACCTCTACCAGTGTGTCAATAATAACCGGCCGACCTGGTCGTGCCAAGATAGCCAAACCCACACCATTGTCTCCCATTATAGGCACACCCAATAAGGATAGCAGTTCGGCCTATAGTCCGACGCATGTCATGAAGTCTGCGGCAGTGGCGGCTGCTGCGGGCCCTGGTTCGGATAGCCTATCGGATGCCACCTCCCGCAGAGATTCCATATCCAAGATACCAGTCCGAAGTCAGGCGAATTCTCGTTCCAGTTCACGCATGGATTCGCAGGAGTCAAAAGCCCCCTCGAGGGCGGGATCGCCTCAGAAGGAAGCCACTGGTGAGCTAGCCAGACGTTTGTCGCAAGTTGCTGTTAGTCGCTCGGGCTCAAGGGCTTCACAGGAAGGCTCTAGAGCAGCCTCAAGAGCAGAATCTCGTGGGGGATCGCATAGCGAATCGCGAGCCGCCTCACGCACAGCCTCTCGCACTGAGTCAAGAGCTGCCTCACGAGCAGAATCTCGTGGGGGATCTCGCAGCGAATCGCGGGCAGCTTCCCGTTCAGAATCTCGAGTTGCTTCGCGAGCCGAATCCAGAACAGCCTCCAGGTCTACTTCGCGAGCCTCGACGCGTCCCATATCTTTGCCCGGATCTCGACCCACTTCCCGCATGGAACAGGCAAAAGAAATGGCCAACTCAAGATCCAATTCCCGCCTAAGCATACACTCCCCCAGCAGGGGCGTTAGTGTTTCGCCCACATTTGAAAGGAAAGCTACCTCAAAGTCTCCTCAAGGCAGAAGAAAATCCATTTCGCTTAGCCCCCACAGAGTTGCTGCGAGGCGGGGAACAACGCGCAGAGGTTCAACTAGTCCCGTCGGTGGCAAGGCCAAGGCAAAAGGACGCTCACGCAGTCGTAGTAAGACGCGTTCAAGTCCCGAGGGATTTTCTCGTTCCCGCATACCGGTGACTCATAAGGATGAACGCAGTTCCAGCCGCTCCTCACCAAGACGCAGAGCTGGCCCTAGTTCCACAAATGATGTACGCCGCACCTCATCACTCAAAGTGAAGGCGAAGCCAACGGCCACTACGGCCAGCAGCAAACAAACGCCAAGTGCCAAAAAGATGCCCTCATCAGTGCGTAAAGCTGAATCAAGTGTTCGCAAAACCACCGCTACAGTGGCAGTCAAGCCACAAGGTCCTGCAGTCAAAAGGGAAGTCTCAAACCTAAGAAAGCCGGCCTTACCCAAAAGGGAGGCTTCCAATGTGGCCAAGAAAACTGGGAGTATTAGCAAACCTGCTTCGCGCCAGCCATCATCGGTGAATATGAAAAAGAAGGCCAATGAATCCAAAGTTGCAGCTGCAGCTGCGCCGGGAGCAAAGAAACCCAGCTCACAAATACAAAATGGCAAGAAACCCTTACCAACCAAGCCCTCAGTCCAAAATGGCAAGGCAGGGCCCCCTAAGGTTCCAGCAAAGCCCTCCAAAAGCGATATGGCCTCCACTTTTGTCATACAAAAAAATGGCAATGCAGGAGCTGCCACGGCTGCTGCCGCAGTGGCTGCAGCCGATGTGGCTACCTTATCAACTCTCAAACGCCAACCCTCTTCCATGTCCCTAATGCGTGTTAGTTCCAAGATTAGTCTGCTGGGTAAGAAACGCTCCGACAGCAATCTGAGTAAGAAAACTTTGGAGTTAAATGTGCCCCAAGCAGAGGGGGCAGAGAAAAGAGGTAAACGAAACTAAATTTTAATGTCCTCTTATCCTTCTTAACTTATCTACTGTCCAACAGCTTCTTCTCCCACCAAACTACAAACAGCGGAAGATGGTTCTTCTCCCCCGATGCCGGCGGCTGCTATTCTGGAAAAGTCCCAAAAAACTTTGGAGAATATACAAAAGACAGTTACCGAAGCCACCGATGAGATACACAAAACCATCAACGAGAATCTGACGGATTTGAAAAGTTTTGAACAGGATATGGGCCTTACCTCGGATAGTGGGGCCTCTCCTACGCCCAGTGTTACCACGGTGGTGGAGAAAAAGTCCGGAGCCCCCAAAGCCGGAGCAGGCGATTCCATATCTCGCTTGGGTACTGCAGAAGATGCGAATGCAGCTTCAGGCAATGGACAGAAATCCTCTCCTCTGCCGCCCAGCCAACCCATAGAAGCTGCAGTGTCTGTTCTAAATGCCGAAGGCTCACAGATGGCGGGCGCGGGGGCAGCAGATGACTTAGAACACAAGGATGCGGGTGGTATTGCTGCAGCTACCTCAGAAAGGGTTAGTAAATGTGCTACTTTTTCATAAAGCCCAACGTTGATTATGATGTTTAACAAAATTCCAGAGCTATGATGTCATTGGTGATGGCGATGCCAAAGTTATGGCCGGAACACATGTGGAGGGAGGAAATATGGAGGCTATGATGCAGAAGCCCACCAGTGGTGATACCACTGCAGACTATGAGTCGGAAGTCAAAAGAAGATCTCCAGATGGCCAAGGTGGATCGCATAGTGGCAGTGGCAAGGGGTAAGTGCATAAATCAAGGGAAGTTAGGGGCAAGATTACAGGGGAGATTTTGAAGAAGAAGAAGAAGAGATTCGTATTTGGTAAAAAATAGCAATAAAATGGATAACCGTCATAAAGGACCCCCTTAAGTTTGTAATGTTCAGGTTCAGATCCTAAAAGAGACATGAATCCATTTGACAGCATTATTTATAGTGTGAAACAATTTTTTTTATTAAAAATTGGGTCCAGATACCTACGGGGCAACAAGGACCCCAAAACTGCCTCAAAAGATCAATCTAAAATCCCAAGTGGACCGATCGGGACAATATGGTTCTTAAATGACAGGTATTCGAGAGTAGAGTACGAATTTGGTATTAAAATTGACAAAATTTTTAATACTAATTTAATTCGGGGCGGTGCAGGAACCTAGGGGTCCGCCCCGAATCCAAACCCCATTCAACTAGGCGTATTGGACAATCATGACAATATGGGATTCAAATAAAAAGGGAGTTGATTGCGAATTTATTCCGGAAGAAGCAATAGAAGCTATGTAATTTTTTGATATAGGGAGGGGGAAGTCCCCCCCCCCTTTCCCCAAAGGCTCCGCTCGAAAATAAAAATGGATTGATCGGGACAATATGAGTCTCAAATGAAAGGTATTCGAGAGTACAGTACGAATGTGATATTATTAAATTGGGTCCAAGTACCTAGGGTCGACCCCGAAGCCAAAACCACCTCAAATAGACGTATCGGACGATCATGACAATATGACACTAAAGTCAAAGGTAATTGGGAGTATATTGCGAATCCATTCATAAATATATGAAAACATGGGGGAGCGGTGCTCCACTCACAAAACAAAAACCGCCAAACAGACATATTAACCAATATTGGCAATATGAGACTCAAATGAAAGGTTTGTAAGTAAAATTAAAGTCTATTAATCTGGGTGGCAACCCGTTACCTCAAAGACGTCCTTAACAGACGTATTGATCGGTTATAACATTTTGACAGAAGAGTAAATGGGAGAAGAATACGACTATGACATACAATATTTGAATCACGAACCTGGGAGGTGATCCTCTATCTAAAACCCCCCAAATAGCTTTACTGACCGATCGTGACAGTGTGGGAATCAAGTCAGAGGCATTTTTATTATAGAGTAGGAACCTGACCTCAAAGTCTGTGCATACAGTTAGAAGGAGAGCAGCAAAAAATTTATACAGGATCAGAGCTATTAAAGGATAACTTTCAATATGTAAGCAAAACTTTTTCTGCAATTTGAAAGTGAAAACGTAATGAAACGGGCTGTGTTCTATTTTGTCAAAATTGTAATGAAAGGCCAATTTAGTTGAAATTAGTTGAAATAATAGGCTAGATGATTGCAATCAGCCCAATTCTGAAAACTCCCTGTGAATAAACACCCAGGGAAATAATTTCCCCTTGGATCGTTCTTTGGGCAGGTTTGTTTCAACTACGTCCTCATGAATGATACGCTGCTTTATCTAAAAACCTACATCTACGGAGCTAGAACTTGAAGATCTAATCGACATTTCCGGGCTGCGGCCGCCCATTCTTGCTGGTTGGACATAGCGCTGCCGAAAAGCCACTTATGGATTTATTTATATCCCTGTGGCGTAAATGCTGCCAAATGTGGCACCAAATATTCCTGAGTAATTGATGGTCTGAAGTGTAATCATGCAAACTTTCCCACGAACATTCCATTAAGGAACAGACAGAAGACTTTTTGCATATCAATGAGTGCTGCCCGATTCTACTTTAAGTTCAATGTAAGGGGACCCCCTTAAGCATTACTTTGCAACATCTCTTTATACATATGGGTCTAAGGATATTAAAATATGAACCACATATCCACGGTTATACGTATAGTATTGAACCGATGAAGTCCTTCATCGGCAAGGGCTTCCGCCTCAGTGTACAACACACTGCTA